>NW_004444085.1:5091121-5150649 GCF_000243295.1 Trichechus manatus latirostris
GATGTCACTGAACTGTACATGTAGAAATTTTTGAAATGGTGTATCTTTGGCTATGTACATTTTCACCACAAACAAAAAAAAAGGTCCTCCAAGGTCGAGAAGGGAGAGTGTTGGTATATTGTGGGGTTGTTAACCAATGTCATAAAACAATATGTTTACTGACTGTTTAATAAGAAACTATTTGTTCTGTAAACATTCACCTGAAGTACAATAAAAAAAAAATTAAAAAAAAAAGGAACAATAAAAACAAAGTATATTAAATATGATGAGAAGGCCAAAACCAAACATGTAGGTCTTTATATTAAGTGCTAATTAGGTAAACCAACTATTAGAAGAAGAAGACAGATAGGATCACACACATGAAAAAACATGCTTTATACAGGAGGCCCATAAAGTGACTCTGAAGTCTTGGAAAAAGAATGAGCAAAGGCATATCATAAAAATACAATCCAAATGAATCAGGGATTAAGAGTATAATTTATATAGGATTTTGAATCCAGGGCAAAAAAATTTTTTTTAAAAAGACAATCCAGGGCATACATACTTATAAAGCAAAAACTGTAAGAAATAAAGGCGATATTAACAAAGATACAGAATTGTTAGGTGCAGTCCAGTCAGTTCCAACTCATAGCGACCCTATGTACAAGAGAACGAAACACTGACTGGTCCTGTGCTTTCCTCATGATCGTTGTTATGCTTGAGCCCACTGTTGCAGCCACCCTGTCAATCTGTCTCATTGAGGGTCTTCCTCTTTTTTGTACACCTTCTACTTTACCAAGCACGAAGAATTATTTAATTCACTTCTCTCAACCCACAAAAGATCTACTGGACGTGGATATAGAAGACCTGATAAATAAGATATATCTAGTTGGTTTGGTCTGACCCCTCCCCCCCCAAAAAAAAGTTATTGAAGGTCCAAGGAATATTCACAAATATTGGCGATAAAATCTGCCACAAGGATGAACTTAATAGATTCTAAAAGTGTACAGACCTTTGCTAATCACGGTGAAATTAAACAAGATATAACAACAAAGTTAGAAATCTCTCAATCATTGGGTCAAAAAGATTATCTACAAATTGCAAAATATCTAAAAATAATAATTAAACAGCTAAAGTACTAGTTAAAAAACAAAAATCGTTGAACTATTTTTGTCCATAATATCACATGCAAACAAATTTTGATGAAGATAATTAAAAAATGGCTGCAGTTGTACATCTACAGGGAACAGCCAGAAATTTAAGCTGGATTCAGAAGAGAATGTGGAACGAGGAGTATCATTGTTGATGTCAAACGAATCTTGGCTGAAAGCAGAGAATACCAGAAAGTTGTTTACCTGTGTTTTGTTGACTACGTAAAGGCATTCGACTGTATGGATCATAACAAATTATGGATAGCATTACAAAGAATGGGAATTCTGGAACACTTAATTGTGCTCATGAAAAACCTGTACATAGACCAACAGGCAGTTGTTCGGACAGAACAAGGGGATGTCGCATGGTTTAAAATCAGAAAAGGTGTGCATCAGGGCTGCATCCTTTCACCATACTTATTCAGTCTGTACACTGAGCAGATAATCCGAGAAACTGGACTATATGAAGAATGCAGCATCAGGATTGGAGGAAGACTAGTTCACAACCTGCAATATGCAGATGACACAACCTTGCTTGCAAAAAAGTGAAGAGAACTTGAAGCACTTACTGATAAAGGTCAAAGACTGTAGTCTTCAGTATGGATTATACCTCAACATAAAAAAACAAAAATCTTCACAACTGGACCAATAAGCAACGGTACAATTTTACGTGGATAAACAATCAACGCTCATGGAAGCAGCAGTCAAGAAATCAAACAGTGTATTTCATTGGAAAAATCTGCTGCAAAAGACCTCTTTAAGATGGTAAAAAGCACTAATCCTCAACCTTATGTGGAGTGGCAAGAGGCCCCAAATAGCTAAAGCAATGTTGAAAGAGAAGAATAAAGTAAGAGGACTCAGACCTCCTGAGTTTAAAACATATTTTACAGCTACAGTAATCAAAACAGCCTGCTACTAGTGTAACAACAGACACACAGCCCAATGGAATAGAATTGAGAGTCCAGAAATAAACTCACACATCTGTGCTCAACTGATCTATGACAAGGGTGCTAAGTCCATTCAATGGGGAAAGAAGAATCTCTTCAATAAACAGTGCTAGGAAAATTGGATTTTCACATGCAGAAAAATGAAACCAAATCCATGCCTCACACCACACATGAAAACAAATTCAAAATGGTTTAAGGACCTAAATGTAAAAAATTAAACCATAAAATTCTTAAAAGAAAATGCAGGGGCCTAGCTTTTAAAAATGGATCATCTAATATAGTAACAAAAGCACAAACAGCAAAAGACAAATAAATGGGACCTCATAAAAATTAAAAACTTTTGTTCACTTTATAAAAAATGTGAAAAGACAAGCTACTGATTAGGAGAGTATGTTCAGAAGATATATATTCAATAAGATTCTAACAACCAAAATATATATAAAACTTTGACAACTTAACAACAGAAAGACAAATAACCCAATTATAAATTGGGCAAAGGGCTGGAATAGGCATTTCATCAAAGAGGACATTCAAATGGCCACCAGACACATGAAAAGATGCTCAAGGTCATGAGCCATCAGAGAGATGCAAATCAAAACCACAATGAGATACCATAGGCACCCTGGTGGCATACTGGTTAAGAGTTCGGCTGCTAGCCAAAAGGTCAGCAGTTCGAAGCCACCGGCTGCTTTCTGGAAACTCTGTGGGGCAGTTCTACTCTGTCCTACAGGGTCGCTATGAGTCAGAATCAACTTGATGGCAATGGGTTTTGGTTTAGGATGGCTAAGATTAAAAAAAAAAAAAAAAAAATAACATGTTGGCAAGGATGTGGGAAAATTGGAACCCTTATCCACTGCTGCTGAGAACGCAAGATGGTACAACCGTTGTGGAAAACAGTGTGGCATTTCCTCGAAACACTAAACATAGAACTATATGACCCAGCATTCCACTCCTACATATATACTCAAAAGACTTGAAAGCGGAGACTCAAACAGATACTTGTACATCAATGTTCACTGCAGCACTATTCACAGTAGCCAAAAGGTGGAAACAACCTAAATGCCCATCAACAGATGAATGGATATACAAAGTGTGGTACATACATATAATGGACTACTACTGAGGCAGTAGGAAAAGTGAAGTCTTGATACATGCTACAATATGGATAGAGCTTGAAGACATTATACTGAGTGAAATAAGTCAATCACAAAAGGACAAATTTTGTATGACCTCACTTATATAAAAACACAAGAAGAGGCAAATAATATAGAGACCAAAGTTTTTTAGTGGTTACCAGAGGTGGGAGGGAAAGTGTAAGAGGGGGTTACTGCTTATGGAGTAATGAGTTTCTGTTTATGGTAATGGAAATATCACATTAAGAGTAGAATTGCACCAAAAACCAAAACCAAACCCATTGCCACTGAGTCAATTCCGACTCATAGCAACCCTATAGGACAGAGTAGAGCTGTCCCATAGGGTTTCTAAGGAGCGGCTGGTGGATTCGAACTGCCGACCTTTTGGTTAGCAGCCGAGCTCTTAGGCACTGTACCACCAGGGCTCCGGTTATTTTTACTGCTGTAAGTAATTTGTACATGTGTAAAAGGCTGAATTGGCAAAAGCTGTGACAAAAATAAGACAAAATGACAAAAATAAAGAGTAGCTGCTGAGGCTGCTTATGTACTCCAAATACCTCGTGGGATCTGGTTCCTTGGTTTGTAAGTTTAGGGTCATGTTTTCATGGGATATCTCAGTCAACTGGCCTAATAAGGTGTTTAGTGCTTCTGTTCTACCTCCTAGTCCATTGCATAGTTTCTAGGATCTTAAAATCTTGCAAATGGCCATACAAGGTACAACACTTGGTCTCTATATGCCTAGAGCAACAGGAGAAGAAGGATAGTCAGGAATAGGAGGAGGAGGAAATGGAATGTGTGGCTAATTGCCTCCATGAACAACTAACTGCCTCCTTTGCCAGGAGAACAGAAGAACTGGATGGTGCTTGGCTACCATAACTGAACATTCTGATCAAAGATTCTTTGGAAGAATCCTGATTAAAAGATGGAATATGCAGAACAGAATTTCAAGTTGTCATGGACTCCAGACTTTCTGGAGGCACGGGGAGGCTGGATGAGCCCCTTAAAACTATTGCCCTGAGATAATCTTTGAGCCTTAATCCAAAAATACCCCTTGAAGTCTTCTTAAAATCAAACAATAGTTTAGCTCAACTAATAATAAAAATGTCTGCCTTGAGCATTATGCTCTTTAAGAACTATCTATAAGGGATCAAACTGACAACAGTAAATCAAAAGATTAGATAGGACCTTAGTGGGCAGTGAGTTTATGTAATGGGGGAGGAAAACTCAGAAAAGGAGGGTGAGAATGGTTGCACAATTTGAAGAATGTAATCATTGTCATTAAATTTTACACATAGAAACTGTAGAACTGGTGTATGTTTTGCTGCATACATAACAATAACAACAACAAAATAAATAAAATGAAAATCTTAAAAAGCAGGGATTTCACTGTGATGACTAAGGAAGGTGCGCCTGTCCCAAGCCATGTATTTTCAATCGCCTCATATGCATGTGAAAGCTGGACGCTAAAAAAGAAAGGCTGAATAAGAATTAACACATTTGAATTATAGTGTTGGTGAAGAATATTGAATATACCATGGACTGCCAAAAGAATGAACAAATCTATCTTGGAGGAAGTACAGACATTAATACTCCTTAGGAGTGAGGATGGCAAGACTTCATCTTGCTTACTTTGAACATGTTATCAGGAAGGACCAGTCCCTGGAGAAGGACATCATGCTTGGTAAGTAGAGGGTCAACAAAAGAAAGGAAGACCCTCAACAAGATGGACTGACATAGTGGCTGCAACAGTGGGCTCAAACATACTAGTATTGTGAGGATAATGCTAGACCAGGCTACGTTTCATTCTGTTATACATAAGTTCGCTGTGAGTCGGAGCTGACCAGACTCAATGGCTCCTAACAACAACATTTTTGTCCAAGGGCCCCTTCTTAAGGTAAACTTAGAGTTATCGTTAGCTATTCTAATCAAGAATGAAGGCACAAAGCACGAACATAGAAAAAACAGAATACTTAAAGAGGCCAGTTTCCAAAGAAACAGAGAAAATTGTTGAAGAGCTTCTACAGAAAAACACCAGTTAGGGACATATTCACAAGGTACCTCTATCAAATCTTTAACGATTATATAACTGCAGTGTTATTTAAACTCTTCCAATACATAATAAAGAACACAAAGAATCTAGCATAAAGATAACAAATCCTACAAAAATATAGAATAAAATTTAGTGTCCCACAGGAATACCGATAAAAAAAATCCCAAACAAAATAGATGAAAATGTAGGATCTAATATTAATATAAATTAATAAATATTTATACATTAATACACTTACATATTAAAAGAATATACCCAGTGTTTTATTCCAGGAATCAAAGGAGGACTTAACATTAGGAAATCAATCAGTATAATTCATCCCATTAATCAAAAGTGAAAAATCATGAAGATTTCTATAGATGTTGAAAAGGTATTTAATAAAATTCAACATCCAGCCCCTAACAAAATAGGAATAAGTAAACACTTCTTTAACCTAATCAGGAGTACTGAAACATGTCTACTACTAACACTTTTCTTCAACATTCTTTAGAAAGTTAATAACCATCATAGTTGAAAGAGAAAGAAGTGAGGTGTAAAAGTTGGTATAGAGTTAAAATGATCGCTATTTGAAGATCATACATCTAGAAAACCCAAGAGAATCAGGTGATACTCTATTTTAAATAATGAAATCAGTAAATTTTGTTTGGGTACAAACTAATATGCTAAAATTAACAGCATTCATATATACAAACCACAAAACCAGTTAGGAGATTTAAAAGAAAGGACTTCAATTATTTACAACAGCAGTAAGAAAGATAAAATACCTAATAATAAAAGAAATGAAAACATCTTTGTAAATGAAATTCTGAAATGTTACTGACACAAAGGAAGTCTTGAATAAATGGAAAGATATGCATATTTGGATGAAAGACAACATAAAATTCAAATTGCCTCTAAAATAATTAAATAGCAATACAAAGTAGATAAAGTTGACCTAAAGTTCTGTAAAGAATTAAACAAGAATTACCCAAGAAAATTCTTGGAGTAATATCAGCTTATAGTACCAAAGTAATAGAAATACTGTGGTCCCAGTACATGAATAAGCAGACCAATGGAACAAAACATAAATTCTAGAAATAGAAACAAATATATAAGGGGATTTTGATGATAATAAAGATCGCATTTCAGATTAGTGGGGGAAAGACTGATTAGTCAAAAATGGTTTTGGGATAACTGGTTAGCTATCTAGGGGGAAAAAAGATGGACTCCTACTTTAGTCTATACCCATAAATAAATTCTATATAGATCAGATTTAAATATCAAAAACAAAACTAAATAAATTCTATCTAGATCAGATTTCATCAAAAACAAAACCACAAAATCATGGTGTGAGAAAAACCTTTCTAAGTATGAAACAAAAGCCAGAAATGAGAAAAATGTTAATAAATTTACACAAAATCAGCACTTTCTCCATAGGAAAAAAAAAGTATAAAGTTAAAATACAAGTGATAAGCTTGGAAACACATATCACAAAAGATCTAACTTCCTTATTATATACAGAACTCCTAATATTTAATAAGGAGCCCTGTGGCACAATGGTTAAGTGCTTGGCTGCTAACTGAAAGGTTGGTAGTTTGAACCCACCTAGCAGCTCTGCAGAAGAAAGACCTGGTGATCTGCTCCCATAAAGATTTCAGCTGAGAAAACCCTATGGGGCATTTCTGCTCTGTCACATGGGGTTGTCATGAACTGAAAATGGACTCAACAGCACCTAACAACATTTAATAATAAAAAAAAAAAAAAAACATGAGCTAACATGTTGCATCTGTCAGATTCATAAAGACAAAAAGTCTGACAAAACTACATTTGTTGGATTGGGTTGGAAGGGAATACATTGCTGGTGTGGTATAAATCAGTACTACTCTAGTGGAGACCAATTTGAAAATATCTATCAAAAACAGACATATACACACTCTTTGACCTAACAATACTACTTCAAGAAATTTATCCCACAGATATACTTAAACCCGTTGCCACTGAGTCTATTCTGACTCATAGCGACCCTACAGGACAGAGTAGAACTGCCCTGGAGGGTTACCAAGGAGTGGCTGGTGGATTCAAACTGCTGACCTTTTGGTTAACAGCCGAGCTCTTAACCACTGTGCCACCAGGGCTCCGAGATATACTTAGGCATGTGTGAAATAATATATGTATAAGCAAGAAAATTCCCGTTGGCATTGTTGGCAGCAAGACAAGATTATAAATAATCTAAATGTACATCTTAGGGGACTGATTAAGTAATTTATAATATAATCATATCAGGGATTATTATATAGTCATTACAAGAAGGAATATCCCTGGGTGGCACAAATGAGTTGCACTCTGCTACTAAACCCACCCAGTGGCACCTCAGAGGAAAGGCCTGGTGATCTGCTTCCATAAAGATTACTGGCAAGAAAACCCTATGGAGTAGTTCCACTCTAATACATGAAGTTGCCATGAGTTGGAATCAACTCAACAGCATCGAGTTTACTGGGATTTTGTAGGTGTTAAACTGGCATAAGGAGTCCCTGAGTGGCGCAAATGGTTAAGTGGCTGACTACTAGCCGAAAGGTTGTGGTTCAAACCTACCCAGAGGTGCCTTGGAAGACAGGCTTCGCAATCTGATTCTGAAAAGTCAGTCTTGAAAACCCTATTGTAGGACTACTCTGTACACATGGGGTTGCCATGAGTCGGAATGGACTCGGCGGCAACAACAACAAAATGACATAAACCCTTAGGTATATTATGTGAAAAAAAATGGTATAAGATGCTACAATTTCTCAAAAATATTACACAATTATACTTGTATATGCACAGAATAACTTAGATGTATATTCAAGAAACTGTTAAAAGAAGTTAACCTCCAAGGAGAACTGAGTGGCTGGGGAAGGAAGGAGTATGAGAAAGACATATTTTCACAGTATGCTCTTTTGAATTTTGTGCATCTATTAGCTACCAAAATTTTTACTTGAAACAAGTGGCGGGATGGAAAAACACTAAATAGACAATAGATAAGTGGTAACTTTGGTGAAGGGTAAGACAGTACACAATACTGGGGAAGCCAGCACAACCTGTACAAGGCAAGGTCATGGAAGCTCCATAGACCCATCCAAACTTCCTGAGGGACCAGATTACTGGGCTGAGGGCCGTAGGGACCACGGTCTCAAGTAACATCTAGCTCAACTGGCATAATATAGTTTATAAAGAAAATGTTCTACATTCTACTTTGGTGAGTAGTGTTTGGGGTCTTAAAAGCCTGTGAGTAGCCATCTAAGATACTCCACAGGTCTCACCCCTTTGGGAGCAAGGGAGAATGAAGAAAACCAAAGACACAAAGGAAGGATTAGTCTAAAGGACTAATGGACCACAACTATCACTGAGACCAGTACAACTAGATGGTGCCCGGCTACCACCACTGACTGCTCTGACAGGGATCACAATAGAGGATCCTGGACAGAGCTGGAGAAAAATGTTTAACAAAATTCTAACTCAGAAAAAAAGACCAGACTTACTGGCCTGACAGAGACTGGACAAACCCTGAGAGTATGGTCCCTGGACACCCTTCTAGCTCAGTACTGAAGTCACTCCTAAGGTTCACCCTTCAGCCAGATTAGACAGGCCCATAAAACAAAACAAGACAAAAGGGGTACATCAGCCCAGGGGCAAGGACTATAAGGCAGGCAGGGAGAGGAAAGCTGGTAATAGAGAACCCAAGGTCCAGAAGGGGAGAGTGTTGACATGTCATGGTGTTGTTAACCAATGTCATAAAACAATATGTGTACTGACTGTTCCATGACAAGCTAGTTTGTTCTGTAAACCTTCATCTAAAGTACAATTTAAAAAAAAAAAAAAGTGGCTACGATTTATAATACCACTAGCAATGTATGAAAGTTCCTTTCTCCCTGTATAAGTTTGTCAACCTTGGGCAAGTTCCCCCTTCTTCCTTTTCAAAATTACCTTGGCTCTTGTTGGTCCTTTACTCATCCATAGTAATTTTAGAATCAGTTTGACAGGATTCATGAAAAAACACTGTTGGGATTTTGACTAAATTGAGGAGAGTAATCATCATTACGATATTGAGTCTTTTCACTGGTGATCTTGGTACATCTGCCCATTTATTTATATCTTCTTCTGTATCTTTAAAAAAGCTTTAAAATTTTTCTCTACAAAATTCTTGCATATGGAGAAAAATTATAAAGCTTTATGAAGATAAATATTTTCCTATTTTGAAAAAAAACAACTTTATATAATATTTTCTGGTTGATGATTATTAATATTCAGCAACCTTGCTAACTCTCTTACTAGTTATAAGTTTGTAAAGTCTATAGGACAAGTTTTTTCTTATTGCACTGACTAGGACTTCTAGTAAAATGCCCATCAGAGATAGTAATAGTGGGTAATCTTGTCTTGTTTTGGATTTTACAGTAATTTTTTTTTTTTAATAGTTCACCATTAAACAATGGTTGAAGGTTTTAGGGAGACAAAGACAGACTTCAACACATAAAATTAAGACTGAAAAATAAAAAAGGAAACTAAAACAGGAAAACAATGATTTAGGAAAAACATCTGTCAAATATGACAAAAGGTTAATACATAGCCACTAACCCAGCTGATGTGCTACAGATATTTTTTTTTTAATGTGGTCTATGCAATAAATTTAAACTTATAAGACCAATGTAAGCCCTTTGGTATAATATTTATTGTGACAGAAATCACCAATAAAGTAGCAAGTGTCAAGAAATACAAGCTCCTAAAGTAAAGCCTAAACCTGATGAATTCTTTTTCTTCCATTCTTTTTTTTAAAAAAATTATGTTCTTAAAGCAGAAAGCAAGTTCAAAGAGGTATATTCTCACCTATTTTTCTTAAAAAGTATAGAAGAAAGTTAGAATTGAACCAGAACACTGTGGATGTTAAGTGAATAGAGGAGTGATTTTGAAACCATTAAAGGTGACATCATCTTATTGAGCATTATAGGCTATTTTTTGACAAGCCTTAAGATTGTCTTAATCATAAAATTCTGAGGAAGTGAGTGGGTGATTTATATTTGATACGGCAAATATAACAAGGGTCCAAATTCATTATTTACTTCCTTATAGACTATATTTATCAAGTATCTACTTCATGTGAAAAAACTTACACTAATAATTCAAGTTAAGGTCACTCCTTGTCTCTGATTTTTCTATGTTTTGCTTAATTCATCAAATAAAGAGGCAAAAATAGCTATTTGAGTTTTAAGTACATTTACAGTGATCTCTAGTCTCCTATTTTAATTTCACTTAATGGCATAAATCATGAGCTAGTGTATAAATTTCTAATACTTAAGTATTATATTCAATTTCACTGAACTTTTCCAGTAATTTTTGTTTTTCTTTTCTTCCATCCCACCCATCTCCATTCCTGTAATTTTACTCCCAATGTCTGGAGCACTGGAGTACTCCCTTTTCTCCTAGGATACTACTTTTCAACTGTTGCTGAGCACTCAAGTGTATCCAAGCAACAGGCTTCAAAACCCTAAGTTGCTTCACTTCCCCTGAGATAATTCTGCATATTCTAAGACCAAAAAAATATAGTTAATGGTAACAGCCACTGTTTATTTAACATTTTTATGAAAGTAAAAAAATCTCATATTTGATATGATAGAAGCACTTTTTATAGATACATAAAATGTTTATGTTTTTTAAAAATTCTGAAAATTTGGAGACTTTTGTGTGTGTTTTTAAGTGACTTAATCTTCATGAGTCATAATTTCCTAAAAGTAATTATCTTCAAACTTCTAAGAGTGATTCAATCTCAGAAACTTCCCAATATGATGTAATGATGTAAAATATCACTATAGGTTCAAGAATAATGCAGTTGTTTCATATCTGAAATTGCAGTAGTTGAAAAAGGAGCACATATCAACTGCTATCATTTTGGCATACACTTTATCATATAATAATAACATTTTTATTAAAATTGTCTTTGAAACTTCAGCCTAACTACTCAGATGCAGGACTAGACTCTGCCATCTAAGAGCTTTGCAACAATTATAAAACAGTTAACTTTATGAAAACCATAGGGATAAATTTCAGGTTTGAGTACTATCAGAAATAGCTATGGTTCACCTTAGCAGTTGATTTGTTTATGGACATTATTAAAATGTTGAAGGGAAGTTCCCCTTTATATTAGCTACTAGAAAACTGAAAGCCGAATCTGTAACACACCCATGATTACAAACACAAATTTGTAAAACATTCATGAAAATTTTTCTTATATTAGTTTTATTTCTGGTTCTCTTTTATGTCCTAGATTTCTCATTTCTCTTTTCCTCCTCTTTCTCATCCCTATCTAACATGTATACCTTACTGTATTTTATATCTTTCTAATGGTCCCCAAAATCTTTTTGGAACAAATGAAATTCAAATAAAATATACTGTAATACTGTGTATATTTATTTGACACACATCTATGAATAAAATGTACACACACACACACAAATTAAAAGCCACCCATCTTCCACTCTTCTTTTGTGATGAAGAGAAAACCATATTTCCTGGTGTGTCTGGTTTATATGTTGTACCAGTATAATTATTAACAGGGCCTCCTTTCATTCTTTTCCCAGTTATGGGTAGTCTCTTCCCTTCTTTTTCTTTATTCCCCAGCAGTTGAAGTTATAATTTAATCAATATCTTGAAATAAAATAGGATGTTTAAAAAATTATATTAAAATTAAATTCCATTATTTAAAATGTTATATATTTTTCTTTTTGTATTCATTTACTAGACCTAAACCAAGTCTAGTTTTATTTTATACAGTGCTTAGTGTATTATTAGTACACAATCTGTGTTAACGGCATTGTACATCAGAATTTCAAGGATTGGCAAATGTTATGATGCATCAACTTCTAATTTTGTTGAATGGATTTAAAAAAAAAAATTATGTAATTAAAAATCAGAATATTATATCTTTCAAATCATATAAACTTTAAAAACTTATACAGTGAAGCCTGTGAGAGCCAGAACTGAATGGCACTTGCCTTATTTTTCTGCATTTTCCAAGTTTTCAGCATTTGAAAGGGTGCAGTCTTACCACTTTTCTGTCACTTTCTATTAGTGGAAAATATTTGAGTTGTCCTTCTCTATCAGGTTTCCACCTTACACAGATTTTACTATATTTTCATTTTTTAACTCAATTATAAAAAATAGTCACAATAAAATGCTATACTTTATCAAATTTGTTGGAGAAAAATAATTAAAATAATGGCTTTCTTTTTCAAATTCTTCATAAAATGCCTTTTTTAAATTGTTGTAGTTTAAGTGAAAGTTTACAATTCAAGTTAGTCTCTCATACAAAAATTTATACATACATTGTTATGTGACCCTAATTGCTCTCCCTTATAGTGTAACAGCACACTCCTGCTTTCCACCCGATTTTACATGTCCATTCAACCAGCTCCTAACCCTCTCTGCCATCTCATCTCAGCTCCAGACAGAAGCTGCCCATTTAGTCTCATGTATCTACTTAAGCTAAGAAACACACTCTTCACGAGTACCATTTTATGTCCCACAGTCCAGTCCAATCTTTTTTCTGAAGAGTTGGCCTTGGGAATTGTTTTAGTTCTGGGTTGACAGAGAGTTCGGGCGCCATGCTTTCTGGGGTTCCTCCAGTCTCAGACCATTAAGTCTGGTCTTTTTACTAGAATTTGAGTTCGGCACCCCACCCTTCCCCCGCTCCATCAGGGACTCTCTGTTGTGTTCCCTGTCAGGGCAGTCATTGGTGGTAGCCAGCCACCATCTAGTTCAGATGCAATCTCTGGTTAATGTGACCCTTTCTGTCTCTTGGGCTAATACTTTCCTTGTGTCTTTGGTGTTCTTCATTCTCCTTTCCAGGTGAGTTGGGACCAATTGATGCATCTTAGATGGCTGCTTGCTGGCTTTTAAAACCCCAGATACCACTCACCAAAGTAGGATGCAGAACATTTTCTTAATAGACTTATGCCAACTGACCTAGATGTCTCCTGAAAGCATGGTCTCCAGACCCCTGCCCCTGCTGCTCTGTCCCTCGAAGTGTTTGATTGTATTCAGGAAACTTCCCAGCTTTGGTTTAGTCCAGTTGTGCTGACTTCCCCTGTAGTGTATGCTGTCCTTCCCTTCACCTAAGATAATTCTTATCTACTATCTAGTTAGTGAATAACCCTGACCCTCCCTCCCCAACCTCGTAACCATCAAAGAATGTTTTCTTCTGTGTTTAAACCTTTTCTTGAGTTCTTATAATAGTGGTCTTATACAATATTTGTCCTTCTGTGATTGACTAACTTCACTCAGCATAATGACCTCCAGATTCCTCCATGTTATGTTTCACAGATTCCTCGTTGTTCTTTATCATTGTGTAATATTCCATTGTGTGAATATACCATAATTTGTTTATCCATTTGTCCACTGATGGGCACCTAGATGGTTTCCATCTTTTTTCTATTGTGAACAGTGCTGCAATGAACATGGGTGTGCATATATCAATTCATGTGACAGCCCTTATTTCTCTAGGATATATTCTAAGGAGCAGGATTGCCGGATCGTATGGGACTTCTATTTCTACTTTTATAAAATGCCTTTTAACAATACTTTTACTGAATAGAATTCTATTCACAAATAACGCTGAGCAGAATACATTTTCTATAATATTAGTAGGAATGTTTAGCACAATACAGCATGCAAATAATATAATTTCCATGTAATTAAGTATCATTTTTAGTGTGACAGTCTAGCATAAAATAGTCTTCAGAAGAAAAGAGAAGTAACTAAAAAGAAACAGCTGACTTAAATGATCATACTTAACATTAGTGTATATTTAAGTTAAAATAAAAACCAAGTTTATTGCATGAATTGGCTACCTAAAACAAAAGTGGAATGGGTGGTCATTATGCCTGAATGTGATCAGATATCTGTATCCTAGAATAGATGGAAGGCTTTGCTGACAGTACTGCAGTCATTCGCAGAGACAGAGTAACTAATCCTTCTCATGTATACGAGGCGGGACTAGTCCTTGGAGAAGAACATCATGCTTGTTAAAGTAGAGGGTCAGCGAAAAAGAGGAAGAGCCTCAATGCGATGGATTGACACAGTGGCTGCAACAGTGGGCTCAAACAGCAATGATTGTGAAGATGGCACAGGACCGGGCAGTGTTTCATTCTGTTGTACATGGGGCTGCTATGAGTTGGAATCGACTGGACGACACCTAACAGCAACAACCTTTGTATGTTCCAGTTGTTCACCACCCTTCTTTATCATCTATTTTCCCCAACAAACTTTTGCACCTCCTATTCACTTTTTTTGGTTCAGAATTTTTAATTTAGAAAGTACATACACAAAGTATAAAATATATATTGACAGTTGAAGAATAAACAAACACGAGGTAAAACACCACCTAGATTAAGAAAGAAAACACAGAACAGTTCTGAAAAAAGCTCCTTGCATACAATCCTCCTAAATGGCACCCACCACCACTTACAAGTTCCTTAATTTTGGGTTAACCATCCCCTCCTTTGTCTTCATACTTTTATGTCCTGTGTATACACATGCCTAAAAACGTATCATTTAGTAAAAAGTTGAATTGGCAAAAGTTCTGTGATAGATGTATTTACAACAATGACCAAAAAAAAAAAAAAAAGGAGTAGCTGCCGAGGCTGCTTATGTACAACCAAACACCTCATGGGATTTGGTTCCTTGGTTTGGAGATTTAGGGTCATGGTTTCATGGGACATCCCAGTTAATTGGCCAAATAACATGTTTAGTGCCTCTACTCTACCTGGTAGATCTTGCATAATGCCTGGGGTCTTAAAAGCTTACAAGTAGCCATCCAAGGCACAATTGGTCTTTATTCACCTGGAGCAACAGCATGAGAGTCAGGAGTAGGAAAAGGATATGGAATGTGTGGCTGATTGCCTCCATGAACAACTGCCTCCTTTGCCATGACACCAGAAGAACTGGATGGTACTTGGCTACCATTACTGAACATTTTAATCAGAGATCCTTTGGAAGAATCCTGATCAAAAGGGGGGAAATGCAGAACATAGTTTCAAATTCTCATGGACTCTAGGTTTTCTAGAGCCATGGTGGGTAGATCAACCCCTGAAACTATTGCCCTGAGATAATCTTTAAGCCTTAAACCCAAAATATCCCCTGAAGTCATCTTAAAACCAAACAATAGTTTAGCTTAACTCGTAAAAAAAAAAGTCAGCCTTGAGAATTAAGCTCTTTTAAGAACTCTCTATATGGGACCAAATTGATAACAGCAACTGGAAAGATTGGATAGGAAACTTAAGGCAGTTTATGTTTATGTTAATGAAGGAGGAACAACTCAGAAAAGGGAGGGTGAGAATAGCTGCAGAACTCAAAGAATGTAATCAATATCACTAAATTGTACATGTAGAAACTGTAGAATTGGTGTATGTTTTGCTCAACAACAAAATAAAATTTAGAAGGAAAAAAAAATCATGTAATAACCAGAACAGAATTAGTAAGAATGCTGACACATTGTAATCAATGTCACAGAATAATCTGTGTAGAAATTGTTAAATGGGAACCTAATCTGCTAGGTAGACTCTCGTCAAAAACATAGTATTATTTAAAAAAACTATCAGTGTTGCCTGTTTTTGAATTTTATGCACATAGACTCATACTGCATGTTTTTTTTAATTGTAATCTGATTCCTTTCTTCAATATTATGTTTTTGAAATTTATCTATATTGTGTGTAGCTAGAGTTTAATTTATTTTTCCTATGGTATTGCTGTTAGTTGTTGTCAAGTTGGCTCCAGTTTATGGTGACATTATGTGTAACAAAATGAAAGGTAGCCCAGTCCTGCACCATCTTCATGATCATTGGTATGTTTGAGTCAATTTTTGCAGCTATTGTGTCAATCCATCTCATTGAGGGTTTCCCTTGTATAAAAGTGTGTTAGATGAACATATGGCTATCCATTCAACTGTTGATGATCATCTGCACTGTTTTCAGTTTATGGCTGTTGTTGTTGCTCTATACTTCCCCTCACCCACAAATTAAGCATTATTTTAACTTTCTACAGTTAATGCTTGTTTAATGTCACCTTTATATTTATCAATATCCTTGTTCACTATTCATTCTTGCATTTCAGAACTTTCACTTGATCATTTTTTTCCTTCTTGATGTAAATCATTCTGAATTTCTTTTATATAGGGGCTTTTGGAAATAAACTCTCAGCCTTTGCTTGTCTGAAGAAGTCTTTCTTTCAGCCTCTTCCTTCAAGTAAATAATTCTAGGTTGACAATTATTTTATCTTAACACACATTGGAACTATTATTCCACAGTCATTTGGATTCCAGTGTTGCAGTTAAGAAGTTAGTTGTCAGTTTAACTACCATACTTGTATAAGCGATGTCTTTTTTATATATGGGTATGTGTGTATATATATATATGGTTACATGTAAGATCTTCTGTTTCTCTCTCATGAATTTTGAAGTTTCCACTAAGATACGGCCAAATGTAGATTTCTTTTTAACTTGCTCTGCTTGGAATTCATTGGGATTCCTGGATCTACATATTAGTATTTTTCAACAGTTCCAGGAAACTCTTAGCCATTATCTCTATGAATATTGATTTTTGCCAATTCCTTTTATTATTCCCTTCTGGAACTCCTGGAACTCTAACTGGTCATGTGTAAAAAGTATAATATATCGTGATCAACTCTGATTAATCCCAGGATTGTAGTTAGTTAAACATTCAAAAATCAATCAATATAATTCAACATATTGATAAAATAGTGAAAACCCCTCACATAATCCTCCCTATATATATTGGAAACTCTGGTGACATACTAGTTAAAGAGTTTGGCTGCTAACCAAAAGGTCGGCAGTTCACATCCATCCAGTGCTCCTTGGAAACCCTATGGGGGCAGTTCTACTCTGTCCTGTATGGTTGCTATGAGTCAGAATCCACTTGATGGCAATGGGTTTTATATATACAGAAAAAGTCTTGGAAAAATTTTACAGCCATTCATGATTAAAAAAAAATAAAACCTAACAGCAAACTTGGAACAGAAAGAAAAGGTCATGGTAATGATAAAAGATTGAATGTGCTAGCCAGTACTATAAAACAAGGAAAAGAAATAAGCAGATTGAGTGGAAAGAAGAAGTAAAAGTCTTTATTCACAGATGACATGATCAAAAGTAAAATAAAAACTGCTTGTAAGAAGATACCATTAAGAAAATGAAAAGGCAAGGAAAACACTGGGAAAATACTCATATTTCTGTCAGAGAAGTTGTATCTAGAATATATGAAGAGCTCTTACAACTCTTTAATAATTAAAAAAACTCAATAAAAAAGGGCAAGGATTTGAACAGACACTTTATAAAAGAAGATATACAAATGCCCAATAAGCACATTAAAAGATGCTCACTAGTATATACCATTAGTCATCAGGGAAATGCAAATTTAAGCCACAATGAGTTGCTACCACAAACCCACTAGAATGGCCCAAATTAAAAAGACTGACAAATACCAAGTGTTGGAGACAATGTGGAGAAATTGGAACTCTCATATATTGTTGGTGGAAATGTAAAATAATACAATCACTTTGGATAACAGTTCTTGCCATTTTTCATAAAGTTAAACATAGATTTATCATATGATCTAGCAATTCCATTCTTAGGTATTTATTCAAACATAAACATATGTTCACACAAACATTTGTACATGAATACACACTTATGTATGCCAGCTTTTGTCATAATAGCTCCAAAATAGAAACAACCCAAATATCCTTCAGCAAGTGAATGGATTAAAAAAGAAAAAAAGTGGTATATTCATATAATAAAATACTACTCAACAATGGAATGAACTACTAATAGATTTAGCAAATAAATCTCAAAAACAAGCTGACCAAGAAAAACTAATCATAAAAGATAACATATTGTATGATTCCAGTTATATGAAATTCTAGAACAAGCAAAGCTAATCATTGTGATAGAAAACAGTTCATTGATTGCCTGGGGCTGTAGACTGACCACAAAACAGTACTACAGAACTTTCGGAGATGATGAACACTTTCTATATCTTGATTGAGATGGTGGTTATAAGGGTGTATTACCTTACAGATGAAGAAAGGGAAATGACATCCTCAAAAAAAAAAAAAAAAAAGTGGCAAAGCTGATTTAGCATCTAGTCTAGTATAAAGATTTAAAGTTTTCTGTTGGAAGGACAAACTGGCTATAGGAAAATAACCTACATTCATTCAACATTCAGCAAATATTGCTGAATACTGTTCAGTGAATATTATGTGCCAGTCATTATTTCTGGGTGCTTGGGATACACCAATACACCAAACAGAAAAAGATCCTTACCCTCTAAAGCTTACACAGTGGTGGGAACAGGTTGCAGGGGGTCAGGGAGAGCAGTCAAAGAATGATACTGCTAATATATAATTAAACTATATGGTATGTTATAAGGGCCCCTAAAATTTCTTCCCAAAAGTTTTTGACTCTAAGAGTTTAAATTCTAGATCCTTACCTACCACCACACACACATGCGCGCGTGCTCACGCGCACATACACACACACACGCAAAAGATAACTCTAGATGGACTAAAGACCTAATATGAAAGGTAAAACTATAGTTAATAATACAAAAAAGGAGACTATTCTTGTGGCCTTCTTAAGAAGGACCTGTTAAAATGTCAAAAGCACAAAACAAGCGAAGACATGGAATTTGATCACATAAAAATTAAAAATTTCTGTTTGATAAAGAAAACTATGGAAAAAGTTAATAAACAAATGACAGAATGAGAAAAGATCTTTATAAAGCATGAAACCCAGAATAAACAACAGCTTCTGCAAATCACCCAAAAAAGACAAAAACCCCAATGGAAAAATGGACAAAGGATAAAAACAGGCATCACAGAAAAGGAAAACCCCAAGCCTTTTAAGAACACCAAGAGCTGCTTAAACTCTTAAGTACAGAAATGCAAATTAAAACATCCATCTAAGTGACAAAAATTGAGCAACTGAACAACCTCAAGTGTGTGCAGATATATAAACAAAAGCATCATGCACTGCTACTGAAAATGTATAGTGAGGTAGCCTTTCTTGGTAGGTTAGTCAAATTTAGTGTATGTGTATGCTATAATCACCAAATTCTGTGCCTAGATATCTGCAACAATGAATTCCTCAAACCCATCAGAAAGGAAACATTGTTACTTGTAGTTAGTGAGGCTTTGGAGCAATGCGTGATTATCTGAGGTAGAAGGAAACTGGAGATAATCTGAGTTTCCATTCTAAGGAAATAATCCAAAGCATGGGAAAAGGCTATAATGCAAGAAGATAATGAACACAGTGAGAAAATTGGAAACATCCAAGTTATCCAAAATATAACAATGACAGAATGGTGATAAAAAAGGAAGATGATACACCCACAGGATAGTAGTAAGAGCTGAATAAGGTAATGAATATAAAGTGCTTAACCCAGTGCCTAGTACTACATAACAAGTTTTAAATAAATGTTTCCTGCTATTTATTATTTACCCCTCCAAGCCTTCACCTCATTATATGTGTAACTGGAATCTTTGTGTAATTGGAGGACTTAAAGTTGCTAAGAGAATTTAATAGATGATAAATGGAGGCAACATGAAAGCACAGTGGAAAAAGCAAGGCCTTTGAAGTCACATAGTTCTTGGTTCAAATACCAGCTCAACAACTTACTAGGTCTGTGACCTTGGACAACTTACTTACCCTCTCTGCACCTCAATTTCCATATCTATAAAATAAAATTAATAAAATCAACCCCATGTGGTTGTTTTGAGGGTAAATAAAATAACATAAACCTTATAATGTTCATTTGTAATAAATGTTCTTTTGCCTTGTTCATTCTCCCTCCTCCCTCCCAAAGTATATGATGGCACACTTCCACCAGATGGTATACTGTGCAACTGTTACAAATAATTTATGGTCATATGTTGACTATATACAATGTGGAAAAAGGCTAAATTATATTGAGACTAAAATATGATTGGAAAGAAATAAATCAAGAGTACCTTACTTGAATTTGGGTAGAGAAATTATACATGGTTATTTTCTGCTCTATTTTCTAAGTATCCTGTAATATGGGTTATGTTACTTTAAGAAGTAAAACAAAATATTTTTTTAAAATAATAAACAGTGTTCTGCTACCAGGTGCTTTACAGATGGATGAGAATACGACAAACAATTTATTTTAAAATTGCATTCAATAAAAAGTAATAAACTTCAAAACCTGAGCAGAGTCTTATGGCTTCCTCATCAATGAATTTATTTAAAATTTTTAGAATATATTCTGAAGAAGTAGGTTCTTCCTAATTCTAACACTTAACCTGGGACAGATAATATTCATCTATAAAATGGGGGTAATTTTAATTTCATAGAGTTGTTGTGAGGATTAAATGAGATAATATGGAGGCAGTTCAAACCCACCCAGTGGCTCCACTTGAGAAAGACCTGGCGATCTGCTTCTGTAAAGATTACAGCCAAGAAAACCTCATGGGGGCAGCTCTACTCTGTCACATGGGGTCACTATGACTCGGAATTGACAGCATCCAGCAATAACTACCATACCATCTAGATGACAATGTACTAAAAACCTCAAAGTTTGCAAAGATACTAATATAAATTCATTAAATATCAAAAGGAAACATTTAATGGTTAAGAGCCTGGACTCTGATATCAGATAGACCTATATTCAAACTTCACTTCTGCCACTGACAAGCTGTGTGACTTTAGGCATTTATTTCACCATCCCTAAGCTTCATTATCTTCATCTGTGAAATGTGGATAATGACAATATACCTCATAGGGTTCTTGTGAAAATTAAATGAGATAAATCATATAAAGCACAGTGCTTTGCCACATAATAATGACTCATGACATTACCAGTTATTATAATCCTCCTCGAAAGCCCTCTTCAAATAATAAAACACATCTGATATTTATTATTATTAAGGAACCTTTTTTTTAGTGCTTGTTCCCAGCTATTGTGCTTCACACTAAGATCCCAAACCAGGGAAGGTATCTTCCCTACACTTAAGGTGCTCACAATTAGCAAAGGAAGCAGAAATGTTTCTTAAGGATCATAAAAAGATGTAATAAATGATGAAAACAAATCTACAGGAGCAAAAAGAAGGGAGACAAATTGGTTATAGTGAGGAAATGTATCAAGCTTTCAAAGGAGATGACATTTTAGTTGGATCTTAAAAGAATGGGTATGCATGGTCTCGGGGAACATCTAGCTCAATTGGCATGACACAGCTTATAAAGACATTGCTCTACATTCTACCTTGGTGAGTAGTGTCTGGGGTCTTAAAAGCCTGTGAGCAGCCATCTAAGATACTCCACTGGTCTCATCCCTTCGGGAGCAAGGGAGAATGAAGAGAACAGGATACAAGGAAAAGATTAGTCCAAAGGACTAATTGTCCACAGCTACCAAGGCCTCCACCGGACTGAGTCCAGTACAGCTAGATGGTGCTCGGCTACCACCACTGACTGCTCTGACCAGGATCACAACAGAGGGTTCTGGACAGAGCTGGAGAGGGATGCAGAACATAATTCTAACTCACACAAAAAAAAGACCAGATTTACTGGCCTAAAGGAGACTGGAGAAACCCCGAGAGTATGGCCCCCAGTCACCCTTTTAGCTCAGTGGTGAAGTTACCTTTGAGGTTCACCGTTCAGCCTGGGAGTGGACAGCCCCGTAAAACCAAATGAGACTAACGAGGTACGGTAGTCCAGTGACAAGGGCCAGAAGGCAGAAGGGGGACAAGGAAGCTGGTGATAGGGAACCCAGGGTTGAGTAAGGATATTATTGATGTGTTGTGAGATTGTTAACCATTTTCATAGGGCAACATGTGTAGTAAATGTTAAATGAGAAACTATTTTGTTCTGTAAGCCTTCATCTTAAGTGAGAATAACAGCACAATTGGAAGAGCGTAGTCAATATCACTGAACTGTGCATGTAGAAATTTTTGAAATGGTATATCTTTGGCTATGTGTATTTTCACCAAAAAAAAAAAAAGGTTGAGAAGTTAGAGGGTTGACATGTTGTGGGGTGGTCAACCAATGTCATAAAACAATATGTGTACTACTGTTTCATGAGAAACTATTTGTTCTGTAAGCCTTCACCTGAAGTACAATAACATAAATAAATAAATAAAAGATCAAAAAAAAAAAAGAATGGGTATGATTTTCTCCATTAATGAAAAAAATAAATACAAAATAAAGAATCCATAGAGGGTCAAGGAATTGAGAATAGTCAAATGGAACATGGGGGTGGGGGAGAGGCTAGATATGAAGTGAAGAAAGAAAAATTAGGACCTAATTATGAAGGGCTTTGCACGAATGCCTAACTCAGGCATTTGGACTTTACAATGAGGAATCAAAAGAAAGAACAAAATCAGACTTAAAATTCAGAAAAATAACTAATAAGATGTGAGGCTAGGGTTGGAATGGCAAAGATTCACAGCCAAAAAAAAAAAACTAAAACTCATTACACGTAAGGACATAGTCTAAGTGAGAGTTGTGCGGCTTGAAGCAGGGTCAGCACAGAGAATACAGAATGAAGCAGCGGAGCCTGGAACAAGAAGGGAAGAAGATTCATGAGACATTCAGGTTTCAGTGAGAAAGAATATGCTGACTAGTAGGATACTTGCGTGAAGGAAATAAAATGGGAACAAACATTGTAAGCTAAATCACTTGATAGATGCTAATACTATTAACCAAGTTAGGGAGACAGGAAAAGGCATGCGTTTGGGGAAGAAAATATTATATCCAGTTTGGGATACAGTGAATTTGGGATATTCTCAGACATTCAAGCGGAGGTATTAGAAATACTTGTCTGGAGCTCTAGACTACAAATATATATACAAATAGATACAGAATTAATCAATATGTAAGTGAAGAATAAATAAGGTTATACAATAAAATGATCCAAATTAATTTCCTTTTGCTTTTTCCAAATTCACCTAACTTTGTCCAACTACAAGAAATAGTTCCTAGTTATAGGGTACTAGAATTAGATGAACAAACTCTAATTTTATGCTTTTTTTATTCTTTAAAATTTCATAGCACTGTATCTTCTAGGAGCCCTGGTGGCACCGTGGTTAAAGCACTTGCCTCATAACTGAAAGGTTAGCAGTTTGAACCCACCAGTTGCTCCACGGGAGATAGATGTGGCAGTCTTTTTCCATAAAGATTACAGCCTTGGAAACCCTACGGAGGCAGTTCTACTCTGTCCTATAGGGTCGCTTTGAGTTGGAATAGACTTGACAGCAACGGGTTTAGTTTTTTTAAATTATATCTTCTATGATTTTTAATTATTCTTGATTAAACAATCCATATCTGCATCCTATTACAGTTTCCTTCATCATTTTAAGGAACTCTTTCTGGATCTTCTTAGTTGTAATTTTTTTTTTTTTAATTCAATGACAATAACTATATACATTATCCTAGATTAAACTAGAAAGGCCCTCATTTTATACTAAAAAGAAGAATGTTTTCTTTTTTTGTTTCAATCTATTAATAAAGGACCTCCCACCCATTAATCCATTAGACTATAAGATGAGAGCTGGAGCCCTGGTGGCACAGTGGTTAAGAGTTTGGCTGCTAACCAAAAGGTCAGCAGTTCAGATCCACCAGCTGCTTCTTGGAAACTCTATGGGGCAGTTCTACTCTCTCCTATAAGGTCGCTATGAGTTGGAATCAATTCAGCGGCACCTAACAACAACATAAGATGAGAAAGCAAAAACAGCGGCCAGAGCAGTTTGAAAGGGCATAAACTAATATATGGCTTGAAGTTAAAAAATGGAAAGAGGAATATATAATTTAATAAAGCAGCACTGACTGCCTCTATTGATTTTTTGTTTTATACTACCAGAATGGCTATAATCATTGAGTCATTCATTAAAAAGACAAAAACAAAAATCTACTGTGTAGCTAGCAGTATACTTGAAAATATGAAGCACAAGATAAGATCTTTAAGAGAAATTTATATATTTATTTCAACAAGTACTTATTGAATGACTAATATGTCCCAGATAGTACTAGAGATACAATTCAGCTTACAATCTAGTGGGGAAACCAACCTGTAAATGTACTGTGAGAAAAAGTGTAGTAATTGTTACTCTGACACCAACACTGTGAAGAAAACACAGTGAGTAAGACCAGGGGCTGAAGGAGACTGCTGCCATAGCATAGGCAGGAAATGACAAGAGCTAGAACCCAGGTAGGGATAGGGAAGAGTAGAGACTCAAGAAATATTTAAGAAGACCAATCTAGCTTGAGATGGAAAAAAAAAAAAAAAAGGTAAGTATATTTAACTTCTACCATTTCCACATCTAAAAAACATTCACTATTCTCCTCTAGCTATAGGATAAAAATCTCAATTCTGGCATTAAAGGCCCTCCATAGTCTGACCCTATCTTCCTTTCTCTTAAAACCCTACACAGTCCCTCTACTTGATCCAGATACCCTATGTTCTTTTTCCTGGACTTGCCATGAACTTGCCCCACCCCTCATTACGAGGCTTTTATTCGTCTCTCTGCTTAACTAAATCCCACCCAACTTTCAAAGCACTACCAATTCCATATCCACCTCAAAGGCTTTCCTGATGCTCTCAAAGTGACTCTCCCCAGCCAATGAGGGCTGATAGTATAATTTATTAATTAATATAGTCTACTTATATGGTACTGAATCATTTCTGTCTTATGATACCTTTCATATTATTTGGCACTACTGTTTCATTCTTTAATGGTTATTTATACTTTTATGTGCCTTGTCTATATGTTTCCTTCACAGAACTGCAGAGAAATGCCAAACATGAAAACAGCTAGACAACAATCCAAGGCAAGATGAGTGCCACAAGAATCTGGCATACTGGAAAAAAAAATCACTGTGCACTGCCATTATTTAGAATCAGCTAATTCTCCTATAAGGCAGTTATTATGTAAAATAAAATAAAGTAAAATCATAATAGTGGTAAAGTATACCTGCCAATGTGCTATCATAATAAAATATGTAGGACAGAATAAATAGAGACTGAAATGGGAATACAGTTAGTAATTCTGTGAAAAATCCTTGGGATTACATATACAGTATAATCTTAGTAATTTTTAAAACTGATTTCCAAAGAGGTATATAACTCAGGCAATGGCCATTTTCCTCCTCTTCAATAAAGCTAATAAGGGAATGGGAATTGACAGAAGACAAATATCAAACTATAACTTAAATATTAACAGCTCCTGAAAATCCTGAGTTTCATAAAGTTAAATTCTAATAAGTAAATAAAGAAATAATGTGTACCTAGTTGTAACTTCAAAGTCAACCTACACATGAAGAGGACTTACAGTTTGGGCTTATGTATGTCTGTAGCGACAGGAAGAACTCCAGGTGAACTCAGAAATTTCAATGCCAAACATGTCACAAGAGGTCAGAAGTCACATTTTCTAACTGGGTTTTGACCCTAAAGTAAGCAATACATGTAATTAATTGATGCCCTAATTTGAAACATTAACTTGGTTGGGACTAGTCTACCAATCCAATGTTTAGTAATGGTTTCTAATTATGCTAGTCACAAAGATGATAACTTCTAGAAACAAAAACGAAATAACTCAAGATAGAAAGGAAACATAAAGATCATCTAGTTCAATTGCTCTTTCCAATAGTCAACAAAAATTAAGTTGGCCTCTCCCTCCCCAAATCATACTGTCTAGTCAATAATACTAGTAGAGACTAATAAAAAGTCTCTATTTATATGACTTTAAACTATCTTATAACTATTATTTAGAATAACTATAAAACTCTAACATTGTGTTATAATTACCTAAATTAGGTGTGAATAATTTGTTTGAATGAAAAAGGAGGAAGTAATATATGTAACTTATTTTTATTTGATATTAGAATATAGATGATATTTATAATAACATAACATTGAGTAATGAATCATACTGGGAATCTTAGTGACTGAAAGTTTAAATTTCACTTCTGTTACGGATTTTCTTGTTATATGACTCTACATCACTTTGCTCCTTGGTTTAAAATCTGTAAAATAAAGGCTAACATCATGATCTTAAGCATAATAATATTTTATAATATTTGTTTTATACATAAATGTTAAGTAACCAAATATTTCATACAGCTTTAATTTCATGACACCTATCTAAACTTTATAAAATAGATGAATTCATATGTGTTAATTATAATTTAGCATTTATAGACATTTAAACTAAAAACAGGCTACTCTGCCTATTTTATCTCTGCAGATAACCCTAAACTACTGTATTTTCTTTATTATAAAATGATTCATTTGTCTTAATTTTATGATGATTAACATCACAAAATATCCTTCAGTTTCTAAAAATGTGTAAATATACAAAGTTTTTACTGAGAAGCCACAAATTATTTGTGCTTATTTAGGTCCCAAATGAGGACACTTATGGAATTTATATTATCATTAAATCAGATTTATAAATGTGAGCTTTTAAATCAGAGGGACAGCTTAACCATTAATCAAAAAATCAAACAATCCCATATATGTAGTTGTATTTCAAACAGCCTCTCTTGGAGTAAAACTTTTCATACCAAAATAATAGAACTGTTAAAGAAGTTTCTCTTAGTTGTATTTAAAATATTCAATAAATCTCAGTAGCGATTCTCTATAGTACCTTTTCTTCTACTGAAGCCCTGGTGGTACAGTGGTTAAGAGCTCGGCTGCTAACCAAAAGGGTGGCAGTTCGAATCCACCAACCACTCCTTGGAAACCCTATAGGGCAGTTCTACTATGTCCTACGGGGTTTCTATGAGTCGGAATCAATTCGACAGCAACAGGTGTGGTTTTGGTTTTTGCTAGTACTATCTTGGACAACACTAACAGTTTTTTTAAAAGAAGAAGAAAGAAAAGTTAAAAGAAAGTGGTTTTTTAAAAAAAGGCTCAGGACTCTTTCCTGGGAAGGTATAGGGACAACTAATGGGGATACTATGGCTGTAAGTGAGCCCTGGTGGTGCAGCGGTTAAAGGGCTAGGCTGCTATCCGAGAGGTTGGCAGTTCAAACCCACCAGCCACTCTGCAGGAGAAAGATGAGGCAGTCTGCTTCCATAAAGATTTACAGCCTTGGAAACCCTATGGGGCAGTTCTACTCTGTCCTGTAGGGTCACTGTGAGTCAGAATTGACTCGACAGTAGTAGGTTTGGTTTGGGTTTTTTTAATGGCTATAATTTCTGATGGTTAGATATCATCAGAATTAGCAGAAGCAAACATTTGCAACACAGATAAATTCTTCCATTCTTCCATTTGTTACAGAGGTAAGGAAATTATTATTAATTCCTTAGCGTTTAATTATCTATGAGGATTTAAGGCTTAAATGCTTTAAAAGTTCCAAATTCTACTCATGGACTTGTTTTTTTAAAATTACAACGTAAGCCTTAATATTTTAATGATCTATGTTTGAAGATGATACTGCTGTTGACTGTAATGTGTCTAGCGCTATGTACAAACATGACAAATGTTCCTTGGATTTGCCTCTGCTAGAAGGGATTTTCGCTGTTTTTAGCTCTACTTTTGGACTTGAGAAGATATCCAGTGCCTTTAACAACTGGCCTTTATTTTTTATTTTTAGAGAAAAATCACAAGACTGCTGTGAACTGGGAAGATGGTGGAAGTAACATTGTTTTTAAATCTTCCCCAAGCTCCCTGGATAGTTATTAGAAGAGTAGCAAAATAAAATAATTTAAAAACCCTTGGACAACATCTACCACAAATCTAAGTAATGAGGAATCCCTGTGAATCCCAAATATTGAGCAAGTGAGGACAAATCTCTAAGAGCTGCGATATCAATTGGTATTGGCATCTGTGTGGGAGAAAGCAATGACGTATCTAACAGAACTGAGTACGGGAGGATAAAATAACAGGCACTCACAGGAAAGCTGGCCAATGTAAGAACAACAGCTGAAACTAGATAGGGTTTTACATACTTCCATTTGGAGATGATTCATGGTAATTTGAATTCCTCGTGAAGTCTTAAGGGCTACTATGAACTTTAAAAATTAATCAGCCTAAGTCCCCTTCTAGGACAGAGACCCACACTGTGGAGATGCTGATAGGAATAGAATTATCAAAGAGTACTAGAGTCAGGTCAAAAAGACATTCAGTATAAGGACAGTGGATACAAAAGGAAAGGTGGTTCCCGAAAAACAGTAGGGAGAAAAAAGATACGAGATCTCAAGAAAAATGACTTAAGAAAGAGCTTTAGAACCATAACTCTAAAAAAACTATCCTGAACCACTTCTTGACGCAAGTTCAGGGAAACTGATTTTGTATCAAAATGACTAACAGAAAAGGACTGTGTTTGAAGGAGCAGAATAACATCATTACAATGAAAGCATGCCAGAGAGATATGCCTACAAAACAGATGAAAGCTATAATCTATTTCAAAACAAGAAAAAATAATATGAAAGATACAAAGAAGAATTAGAAAAACTCAGAAATGAGTTAAAACATTAGAAGTAAATGAAAAAATCATTTCAGAAATGAAGTCTAAATCAGATTAAATACACAGCAGATAATGTCATAAGATAAACAGAAGTTTTAAAGAAATAAAATATTAAAAATCAAAAAGAAAACAAAATAAAAATTTAGTAGAAAATAACACATACAGAAGAAAAAAAGATCCATTATAATATAAGAGAAGGCTCCAAAGAATTAAACACTAGAGCTTATATATAATTTTTTACAGCAAAATTTTCAGGATGTGAAAGTACATGCTAAGGGGCCACTGTATACCTGAGAAAAATAACCTGGAATGAGCAACACTGAGACATTATAATAAAATTACTGGATTTTAAAGAAAAAAGGGGAAAAAAAGAAGCTGTAGGAATCCAGGCAAAAAGACAAAGTCCTAACAGAAAGTCAAGTTGTCACCAGGCTTTTCAACAGCAATGCTTTATCACATATATGTAACATATTTAAGATACTCAAAGAAAGAAAATGTAAGCCAAGGAATTTATATTCAGCCAAATTGACTTTCAAGTAAAAAGGCTGCAAACCAACTATTATCTACATGCAACAACTCAGGAAAATTTGTTCCCACAAAGTCTACTAGAGAATGAGCCTTAGATATCAACATAAGGACTAGTGGTTTGTAAGGGAGAGAGTATAATATGTAATTGCTATGTACCCTGACAGTTTAGTGACAGTACAATTGTTTAAAAAAATGGGGAGAGCAATTAAATTATTTCCATGAAGGATATTATTGGTTGTTGTAGTTTGTTTTTTTTTTTCTCTCAGACAGTTGTGTATACAATACTGGATAAAGCAGCTGAATAATTATATGATATTCTAAAATTCTATCATTTATGGTGTCACTTAGAACCATGATTCTTACTGTAGAAGAAAGGAGATAAAGATTTTAGATAGAAGAGTTAAGTAAAATCCAGTAGCCATACATTTAAATGGAAAATATCTGTATAAATTTATGAGGTATTTTTATCTTTAAAAAAGCATAGCTTTCTAAATCTGTCCACTAAAAAAACCTAGAAAGAGACACTAATCTAGTATCAACCTGCACCATTAGCAATTAGAAAGTGCTCTTGAAATACAATTTCCAACCAAAAGAAACCAGGGCCCCTTGGAGAAATCAGGGCCCCTTGGAGAAATCAGTGGTTACAGGTCTGGGACAGGATATGTACAAGATGAACCTGAAACATCTTGTTATATAAGAAAGCAAGGAAATTATAAAAGACTACTAGAATCATGTCAAAAGGAACTTTAGGAGCCAACCTGAAGAGACTCCAACTGGCCAAGGATGGAAAAATGTAAACATCAGTTAGGATTATATCAAAAAGTGGATTGAAATACGTCAAACATACAGTGAAACCTGTGAGAGCTGGAACTAGATGGAACTGCCTTGTTTTTCCAGGTCTTGCGAGTTTTCCGCCTTTGACAGGGTACAGTCTTCCACTTTTCTATTGCTTATTTTGGTGGGAAATATTTGAGTTTTCCTTCTCTGATAGGTTTCCATCTTACACAGGTTCCAGCTTTTGCAGGTTTGACTGTATTTAAATGCATGAATTCCAAATGACACTTTAAAAAAATTGGTCACTGTTAAAGGGTGTTATTTTGAAAAATGGTAAATAAAAGGAAAGAGCCAAACATATATTCTACTTTTCCTATATGAACCATGCCGGAGGGTAACCAAATAGTAGATGATGCGAAGTTTATATCTTTATATTAGTATTCCAACTAAAAAAGGAAAGATAAAACTAGATCATTGGAGGCAAAGCCAACATGGTGCTATAGACAGAAGCACCACGCTGATCCTCTGCAGAAAAGATCGGAAAAACTAAGTAAAATAAATGTCAATCCTGGAACCCTAAGCATCAAATGAAGGCACAAAGAATTAGATCAAACACCGAATGACAGAAGAAACTGACAGAAACACAGAATGAGGAGAGCTACAGAGTGTAGCTCCCCTGCCGGCTAATGTGCCATGGATTCATCATCTTCGAGCACAGCTGCCGATGACCTCAGACAGGGAGTACAGGAAGTCAACTTCACAGAGCTCCCAACAGGAGACAGAGCCTGGGTAATGAGAGATACATGTTTTTTCCCATGCGTCTTCCACCCTTCTGCCCTGTATACTGCCTCTGCTGCTTTCCAGTGGGCCACGGTCACTTGGCTGGAGAGACGCTGGCTAACTGCTGCCCTGCGTCTGCCCCGCCCCCAATGGCCAGTTCCCTCAGTGCCATATTTTTAATTTTTCTTTATTTTTCCCTTTCTCCCTTTCACTTCTCCCTCCTACCTAAGTCCTGCACTGCCTCCACCCCTTCCTGACGAGCCATGCTGCACTGCCAGGCAAGAGACACCACCTTGCCACCACCCTGGTTCTGCCCCACCCCTAGCAGCCAGTTCCCTCAGCACCATATTTTATTTTTGGTTGTCTACTCTCTCTTTCCCATCCTTCCTTCCCTTTCTCCCACCTATCTAGCCTCATGTGCCATCCCCGCTTCTTCTCGATAGGCCGTGCCACACCACTTGGCTAGAGAGCCACCAGTACACGGCCTCCCCAGGTCTGACCCGTCCCCACTGGCTGGCTCCCTTAGCGCCATATTTTTTATCATTTAATCGTTCCCTTTCTCTCTCCCACCTACGCCTTGCACTGACTCTGCCCCTTCCTGATGGGGCATGCCATGCCACTGAACAAGACAGACACCAGCTTGCCACCACCCTGCTTCTGCCCTGCCCCAATGGCCGGTTCTCTCAGCACCATATTTTGTTTTTGTTTTTTGCTTTGTATCTTCTCCTGCCCAACTAGCCCCTTGCACAGGCACTGCCCCTCCCTGATGGGCCGTGCCGCACCACTCGGCTAGAGAGCCACCGGCGTACAGCCTCCATGTCTGCCCCGCCCCCACCTGCCAGCTCCCTCAGTGATATATTTTTAATTTTTCTTTACCTTTTGCTTTCTCCTTTTTCCATCTAGGCCTTGCAACATCTCTGCCCCTTTCTCACTGGCCGTGCCGTGCCACCCAGAGAGAGACACCAGCTCACCACCACCCTGGTTCCACCCTGCCCGCAATGGCCAGTTCCTTCAGCACCATATATATATATATTTGTTACTTATCTCTCTTTCTCTTCTTTCCCCTACCACCTAGCGCTATGAGCCACCCTCACACCACGTGGCTAGAGAGCCACTGAAACACAGCCTCCCCAGGTCTGCCCCACACCCACCTACTGACTCCCACCTTGCAACCATTTCATTTTTTTCTGCATTTTTTGCTTCTATTTCACTCTTTTATCTCTCCCAATTAGCTCCACACATCACATCCTCTCCCTTTCCTCTTGCCTCTCTGCTCTGCATGCCAAGTGCTCTGTCCCCAAGCGACACTTGCATGAACCTCTGGACCAAGAGACAATGCCCTTCACCACCCCCCAGCCCTGCCCCATCACCAAGCACAGCACCCTAGTGGCACTGGTGCAGACCCCTGGTCCCTGCCCCACTCCCCAGCCCTGCGCCACCAAGTGCTGCACTCCTAAGTGGCACTGGAGCAGACCTCCAGATCCCTGTACCCCATCCCCTGCTGCCATCTTGCCCTGCCCCCGAGCACCACCAGCACTGACCCTCAGACAGTGCCACCTCCCAGCCAAGCCCTGATAAGGGCTGCATCCCCAAGTGGGACGGACCCAGACCCGGACCTCCAGAACCCTGGACACTTCCCCACCGCGCCACTCCCAAGCCCATCCCGCCAGCTCCAGTTTGTGCCGCAAACAACCTATCCTCACCCCTCCCTCCCTGGGGACCTGCCCTGTGGTACACCATACCTGAGTGACTGGCCCTGCCCACCTAGACAAGGTGGTGAGAACTATAGTGCACACAGATGAGCAAGCAACAAAACACGCTCAGCCCACCCGCACACACATAACCAAATAAAACAAAAAAGCAGGAAGAAACAAACCTACAATCAATAAAATAATTCCTGAATGAACCAGAGAAAACAGATAAAACATATTTTAAAAAGGACAGAATTGCAAGAGCAAGCAACCAAAATAAAACGCCAGATGACCTTCCGATAGAAGAAAAGGCACTGGAACTACCTGATAGGGAACCCACAAGTCTAATATTAAGGGCTCACCAAGAGATTAGGAATGAGATAAATGAAAACACAGAAAAAACTGAGGAAAAAATAGTCAAAATCATGGAAAATACAGACAACATCAGGGAAATCACAGAAAAGGCAATGGGAGAATTCAGGAAAATAATACAAGAACAAAATGTCAAAATAAATAAACAATTAGAAATCCAAAAGATAAACAAGATTTCAGAAATGGACAATGCAATAGAAGGTTTGAGGGGCAAATTTAAAACAATGGAAGCCAGGATCAGCAAAATTGAAGACAAATCCTGGGTACCACTTTGTGTGAGGAAAAATCAGAGAAAAAAATGAAGAAAGCCTAAGAACTATACGGGATACAATAAAAAGCAAATATTTGACTGTGATCGGAATTCCAGAACAGGGGGAAAAAATAGAAAACACAGAGAGGACAATTTACTGACAGAAAACTTCTCTTAAATATCATGAAAGATGAAAAGCTGAACATCCAAAAAGCTCAGTGAAACCCATATAAGATGCACCACAAAAGAAAGTCACCAAAACATATCATAATCACATTTGCCAAAACCAAAGGCAAACAACGAATCCTGAGAGTAGCTCAAGAAAAACAAAAAGTCACATACAAAGGGGAAACAATAAGATTAAGCTCGATTACTCCACAGAAACCATGCAGGCAAAAAGGCAATGGGATGACATACATAAAATCTTGAAAGGAAAAACTTGTCAACCAAGAATAATATATCCGGCAAAACTCTTGCTCAGATACAATGGTGAAATTAGGACATTTCCAGATAAACAGAAATTAAAGGAATTTGTAAAAACCAAACCAAACTTACAAGAAATATTAAAGGGAGTCCTTCAGTTAAAGAACCAACAACATCAGACAACAACCTGAATCTAGCACACAGAAAAGCATCAGCCAAATGAACTCTCAAAGACAAAACAAAACTAAAAGATTTACAACAGGCAACAGGAGATGTCAATGTGTAAATGACAACAACGTCAACAATAAAAGGGGGGAATAAATGGTGTAGGTATAGAACTTTCAAATGGAGAGAAAGTCAAGGAGACATCAAGTAATAAAAGGCGTTTCAGACTTAGGAAGAGAGGGGTGAATTTCAAAGTAACCACAAAGAAAGTTAACAAACCTACTTATCAAAATGAACAAAAACATAAAGCCTCAGTAAACGCAAAACCTCCAAAAACTAAAGAAATGAAAATCCAAAAAAAGGAACTCAACCCAGAAGAGTAAGAGAAACAAAGAAAACGTCAGCACCACAAAATAAAACACTACAAAATGATAGCAATAAAATCACACCTATCGATAATCACACCGAATATAAATGACTTAAATGCACCCATCAAGAGACAGAGGGTGACAGAATGGATTAAAGAACAGGACTCATCAATATGCCGTCTACAATAAACACAACTTAGACACAAAGATGTAAATATATTAAAAATCCAAGGATGGAAAAAAATATATCAAGCAAATAGCAACCAAAAAAACAGCAGGAGTGGCAACACTTATCTCAGATAAAATAGACTTTAAGACAAAATCGACCATAAAAGACAAGGGCATTATATAATGATTAAATGGACAATCCACCATGATGACATAACCATAATAAACATCTATGCACCCAATGACAGGGCTCCAAAATAACATAAAACAAACTCTAAGAGCACTGAAAAGAGAAAATGACAGTTCCACAATAATAGTAGATGTCAACACACCACTCTCAGTAAAAGACAGACCATCTAGAGAGAAACTCTGCAAAGATAAAGAAGATCTAAAGGCCACAATCAACTAACTTGACCTCATAAACATACAGAACACTCCACCCAACAGCAGCAAAGTATACATTCTGTTCCAGCGCACATGGAACGTTCTCCAGAATAGGCCACACCTTAGGCCACAAATAAACTCAACAAAATCCAAAACATTGAGATAATACAAATTATCTTCTCTGATAATAACACAATAAAAGTAGAAATTAATAACAGGAACAGCAAGGAAAAAACAATCAAATACATGGAAACTGAATAACACTTTGCTTAAAAACCACTAGGTAATAGAAGAATTCAAACATGGAATCAAAAAATTCCAAGACTCAAACAAGAATGAAAACACATCATACCAAACTCTTTGGGACGCAGCAAAGGCAGTTTTCTGAGGTCAATTTATAGCAAAAGACGAAGGCAATAAAATCAGACTGTTAGCTTTACAACTCAAACACATAGGAAGAGAACAGAAAAGAAGCCCACAGCCACCAGAAGAAAAATAAAATAATAAAGATCAGAGCAGAAGTAAATGAAATAGAGAATAGAAAAACAATAGAAAGAATCAACAAAACCAAAAGTTGGTACTTTGAAAGGATCAACAAAATCGACAAACCACTGGCCAAACTAACAAAAGAAAAACAGGAGAGGAAGCAAATAACCTAAATAAGAAGTCAAATGGGAGACATCACAACAGATCCAACTGAATTAAAAAGAATTATAACAGAGTAGTATGAAAAACTGTACTCCAACAAATTGGAAAACCTAGAAGAAATGGACAAAATTTCTAGAAATACACTACCTACCGAAACTAATAAACTGAGATAGGAAATGTGAACAGACTCATAATAAGAGAAGAGATTGAAAAGGTAATAAAAAAACTCCCATCAAAAAAAAAAAAAAAAAAAAAAAAAAAAGCCCTGGCCCAGATGGCTTCACTGGCAAAACCAGGCAACCACATCACAAAGAAAGAAAATTACAGACCAATAACTGTCATGAACATAAATGCAAAAATTCTCAACAAAATCCTAGCCAATAGAATTCAGCATCATAACAAAAAAATAATACACCACAACCAACTGGGAATCATACCAGGTATGCAAGCAGGGTTCAACATTAGAAAATCAATCAATGTAATCCACCACATAAATAAAACAAAAGACATCTCACCACAAAAGGCATTTGATAAAGTTCAACACCTGTTCCTGATAAAAACTCTCAATCAAATAGGAATAGAAGGGAAATTCCACAACATAATAAAGGGCATCTATACCAAACCAACAGCCAACATCATTCTCATCAGAGAGGGTGAAAACATTTCCCCTGAGAACAAACAGAAACAAGACAAGGATGCCCTTTATCACCACTCCTATTTAACACTGTGCTGGAAGTCCTAGCTACAGCAAAAAGGCAAGAAAAAAAAAGTGGGGGGGCAACAAGATTGGTAAGGAAGAAATGAAACTATCCCTCTTTGCAGATGATATGATACTATACATAGAAAACACAGAACATTCCACGAGAAAACTACTGGAACTAATAGATTCAGCAGAGTAGCAGGATACAAGATAAACATATAAAAGTCAGTTGGATTCCTATACACCAATAAAGAGTATGAAAAGGAAATCAGGAAAGCAATACCATTTATAATAGGCCCTAAAAAATAAAATACTTAGGAATAAATCTAACCAGGGATATAAAAGACCTGCACAAAGAAAACTACAAAACACTACTGCAAGAAACCTAGAGAGAGCTACATAAATGGAAAGACATAACATGCTCATGGACAGGTAGGCTCAACATTGTGAAAATGTCAATTCTACCTAAAGCAATCTACAAATACAATGCAATCCCGATCCAAATACCAACAGCATTCTTTAACAAGATGGAAAAACTAATCATTAACTTTATATGGAAAAGAAAACAGCCCCAGATAAGTAAAGCATTATTGAAGAAGAACAAAGTAGGAGGCCTCACACTACCTGACCTCAGAACCTAGTATACAGCTACAATAGTCAAAACAGCCCAGTACTGGTACAACAACAGATACATTGACCAATGGAACAGAATTGAGAACCCAGATATAAATCCTTCCACCTACAGTCACTTGATCTTTGACAAAGGCCCAAAGTCCATTTAATGGGGAAAAGACAGTCTTTTTAACAAATAGTGCTGGCAAAACTGGATGTTCATCTGTAAAAAAATAAAACAAGACCCATATCTCACACCATACACAAAAAGTAATTCAAGATGGATCAAAGATCTAAATATAAAACCAAAAACTATAAATATCATGGAAAAAAAATAGGGTCAACGCTAGGGAACTTAATATACAGCATAAATAGGATACAAACCATAACAATACACAAACACCAGAAAATAAGCTAGATGTGATCGTTAAGGTTGTATGTCACTTGGCTGAGCCATAATTCTCAGTGGTTTGGCAGTTATGATATAATTTGGCAGTTGTATAATGATGTGATCACCTCCATGATGAGATTTGATATAATGTGGTCACCTCCATGATGGGATCTGCTGTGAGTAGCCAATCAGTTGAAAAGGAGTTTCCTTGCGGGTGTAGCCTGTGTCCAATATAAGTGGACTTTCTGGCAAGTCTCATGGGCTTTTGCTCACACTGGGTCTTGCAGCTGGCTCCTGTCTGTCTGACCTCTCATTCTTGGGACTTGAGCTAGCAGCTTACCTGTTGTATTGCCATATTGGGATTCGTCGGTCTTTGCAGCCTGTGAGCCAGAGCGCTGCTGTCTGACTTGTGGATCTTGCATTCACCATCCCCTGCAGCTACATGAATCAGGAGAAGCTTCCAGCCTAACCCACGTTCCAGCCTCTACAACCGCATTACTATTTCCTTAATAGAAAACTCTCTATGTATTTATAAGCTTTACTGGTTTTGCTTCTCTAGAGAACGTGGCCTAAGACACTAGATAACTGGGGTCTTCTAAAAATTAAACACTTATGCTCATCCAAAGACTTCATTAAAAGAGTAAAAAGAAAACTTACAGACTGGGAAAAAATTTTTGGCGATAACATATCCGACAAAGGTCTAATCTCTAAAGTCTATAGGAAAATCCAACACCTCTGCAACAAAAAAAGACAAATAATCTAATTAAAAAATGGACGAAGAATATGAACAGACACTTATCCAAAGAAGACATTCAGGTGACTAACGACACATGAGGAAATGCTTGCGATCACTAGCCATTAGAGAAATGCAAATCAAAACTCCAATCAGATACTATCTCACCCCAACATTACTCGCATGAGTCAAAAAAACAGAAATTAACAAATGTTGGAGAGGCTGGGGGGAGACTGGAAATCTTATGCACTGCTGGTGGGAATGCAAAGTGGTACAGTCATTTTGGAAAATGATATGGCTCTTCCTTAAAAACCAAGAAACAGAAATATCATACGATCTAGTAATCTCACTCATAGGAATATACCCTAGAGAAATAAGAGCCATCACACAAACAAACACATGTACACCCATGTTCACTGCAGCATTATTCACAACAGCAAAAAGATGGAAACAACCTAAGTGCCCATCAACAGATGAACAGATAAACTATGGTACATACACACAATGGAATGCTACACAACAATAAAGAACAATGATTAATCTGCAAAACACCTCACAACATGGATGAATCTGGAGGGTATTATGCTGAGTGAAATAAGTCAATCACAAAAGGGTAAATACCTATGAGACCACTATTATAAAAACTCAAGAAAAGGTTTACACGCAGAAAGAAACAATCTTTGATGGTTACGAGGGTGGGGAGGGAAAAACACTAACTAGACAATAGGCAAGTGGTAACTTTGGTGAAGGGTAAGGTAAGACAGTACACGGTACTGGGGAAGTCAACACAACTTGACCAAAGCAAAGTCACAGAAGCTTCCTAGACACATCTAAACACTTTGAGGAACCCAGTTGCTGGGGCTGAGGGCTGGGGACCATGGTCTCAGGAGATATCTAGGTCAATTGGTATAACATAGTTCATACAGAAAATGTTCTAAATCCTGCTTTGGTGAATAGCATCTGCAGTGGCCACCTAAGATATACATTTATTGGTCCCACCCCATCTGGAGCAAGGGAGAATAAAGAAGACCAAAGACACAAGGGAAAGATTAGTTCAAAGGACTAATGGACCACAACTATCACAGCCTCCACCAGACTGAGTCCAGCACAACTAGATGGTGCCCGGCTACCACCACCAGCTGCTCTGACAGGGATCACAATAGAGGGTCCTGGACAGAGCTTGAGAAAAATGTGGAACAAAATTCAAACTCACAAAGAAAGACCAGACTTACTGGTCTGACAGAGAGTGGAGAAACCCTGAGAGTATGACCCCCAGACACCCTTTAACTCAGTACTAAAGTCACTCCTGAGGTTCACCCTTCAGCCAAAGATGAGACAAGCCTACAAAACAAACAATAACACACGTAGTTCAACCATGTATACGAAACTAAATGGGCACACTAGCCCAGGGGAAAGGACAAGAAGGCACGAGGGGATAGGAAAGCTGGACGAATGGCAATAGGGAACCCAAGGTCGAGAAGGGAAGAATGTTTACATGTTGTGGGGTTTGCACCCAGTGTCACAAAACAATATGTGTATTAATTATTTAATAAGAAACTAATTTGCTCTGTAAACTTTCACCTAAAGAACACACACACACACACACACACAAAACCTAGACCATCACATCTCCTTTGTCATGAGAGTAGAAGAACTGGATAGTGCTCGGCTACCATTACTGAACATTTTGATCAAAAAAATCTATAAAAGAATCCTGATCAAAAGGGGTGTAATGCAGAACAGAATCTCAAATTTTCATGGAGTCCAGACTTTCTAGAGCCATGAAGGCTGGATGAACCCCTGAAACTATTTTCCTGAGATAATCTTTAAACCTTAAACCCTAAACCAAAAATACCCCCTTAAGTCTTCTTAAAACCAAACAATAGTTTAGCTTAACTAGTAAAGAATGTCTGCCTTGAGCATTGTGCTCTTTTCAGATCTATATGGGATCAAATTGACAACAGCAACTCAAAAGATCAGATAGGAACCTTAGAGGGCAGTGAGTTTATGTTAACGGAGGAGGAAAAACTCAGAAGAGGAAAGTGAGAATGGTTGCACAATCTGAAGAATGTAATCAATGTTATTGAATTGTACACGTAGAAATTGTTGAACTGGTGTATATTCAGCTGTGTATATCCTCAACAATAAAAATAAAATATAAAACAACAACAACAAAATACTAGACCACCACCATTTTTTATCTTTAATGAATTGTTGGATCTGAACACTAAGCACTAATGGTTGCTAAAGTTACAAAATGAGAAGCAATCAGCATTAAATGGCTCCTAATAAAAGAACACACCACCACCTATTTAGTGTTGTCCTCACCCCCAAGCTTCTAGATCCAACTATCAATTTCCATGAAATACAGAGGGCTGAGCAACAGGTTAAATTAGACCTTAGGGATGCCATCAGCAAAAGTCAGACTATGGAAAACCACAGAACAAATTACTCTTGTTTCTTCAGCAAATAAATCTCAAAGAAAAAAACAAAACAAAAAAAACACCAGATTGAGAAACCTACAGATTACAAGAAATTAAAAGAAATATCAAATAAAAAACAAAAACAAGCAGTAACTAAACCACCATATAAAAGTAAACTACAACGTTTAGAATGCACCAGGTTTCCAAATATTATAAAGAGCCAGTCACCCTACAGCCAAAAACTTTTAATACATGAAGCTTTTTTTTAAATGAGAGTCACTCACTAGTAAAAATAGAGAATTATACTTAATGACTATATATGCATTTTTGACAATAACTGTACTATAGCTTTCATTAATTTAAGATATAAGGATTAAGCAATTAATGACTATATATGCATTTTTGTCAATAACTTAATGACTATATGTGCATTCTTGACAAAACTCTACCATGGCCTTCAGTAACAAGGTATTTGTAAGGGTTAAAAGTTACCTCTGTGTTCATACCTGGCTGTAACTAAGCAGAGTGACTTGATTTAAAATGAATCCAAGGCTTGAAAAGTATTTACTCATCTAGAGTACAGACTACAAATACTAGGTTTTAAAGCAAATGATCTGACTTCCTGTCACAATCCAATGCTACTTCCTAACTTACCTTAGGCAAGGGTAATGAGCAAGGATATTAACATTATCAAATTTTTACACAAATAACATATGCTGTCTGCCCTTGTTTGTTGGCTGTGCCCTGCCCATGCAAGATACCCTCACAAATGCTGCCATGCCAATCCTCTTCCACATGTTGCTGTAAAAAAAATTACCATAGCGCATTTATGAAAATACCTCGTGGGGGAAGGGCACAGCTGGTAAACAAACGCAGAAGGTAGCAAAGGCACTGTGCTAGGCACTTATCTAGACAGTTCCTTTTTGGAGCTGATGATCTAACAGGGAAATAATTACAAATGTGAATAATGTTATGAAAGAAGTATAGGATGCTATGAAGTGAGCCACTGTACAGAAAGGACTATGCCATACCTCTCAGATGAGATGAGGCAGAAGAAACACTGGGAACCACTCTTAAACACTTAACCTCTGATATTCTTTCTTGTATTTTTTTTTAGTCTTTAGTTGAGACTGATAAAGACTATTTGATAGGTGAATATATTTATTCGTATTTACCTTAAGAACTATGGGCCTTAGGGCATGAAGAAAAGTAAGCCTTGACACCCTTTAAGGCTGTACTGATTAAGAAAGGAGAAAAAAGACTGCTTAGCAACATTCCAGAATGCAAAATGAGAATATGTATGCAAATTTAACAATCTCTGTATCTTTTGCTACAAATTAACAGGTGTACACAAGCATATACACACAGGTGTCATGATAATCCCATTACTGTGGGGGGTTAATTATCTTACTCCTAGATCAATAGGTTGCTACAACCTAAAAGGAACATTAATGGCCAAACTATGTACATTCTCACACTAGGAGATTACAACAGCTTTTTAGATAATGTCTTTAAAGCTTTTAGAAAAAGATGCCAAAGAACTACAAAGATTAATAGCCTGAAAAACTGAAATAGTTCAAGATTAAATGACTTTAATTTTAAAAATGAAATCCAAAGAACAATATCTTATCTCAGTATTCTTCTGTAAACAATTTTGATGTACACAAACTTTTTTTAATCCTAACCACAGGAAAATACTTCCTGCTTCTTATTCTTTCAAGATTTTTTAAAATGTTTTTATACCAACATTGTATTACTGTAACTGATATGCAGTCAACATGCCTCAAATTAACTACTGTAATAAAAATATAATAAAAATAATGTACTATTTATTTTATTCTTATTCTCTACTAAGGGGTTATCTATTTTTTTTTCCTTCTAACTAGCCTACAGGAGTTAGGAGTTGTACATGGGTCAACTTTAAAATATTCAAAGGGTGGCTATAGAGTTAGAGCAGCATATAGCATCATCCCTTTTCTCATTCTCCTGTTCCTACCCTCTTAAGTAACCTTTATAATCTCTTTCACTAGAATACAGACAAGGAAAAAATAAAACATACAGAACTTTGCTGCTTACTAATAAGGCAAAAAAACTTACCAGGGGATAATGATGAATGCATTTATTTAAATGAAGTTTTGTAAATGATCTGTTTTCAGTTTTTACCGATAGCATCTAAATAATGTTGGGGAGAGATAGGCATAAAGAAATTCTATCTAAATTAATGAAAAATATCTAAACTTTAATACATGATAGATTTAGTTTTATTCCTTTTAAAATACCCGGGAAACAAATATAACAAAGCAAAGTCCCTATATTAAGACTCCCTTCTAATTAGTTATTTTGTTGTTGTTAGGTGCCATTGAGTGGACTTCTGACACATACTGAACCCGTGTGACACAGCAGAACTGCCCCATAGGGTTTTCTAGGCTGTAATCTTTGCAAGAGCAAATTGCCACGTTTTTCTCCTGTTTAAGCTGCTGGATAGGTTTGAACTGCCAACCTTTTGGTTAGCAGCCAAGCATTTAACCATTATGCCACCAGTGCTCCTTTATAATTCGTATACGGCAAGTAAATAAAGTATCCATAAAGTAGTTGATCTTCTTCTATCCTGAATCTTTGTCTACCAAGATAAATAAGATTGGAAACTAGGGAAAAAAAAGCGCTTTTTTTAACTGAAGATTTATTTACCATAACTTCTAAAATACAGACTGAAATTGTTACAAATTCTCAGTTAGTGGGCTATAAACTAGTAAGATGTTACTATATGTACTATGCATGTCCTATATTAAAATGAATAATGAAAAGTAGATTGCTTTTAGATAGTTTCACTAGATAAAAGCAAGTGATTAACTAATAACCTTTTTAAGAAAAGACTTAAATACAGACTTGTTTCAAAGAGTTAAAATTTTTTCACTACTAAAAAATTATGATAAATAGTATGTACTGTTATTATGGAGCCCTGGTGGTGCAGTGGTTAAGAGCTTGGCTGCTAATCAAAAGGTTGGCAGTTTGAATCCTTAGAAACCCTATGGGGCAGTTCTACTCTGTCCTATAGGGTCACTATGAGTTGGAATCGACTCAATGGCAACAGGTTTGGTTTTGGTTTTATTGTTATTATACTTATCTAATATTTATTTATAAAACCTCAAAACACAAGTAGATTGTATATGTTTCTGCAACAACTATATATTCCTGCAAGGTAAAAAGTGACTTCAGTCCTTTTTAATATATGTTGATTAGCATAATAAATAAGGTATTTTTCAACTACTTTTTCCCAATGTCTTCTAAAATTTTACAGAGATATTTTTGTATAAATTTACTTACTTTGTAATACGGTCAATGTTGGCAATTTGCTTCTGGTTCCGTATAATCTCAATAGCTGCCCAAAGATGCTGGATAGCTTTTGTGTCCGCCTGTCGTCTTTTTGTTAAACGTGCCATGACCTGTTTACTTCTTTAGCTGTAGTAATACACAAAAATATAAGGGAAAGAATGGATTACACATGAATTATTATCAATATTAGTAACATTATTGGCACCTCTTGATTACTGGTGATTATGCTAACCAAAAGGTTGGCAGTTCAAATCAACCAGCTGCTCCCTGGAAACCCTATAGGGCAGTTCCACTCTGTCCTGTAGGGTTGCTATGAGTCGGAATTGAGTCAATGGCCATGGGTTTGGTTTGGTGGTTTTTTATACCAATTTAGTATTGTCAACTTTTTATTTTATTTTCTACCATTCATATTCCCAATTATTTCCTAAAACTTATTATTCACTTCATTACTTCATAAAAGAATGAGTTTTAAAACCAAAAAGTTAGAAAGGGCTTCTCAAGCAGGACGAGTAGATACCTTATACTAATATATCACTATATATATATATTTAAATTGTATTCTAAAGCAGATGTATTACAACATATATTTCATTTCTGATATTGTATTGTGTGTAATTTGATAGAGCAATACAAGATGGAATTTGAATATCCTAATTGTTTGGTACTTTATTATGTTGTTGTTGTTAGATGCTGTCAAATCAATTTCAACTCATGGTAGCCCTGTGTGAGCAGAGTAGAACTGCTCCAGAGGGTTTTCAAAGCTGTGACCTTTTGGAAGCAGATCGCCAGGCCTGACTTCTGAGGCACATCTGGGTGGGTTCGAACCACCAACCTTTCAGCAATTAGTCGTGCTTAACCAGTTGCGCCACCCCGCGGCTCCTAGTTTACTACAGTTATGGTTTAAAAATCCAATTTTATATACAGATATTGATAAATGAAAACACATTGTTGTTCTTTTTCTTTTATAAAACCATAAACAGGAAATACACGATAGGGTTACTTCTGGAATAATCCTATTAGAAATGTTATTAGTTATTAGAAATGTTCCAGTTCTTGGATTAGGTTTTGGTTTCAGGGCTGTTTATTACATTATTAGGGAAAAAATTGCTGTTTTATTCAGATTTCAATATTCTCGGTGAACTGAGGAAGTAACAGCCACCACATTTCCAGATAATTTTCCAGTTGTCCCTGGAAAGACTGGAAAAAAAACCAAACGGGATTACAGCCTTGATGTCTGATTCATGATGGTATTACAGGAAGAACACAATGCGCTACCCACATCACACACCTGGGGCTGCACATCTTAAGACCCTCTTAACTCAGCATGGAGGGATTTGTCTATTGGGAATGTTGTAGGCCTATTAAATGTTCACCATGGACTGCCTTTTTCACCATGAATCCCAGCATTTGGGAACCACTGAAACATATAATCTCTGAATTATAACGGTTATAATGTTGAGTTTAAAATCTAAGCCCTTAAGCATAAAGTAAACATTAAACCCTCTGGAACTGCTGAAATCTTCTTGACCTGATCTTTCCTATCTTTAAAGAGAAAAGATCGAATGAGGGACGCTTAGTACTTTTCTGTGTTCCATGATTGGCCAAAAGAGCCGTATGATTCTCATTTTCTCTACATCTCTTCTCACAGCCTAGTCATTTCTCCTGTTTTTCCTGACAAGCCCAAATAAAACCATCAGTTACCATCAAAGTTCATCTTGAGAGACTTACTTCTGGTGAGTCTGGAGTCCATTAGGCTCCTGGAATAAGATGATGTTTTTCAGAATAACAGTACTAAATATTTGGAATCACGTTTCATAGTATTCCTGAATCTCCTACTTCTTCCTACTATGACATCTAATAGTTCCAAACCTTGCTCCATAGACAGAACAGAAAAAAAATGCCAGCATTCAAGTTTTAAAGAGTTATAACTGTTTGTTCTGGAATAACTTTTATAAGTAAAATTTAATAAAAACTACATTTACACTTTATGAATGCTTCTAATGTTTTCAGAAAGAAACAACTTCAAAATGTACACAAATTTCTCAGTTTTAAATGCACTGGCATAGGAGTGCCAACTTTCAGATTTTGATAAGCCTCATAGTAAGGAATTTATTGGTAAGACTATAAGATACGTTAGAAAGTAACATCTAATGGTGAGCTGTAATAATACAACTCAGCCCTGTCAGATTATACAAATACTGAGATAAAAGAACAAAATTTCAATCATTTTTACATATTTTAAAAAAATATAGCTGCCTGCTTTGTATAAAGCACTGGGCTAGACAAAATGCAGTATTCAAAAATGTATAAACTGTGGCCCTTGCCAGAAAATAATCTAAAACTGGCAGAGGAAATTAGACATATACATGGAACTACTAACTATATGCTATTTCTGACAAATAATGGTCCAGAATACGTGCTATATGAATTCAGAGAAAGGAGACAATACTTCTAGCTCAGGTAAAATTTGAGCTGGATTCTTTAATTTTGGTAGGATTTCAACTATAATAAATGTGAAGTCAGATGTTCTCCAGGTACATATTCGTAGAATCTTGGAAACAGTAGAGAGGCTAATAGGGGAGGAAAGATTCTGAAGTTAGCAAAGTAGTGTAAATGCATATCCAGAAAGCACAGTACTTTTAGCATGTGATCCTAGCATGACATTGGACTGGCAACCACTTTAACCCCTTCTTTATCAGACATGTTTTCAATTCAATTGATGGGGAATTTTGCCATTGAAACAGAAACCTCATGTTATATTGAAAGCAATTTTTTAAAAAAAGAAAGAAACTGGGTTCAGGCTGCTTACAGGCAAGTTTCCAAAACATGCCTAGTCTGTAAAATAAACTGAATATCTAAATATATTTCTGAATAACAAAATTTCCAACTATACAACGAAAAAGATATTCAAGCACTTTTGAACTTATTTGCCCCTGTAAATATGTGCAAGAACATAAAAAGTGGTATTTACAAACTTTCCAAATGAATCAGACAGAAAAACAGTAAGTAGTCACAGCCCTTTAAACAAACAAACAAAAAACCCAAACCCATTGCTGTCGAGACTCATGGTGATGCCAAGTGTTAGAGTAGAACTGCTCCATAGGGTTTTCTTGGCTGTGATCTTTATGGAAGCAGATCACCAGGCCTTTCTTTCAAGACACGGCTGGAAGGGTTGAAACCACCAACCTTTCAATAGTTTAGCACAAACAATTTGCATCCCCAGGGACCTCTCACAGCCCTTTACAAATAACAAATTACTTTTGTAAAGATTAGGTGATGGCTTTGATCACCACATAACTTTTCTCATGGTGTCAGAACTTTTTCAATGAGAAATGAATGACTGAGTCTCAAATACGAATATATTTATTCACAGCTCAACTACCCTAAAAATTTCTAATTGATTCTATATATAAAAATATATCCTGCTTTAATAAGCTTACACACAAAAATCTACATCCACAAAGCAAATAAATGAAGGGTTGATAATTAACATTAATAAAAGATTCTGCTCTCAGGAAAGAAATCACAATAGACTCTTGACATGATGGCAGAGTAGCTTCTATCAGACTAACCTTCCTGCCAGGAACAATTTTACACTCTGGACAAAATACAAAAAAATAACTTTTTGAAATAAAAACAGGCAGCATCTAGAAGGAATACAGTCTGTGCGAGAAGGGAAGCACTCCTGGTGAAATCTGAGGGCACATCCCATTAATGTGGGGCACAAGGGATAGAGCTGAAGCAGAAAATGGCAATCTTACTGGGCTAAGTTGGAGCCCTGGTGGCTCAGTAGTTAAGAGCTCAGGCTGCTAACCAAAAGGTCAGCAGTTCAAATCTACCAGTTGCTCCTTGAAAACCCTATGGTGCAGTTCTACTCTGTCCTATATGGTCTCTGTGAGTTGGAGACTACCCAATGGCAACAGGTTTGGGTTTTTTTCATTTGTTTACTGGGCTAAGGAGTCAAAGGTCAGACTTCAAGGCTGCCACAGCAGCTGGAAATTGGAGGGAGAAATCCCACAGGAAGGAACCAGAGAGGAGGAAACCCAAAATTTTTTGTAAAAATTCCCCTAAAATCCTTGTCTGATTCCTAAACTGTGCATGCACAGGGCGAAACTGCAAAGAACTTGGCAGAAAGCAACATATAGAAGGCTAAAGTGCTGAGCAGAGATTTTAGTACCTGTCCAGGGCTGGGTAAACAGAGTTTGGAGATCAAGTCCTGACAAAATTAGAGGGGACTGATAAATTCAGGCTTTTCCACTGAAGCCCATGAATAAGGATCATGTCCCAGGATACCTAGAACTAAAAGCAAAACCTTAACATTAAAGCCTACCTAAAACCTAGCCTCCATAAGATCAAAGTAGTTGGTCAAAACTCAGTATTCTTAAGGAGAAGCTAATAGAATACACAGTTTCTACAATGTTTCATCCACAACTTCCTGTAAACAATAAAAAAATTATTAGATATGCAAAAAAAATCAGGATAATGTGACCCATAATCAAGAGTAAAAATGGACAATAAAAAGCAGACTCACAGATCACACATATGTTGCAATTAGCAGACACTTTAAAATAATTATTATTATTTGCAAGGAAAGATTTTTATATGTGAAGAAAAGAATTTCAGGAGAGATACGGAAACTAAAAAAGAAAAAATATAAATCTCAGAAACGGAAAAATACAACACTGAAATTTTTTAAAAATGCACTGGATATGTTCAAAAGCAGATTGGACATGGTAGCATAAAGGTTCAGTGAACTTAAGGGCAGGTTAATTAATATACAAACTAAAGCACAGAGAGAGAAAATTGAAATGAACAAGGAAGGCCTCACTGCCCTTTTTGAAAATATTAAATGATCTAATTTCTGAAGTCCCAGAGGGAGAAGAGAGAAGAAATAGGGCAGAAAAAGTGTTTGAAAAAGTAATGGCCCAACATTTTCCATTTTTGATGAGAACAACCTACATATTCAAGAAGTTTAGCATTGCCAAAGCAGATCAATCATGTTGTTGCTGTTGGGTGCTATCAAGTCGATTCCGCTCATAGTGACCCTATAGGACAAAGTACAACTGCCCCATAGAGTTTCCTAGACTGTAATCTTTACAGGAGCAGATCACCTTTTTTCTTGTGGAGCCGCTGGTGGGTTTATATCGCAGACCTTTTAGTTAGCAGCTGAGCACTTAACCACTGCACCACCAGGGCTCCTTCCAATTAATACATAGAAAATACAATTACTGAAGAGGAAAGATAAAGGGAAAATCTTAAAAGCAGCCAAAGAATAAAGACATATTTCATACAGAAGAACAACAATAAAAATAATGGCTGATTTTGCATCAAAACAACGCATGCCAGACGTCAATGGAACATTTTAAAAATATCCTTCAAAAATGAAAGTGACATAGACATTTTCAGATAAAGCCAAGAAACTTAATCAGAAACAGACTCACACTATTTAAGAAATAGTAAAGGCAGTTTTTTAGGCTGAAGGGAAATGATACCAGACAGAAATTCAGATATATAGAAAGGAATGAAGAAGACTGTAAAATGTAAATATGTGGGCAAATATAAAAGACAATTTTAAATTTTCTTTCTTTATTTAAAAGATAATTGGCTATTTAAAGCAAAGATAATAATAACATTGTTAAGTTTATAATATATGTAGAAGTAAAATATATGCCAACAGTAGCGCAAAGGAGGGGAAGTGGGAGTAAACAGAATGTATTATTTTAAAGTTCTTACACTTTATGTGAAGTGGTATTATATTAATTCAAGGAGGGCTATGATAAATTAAGGATGCATATTGTAGTCTCTAGAGGAAACACTAAAGAATAATACAATGAGGTATAGTTAAAATGTAGTTCAATTTGTAAATTATTTTTCAAATTATATATGTAAAATTCAGAATACTTTATTCATAACTATAGAAAATATATAATAGCAAGGATTACATTTAAAATTAATAGTAAAATAAAAATTATGTGGGCGTGTGTATCATAATTTAACAACCAGAAGATTTTTACAGTGGGGACTAAAATCAAGATTAGTCCCCAGAAATGACTAAAATCAAGATTAAAGAAGGAAGCAATGCTACACCTCAGGAAAATATATTTAAAGTTAAAATAAAATATTTCTGAAATTTACCTGAACCAAATCACAGAAGGTAGATTTGAGGAGTTACACCATGAGAATGATCATTATTTTTAAGAATTTAAGCAAAGCATTGCAAAGAATGCAAGGGGAAGACAAACCCAAGTAAGGTGAATACAATGAAGTCTGAGGCATATAAGGTACACAAACAACTTGACCTATAAAAAACAAGATCTCTTTAAAGGACAACCATTGAAATTCTCCTTTTAACAAAATCTAAAATCATTCATTCCTTTAATATATACTTAGGTGAATGCCATTATATGCCACTCTTCTATGCTCTGGGAATACAGCAATAAGCAAAACAGACAAAAATTCCTCTCTCATCTAGTAGATATGATTAATCAAGTGGTTACATATAAAAAAAGGGTAGCACTTTGAGTATCCATTAGTACTAGGAAAGAAAATCATAGGAAATGTCCTTCTTAGATCCTATGAACAGCTTGTCATTTAAGGTCCTCATTGATGTAGCCATTCTTTCTTGAAGGTATATTACTAATAAACTGGACTACTCACAGCACACCTCCAAATATGCCCAAAACTTCACACCTCTAGCCTTTTGCTTAGGTAGTTCTCTCTGCTCGGAATGTTTACCCCTGCCCCTCTTAAAAAAGAAAAAACAAAAAACAATCCACTGCTGTCAAGTCAATTCCGACTCACAACGACCCAGTGCGACCCTATAGGACAGAGTAGAAATGCTCTACAGAGTTCCCAAGGCTGTAAATCTTCACCGAAGCAGACTGCTACATCTTTCTCCTGCAGAGCCGCTGGTGGGTTCGAACTACTGACCTTTTGGTTAGCAGCCAAAGATTTTAACCACCACTGTACCACCAGGACTCCCCTACCCCTCTACTGATTATTTAAAAATTCCCTCTTCTTTCTAGGAGTTACTCCAATGCAATCTTTGGTGACCAACCTTTTGCCTTAGAATCAAACTAAATCAAACTCACTTTGCCACCAGGGCTCCATAACTTGTATATACAAGCCATCTATGTAAAAGCTATAATTATAATTAATTTCATGTTATTTATTGCTGTTAATTACTTTATACATATTATCTGCCCAACTACAAGTTTTTTGAAGGCAGGCGATATTGTAAATCTTCCTTATGTCCTTAGTAACTTCTACCATAAAGAAGACACGAAATAAACACTTGTTGATTTAATAAATAATTCCCCTAACAAGTCCTGAGACTTTAAAAAATAATGGGATGGGAAATAAGAGCTAGTCCATTATAATAATAAATGATTGGCCACTAAGTCTTCAGAAGATTAAATATGAGTAACACTCCCTGCCAAGACCCTCTAAAACAAATTAGTCTGCTGCCCATTTTCCATATGTAGTAAGAGTAGGTGTGGGGAACTAAAGCATATATACGTGTATACATACGTTCTTCTTTATAAACAGCATAAATTCCTTTTCTGCATGTCTTTAAAATCAAAATGCAACTGGCAAACCAGAATACTTCAGGCAGATTTCCTGGTAGGATTTTTGGTTTTATGTTTAAAAAAAAAAAAAAAAGTACATAAGTTTAAGAACAGGAAATAACACTATGCAAGATGTTGATCAAGGTTCCTGATAGCCAAACAGGTCATTTCAAACACTATGAAAGTAATAAAAAAAGAAAAAGAAGTATGTTTCAATTAATTATTTTATTAGAATACTGACTGTGAGGATGGCACAGGACCAGGCAGTGTTTCATTCTGTTGTACATAGGGTTGCTATGAAATGGAACTGACTTGATGGCACCTAACAAAAACAACAACATTAGTATACTAGTAAGTAAAGCAAAACAATGTTTCCAGACTTTTGGATACGATAGAGTAGTAAACTTTGAAAAAACAAAATGAGGGACAGGGACATAAAAGTTGTTAACCTTTATCTTGACAAATAAAACAATTTAAAGTCAAATTACTATCTGGATTTACCATCAATTTATAAAAAACATTTTAATCACAAAAAATGGACATAATCTCAAAAATAAGTCCTTTAAACTGAGTACATTTACATTTGTACAGTATTCATATTATTTGTTAACTTTACCTTTGACCTTTACTAGTCTTTACATGGGTTTTTGCAATAAACCATCAATAAAATTGTATATATCTTAAAATTATAAAAATGGTTGAGCACCTACATTTTCATTGTTAACAATACTTAAAAGTTATGATAAGAAACCCATAAAAAAATGAGATACTTAACTTTTCATATTAATTTATACCTACCCTTTACAAAAATATGCAATGTAATTACTGTGCTTTAATTAAAATTAAGTTATGAGTGACCAGTTAGGCATATATATTCATTAACTGTTTAAAATCAAGAATAAAAATTACTACACACAAAGACAGATCCTGGTAATGGCAACATCACCTGCCAACAAGAACTAGAAAAGCAAGACCAAAAAAAAATTTTTTAAAATTTTTTTTTTGAAGGAATCAAAGAACTGACAAGGCCCTGAAAATTACAGGACCAAGATACAGGAGAACAGAAAACTTAGCGGTAAGCCTTGCGTCTGGAATCACTTTCTTCCTAAAAGCACCTGGCAGTTCTACAGGAGGCAAAGAAAATGACCAAAGCTTTAAACAGACGCACAAGGCTAAAAGGATAAAAATTAGAATTAAGAGCTTACCATGGGAGAAGGGGAATATCATAATGCCCCAGACTTTGATAATATACCTGAGGAGTAAAAAAGAACTGCAAACAGGTCAGCCCTCACATATAAAATAATTATATGACAATAAACCACAATATCTAATGAACTGCAAGATGAGTAGGCTACCATTATTCTTGAACGTCATATCATCCAAACTGCTGATGGGATTAATCTGATCCAGAATTGCCAGGACTCCTGGCTCTCTGTCAGAAGCAGACAAATCCTCTCTGAAGGAAGACAGCATCTTGATCTCTTTAATTTTTCATGTATAGTATACAGAACACAAACAGAAATAAGCAAATACAGTAAAACTTGTAAAAGTCAGAACCTGTGTAAGATGGCAACCTTTCAGAGAAGGAAAACTTAAATATTTTCCACTAATAGAGCAAAAGAAAAGTGGTATGACTGTACCATGTCAAAGCAGAAAACTTGTGAGACCTGGAAAAACAAGAGAGTCCCATCAAGTTCTGGCTCTCACAGGTTTCACTGTATATGAAGAAACAAGGCAGTATAATGAAAAGGCAAGAAAAACAAAACTAAAAAAAAAAAACCAGAAACCTACAGGAGGTATCAGACATAGACTTTATGCTTAATATGCTCAAGGAACTAAAAGATTGAGAATTTCAGTAGAAAACAAGAAAAAATAAAAAGAAGCTAAACGGAAAGGATACAATTAGAAAAGCAAATAATTTAAGAACTCAATGGATGGGTTTAACATTAGAGTAGACACATGACATCAAGCCACAGATTCAAAAATCACTGTCAGAAAGCAAAACCAGATGAATACAAAGACAACTAAACCTATGCGCATCATAGTATAAATGCTGAAAACTAAAGATAAAGAGAAAAAAAAAAATTAAGTAGCCAGAGAAAAAAAGTCACACTGACTTCAAAGGAGCAATACTACAACTGAAACTGACTTCTCAACTGAAACAACAGTAGTCAGAAGGTAATAAAATGACATCTTTAAAGTGCTAAATGAAAATAACTGCCAATCAAACATTCTATGCCAACAAAAATATCCTGCAAAAATAAAAGTTAAATAAGATATAATTCATACAAGCAAAAACTACATTACCAGCAGGCCTGCAATACAGAAACCAAAGAAGTTCTTCAGGCAGGAAGAAAAGGATCTCTGATGAAAACTCAGAAAATGCAAAACAGAATGAAAAGCAATGGAAAGGGTAAAAATATGTGGGTCAATTTAAATAAATACTGATTAATAATAATAATATTATTTTTATTGTTATAACAATAAGACAATAGTAATAATGTTTTCTAGGTTTAAAATACATATAGAATTCTAAGTACATGACAACAATAATCTAAAGTGTTTTGAGTTCCTTGCATTATCTGAGAAGAGATACAATAATTGATTTGTATTAGACCTTGCTACATCAAGGATTCATGTTGCTTTCTCTAGGGTAATCAATAAAAGAATAGTGAAAGAATGCATAAATACCAAGCTATTAGAGAAAAAAGTAGTACAAAATGCTTTATCAACCCCCCTTCCAACAAAAAAGCACGAAAGAAAAAACAGCAAGATGAATGGAAAGCATGTAGTAAGATAGCAGATTTAAACCCAAATATATCAGCAGTTACACCAAATGTAAACAGAGTAACTTCAATAAACCAAAAACCCGTTGCCGTTGAGTCAATTACGAATCATAGTAACCCTACAGGAAGAGTAGAACTGCCTCACAGAGTTTCCAGGAAGCAGCTGGTGGATTCAAACTGCTGACCTTTTGGTTAGCAGCCGAGCTCTTAAACACTGTGCCACCAAGGCTCAACTTCAATAAAGGATAGCGATTATGAAACTGGATTAAAATTAACAATTAAAAAAAAAAAAAAAAGCCATATGCTGCTTGCAAAAGGCACATCTTAAATATAAGGATATCAAAAACTTGAAAAGGGTAAGAATAAAATGTACCATGCAAATATTAACAGAAAGAAAGCAAGAGTGCATTAATATAAAGTATTATAAAGATAAAGAAGACCATTTCATGATAGTTCATCAGGAAATATTCTAAATTTATATACCTACTACATAACTCCAAAACATATAAAGCAAAAATTTAAAAAACTAGAAGGAAAAATAGACACATCCATAATCACACTGGAGATTTTAATATACTTCTTTCAACAACTGATAAAACAAACAGAAAAGAATTACTAAGTATATGGAAGATTTATAAAAACATTTAACAAACTTGACCCCACTGACAAATATAAAAATCTGAAGCCAAAACTACAGAATGCACATTCTTTTTAAATACATATGTAATGTTTAAGGAGCCCTGGTGGTGCAATGGTTAAGCACTCCGCTGCTAACCGAAAGGTCAGCAATTCAAACCCAAGCAGCTCCACGGAATAAAAGACCTGGCAATTTGCTCATATAAAGATTACAGCATGGAAAACCATATGGGGCAGTTCTACTCTCTCATATTGGGTCAGTATGAATTGGAATCGACTCGACTGCACATAACAACAACAAATGTAATGTTTATGAAACCGATCACATGCTGGGTATAGCTAGGCTCAACAAATTTCAAAGGATTGAAATTATAATCTGTTCTTTATCTGCAGTAGAACTGAAGAATAAATCAATAACAACAACAACAAACGAAATCCCAATCCCATAGTTTTTAGAAACTAAAAAGCATACTTCTAAATAACATATGGGTCAATGAAAAACATCACAATGAAAACTTGGAAATATAATAAAAAAAAAAAACATAAATAATACTTATCAAAAGTTCTAAGATGTAGCTAAAGCTGTACCTAAAAAGAAATTTATAGCCTTAAACAAATATGCAAAAATGTGGTGAGGGGGGTGGGGCTAAAAAGCAATAATCTAAGCATCTACCTGAAGAAATTAAGAAATAAAAATAAACCCAAAAAAGGACAAGGAAGGAAATAATATACAATATATATATACTACATGAACAGTAATCAATAAAGTACAAAACAAACATAAAAAAGAAAATCAACTAAAACGAAAGTCGACTCTTTTAAAGGACCGACAAAATTGATGAACCTCCGGTGAGACTACCAAACAACTACCAAAATAGATACAAGAAGAAACAGAAAATCTGAACTGGCCTATAACGATTAAAGAGGTTGGACTGTGTGATGGTTAATGCTATGGGTCAACTTGGCTAAGCTACGATTCTCAGTGGTTTGGCAAACACTGTGCAATCATCTTCCATTTTGTGATCTGATGTGAGCAGCCAATCAGCTGAAAGGAGAATTTCCTTGGGAATGGAACCTGCCTCCAGTATATAAATGGATGTTATGGCAAAGCTCACTCCTTTTTGATCCTGCACTCTTCTCGTTGCATGACCCTCGGTTCTTGGGATGTGAGAAGCCTTCAGCTGGCTGCCTGACCTACAGATTTGGGACTTGCCAGCCCCCACAACTGCGTGAGCTATTTCCTTGAAGTAAATTTCTCTCTCTATATATATATACTTCACTGATTTTGCTCCTCTAGAAAACCCAGACTAAGACAGACTGACAATTAAAAACTTTCCCACAAAGGAAAACCCCAGAACCATACGTCTTCACTAGTAGATTCGACTAACCACTTAATGAAAAAATAATACCAGTTTTACAGAGACTATTCCTGAGAATAGAAAAAAGGAACTATGTCCCAACTTGTTATATGGAATCAGTGTAACCCTGATATTAAAACCTGACAAAGCACAATGGGAAAAAACTGAAGTTACAGGCCTGTCTCATTCATGATCATGAATGCAAAAATCCTAAAGAAAATATTATCATACTGAACCCAGCAATACATAAAAGAATAATATAGTGTGAGTAAGTTTGTTATATACCAAGAATGCAAGATTTGTTTACAACTGAAAATTAATCCTAGCAACTCAACTCAATAGAATAAAGAAGAAAATCATATACTTGGCTCTATAAATGCAGAAAAAAAGCATTTGATAAAAATTTTCATTCATTCATGATAAAACCTCAATGCAAAATAGGAATAGAGGAGAACTTCCTTAATCTGAAAAAGGGTATACACATAAAACCTACAGAAAAAAAAAAAATCAGAATGAAATATTGAAGCTTTCTCTCTGCAAATGGGAACGACTCAAGATGCCCGTACTCACCACTTCTACTCAACATTGTACTAAAAGTCCTAGCCAGCGCAATAAGGCAAAAAAATAAAAAGAAAGAAAAGTTATAAGGATTGTAAAGGAAGAATTAAAACTGCCATTATTCAGAAATGACATATTTCTATACATAGAAAATCCCTCAAAAAAATCTACAGATGAATTATTAAAACTCATTAAGTGGCTTTAATAATATTACTAGATACAAGATCTAGATGCAAAAATTATTTATATATACCAGCAACAAATATTAAGTTAAAAAAAAATCAAGATATTATTAACAATCTCACGCAAAAAAGTCAAATACTTAGGCATATATCAAACAAAATATACGCAGAGGGCAATATAACATTGAGGAAAAGAAAAGATGGCTTAAATAATGGAAGGATATATCATATTCATAAATTGGAAGATTAATATCATAAAAATTCTCAATTCTCCCCCAAACTGATATAGAAAGTCAGGGTAATTCCAATTAGTTCCAGTAGGATTTTCTTGGTATAAATTAATAAGCTGATTCTGATATTTGTATATTAAAATGTAAATGGCTGCTGTACTTCCGGCAAAATGGCACACTAGGTAGAAGCACCATGCTGTCCCTCCACGGCAAAGATCCAAAAAACTAAGTGGAGCAGAGAAAACCACTATCCTGAAACCCTAAAACATCAAATGAAGAGAGAAAAGAACTCAGCCAAGCACCAAATGGAGTAAGAAAACTGACAGAGAACGGACAGCGAGGCGAGATTCATGCAAAGGTCCCCTATCAGCTAATGCAGTGCAGATTCCCCATCGTGGACTCCTATCGGAGACCAGCAAACAGGGGATATGAGAAAGCAGCTTCACAGAGCTTCCAGTAGGAGACAAAACAACCGGTAATTTGCAATGTACACTTTCCCAACCCCCACCCTTCTTCACCCCCACTTGGCCTCCTCTGCTTCCTGCGGCCACAGTCTCTTGTCTGGGAAGCACCGGTTGCTTGGATTCCACCCACCCGAACGGGCCGGTTCTCTGAGTGCCATTTGTTGGCTGCTGCTGTTACTTTTTTCCACTTCCTTTGATTTCTTCCTCACCTCTCACCACCTCCCCCTCCTTTTGCTCAAATACCAGGCTCCGTGTGCCATCTTTGCTTCTTCCTGAGGGGCTGCAGAGCTCTAGTAATTTGTGATATACGCTTTCCCACCCCCTACCCTTCTTCACCCACACTCGGCCTCCTTTGCTTCCCACAGACACAGTCTCTTGTCTGGGAAACACCAGCTGCTTGGATTTCACCAGCCTGCATAGCTGGCTCTCTGAGTGCCATTTGTCGGCTACTGGTATTGCTTTTTTTCCGCTTCTTTTGATTTCTTCCTTACCTCACAGCACCTCCCCCTCCTTTTCCTCAAACACCTGGCTCTATGCGCCATCTTTGCTTCTTCCTGAGGGGCTGCGGAACTCCGTTCAAGTGTGGAGCTGCTTCCCGATCTGGGCTGCGTGCTGGTAGGATCCAAGGGCTTTTGTTCATTTGTTTGTTTTGAATTGTTTGTTTGTTTTCTTTTCTTTTTTTTGAGTTGGGAGCCCGTTCTAGCCAGGCGGTGCTGCGAGGCTTGGAAACCACCTCCTCAGCTTACACAGAAATGCAGAGGGATCGCTGTGGAAATTTCTTCTTCCGTTGGTTTCTTTATTTTTTTTCTGTTTTTTCGGGAGCTTTTCTTGTTCTTTTTTTTTTAATTTGTTTTGTTTTCTTTTCCCTTTCTCCCTTTTAAGTCTTTCTTCATTACTCAGTTTCTCATCTCTCTATATCCACCTTCTCTTTCTGTTCCCTGAATACCTGGTGTTGTATACCTCTACACCTTCTAGCCAGGCTGTACTACAACACCTGAGAACGACTTCCCCAGACCTCATAGCTGCACCGGTGGGGTCCCTGGGAACTTTGCTCCTCTTTAACCCTTTTGATTTTTATTTGTTAATTCTTTTCTTCTTTTTTTCCTTCCTCTTCCCCTTTTAGTTTTTCTCCATTTCATAGTCTCTCATCTCTCCACTCCAATGGCAAGCTCCCCTAGCATTCTTTTTTGTTGGTTTGTATGTTTTTGGCTCCTGTTCCTCTCTCACGTATCCATCTTAGCTCCAAACATAACAATATCCCCGCTACATCCTGCCTACCTGCACTGTCTGCTTAACATCACACCACCAAGCAGCACAGGCATGGCCTACTGGAACCTGCCCTGCACTGATTACCGACCTGCCCTGGTGGCTGTAGTAAGTGTCACAAACAACCCGTCCCAGTAACAACTCCTCAGCTAGACCTGCCCTGCCGTACCATATCTGAGTGACTGACCCTGCCAATTGGAGAAGGAGGCGAAAAGTATTGTGCCCACAGATGAGCAAACAACAAAGAACACACAGCCTGCCTGCTCAGACATAGCCAAATTAAAAAAAAAAAGGGAAGAAACAAACAAATATACAATCAATAAATGAGAAAAATACTGAATGACCCGAAAACAGCAGGCAATATAAAAACATTTACAAAAACAGGACAGGATGGTTCCAGTAAGCATCCAAAATAAAACAGCAGATGACTTTCCAGTGGAAGAAAAGGCACTAGAACTACCTGATAGGGAATTCAAATCTCCAATACTCAGAATTCTCCAAGAAATGAGGCAAAAAGCTGACAAACATGAGGAAATAGACAAATTCATGGAAAATATGGACAAAAAATTGGAAGAATTCAGGAAAATACTGCAGGAAGAAAATGCCAAAATAAATTCACAACCAGAAATTATACAAACACAACAATTAGAAATCCAAAAGATAAACAACAAGATTTCAGAAATGGACAATGTCATAGAAGGGCTGAGAAGCAGATTTGAAACGGTGGAAGACAGGATCAATGGAATTGAAGACAAACACTTGGATACAACTCTGTTTCAGGAAAACTCAGAAAAAAGAACAAAGAAAACTGAAGAGACCCCGAGAGTTATGCAGGACACACTATAAGCAAAAATCTGCGAGTGATTGGAATTCCAGAACGGGGAGAAAACAGAAAACACAGAGAGGATCACTGAGGAACTGCTGACAGAAAACTTCCCCAATATCATGAAAGATGAAAAGCTGGCCATCCAAGAAGCTCAA
>NW_004444085.1:5152731-5154110 GCF_000243295.1 Trichechus manatus latirostris
CCATAACAAGAGAAGAGATTGAAAAGGTAATAAAAAAATTCCCAACCAAAAAAAGCCCCGGCCCAGATGGCTTCACTGGAGAATTCTACAAAACATTTACAGAAGAGCTTGTACCAGTACTACTCAAGCTATTTCAGAGCATTGAACAGGAAGCAACACTTCCAAATTCATTCTATGAAGCCAGCGTAACGCTGATACCAAAACCAGGAAAAGATGTCACAAAAAAAGAAAATGACACAGCAATATCTCTCATGAATATAGATGCAAAAATTCTCAACAAAATTATAGCCAATGGAATTCAGCATCATATCAAATAAATAATACACCAGGACCAGGTAGGATTCATAGGAGGTATGCAAGGATGGTTCAACATTAGAAAATCAATCAACATAATTCACCACATAAATAAAAGGAAAGAAAATCACATGATCATCTCAATTGACGCAGAAAAGGCATCTGACAAAGTCCAATACCCATTCCTGATAAAAAGTCTCAATAAAATAGGTACAGAAGGGAAATTTCTCAACATAATAAAGGGCATCTATGTAAAACCAACGTCCAACATCATTCTTAATGGAAAGAGGCTGAAAACATTCCCCTTGAAAATGGGAACAGGACAAGGATACCCTTTATTACCACTCATATTTAACCTTGGGCTGGAACTTCTAGCTAGAGCAATAAGGCAAGAAAAGGAAATAAAGGCATCCAAATTTGTAATGAAGAAGTGAAACTGTCCCTATTTGCAGATGATATGATACTACACACAGAAAACCCTAAAGACTCCACGAGAAATCTACTGGAACTAATAGAAAGATTCTTCAGAGTAGCAGGATACAAGGTAAACATTCAGAAATCAGTTGGATTCCTATACACCAATAAGGAGAATGATGAAAAGGATATCAGGAAAACAATTCCATTTTCAATTGCCCCTAAAAAGATAAAATACTGAGGAATAAATCTGACCAGGGATGTAAAAGACCTATACAAAGAAAACTACAAAACACTACTGCATGAAACCCAAAGGGGGTCTAAATAAATGGAAAAACATACCATGCTCATGGATAGGCAGAGTCAACAGAGTGAAAATGACAATTCTATCCAAAGCAATTTACAAATACAATGCAATACCGATCCAAATACCAACAACATTCTTCAAAGAGATGGATAAACTAATCATTAACTTCATATAGAAAGAGAAGAAGCTGAGATAAGTAAAGCACTACTGAAGAAGAAGTATAAAGCTGGAGGACTCACACTACCTGACTTCAGAACCTCCTCTACAGCTACAGCAGTCAAAACAGCCTGGTACTGGTACAATGACAGATACATTGACCAATGGAACAGAATTGAGAACCCAGATGTAAATCCATCCACCTACG
>NW_004444085.1:5156032-5175804 GCF_000243295.1 Trichechus manatus latirostris
CTATTTTGTTCTGTAAGCCTTCATCTAAAGTGAGAATAGCAGCACAACTGGAAGAGCATAGTCGATTTCACTGAACTGTGCATGTAGAAATTTTTGAAATGGTGTTATCTTTGGCTATGTATATTTTCACCAAAAAAGAAAATGTCGAGAAGGGAGAAGGTTGACATGTTGTGTACTACTGTTTCTTGAGAAACTATTTGTTCTGTAAGCCTTCACCTGAAGTACAATAAAAAAAAATCTAAATGGTCAAGAATATAAAAATTGTAAGATCTACTCTACCATATATAAAGATTTATTATAAAACTACAATAAACAAGACTGTTAAATTGTGACAGTAATAGTCATAGAACCTCATGGAAAGGAAGAGAGAGTCCAGAAACAGACTCTTGCATATATGTATACTTATTGGTGATAAAGATGGCACTAGAGAGCAATGGGTTTAGGACAACCATTTCAACTAATGCTAGGTTAATTCGATATCCATAGGGAAAACAAACAGATGACCCTTACCACACAGAACAAAATGAATTCCAGGTAGATTATAGATATAAACATATAAGCTTCCAGAATATAAAAAATGATTTTAGTCATCTTGAAATAGGGAAAGACTAATTACAAAGGATTACACCCACTAAAGTGCTAAATGAAACTGCATTAAAATTAAGAATTGTTTATAAAGAGCTATCATTGAAGAATAAAAATTAAAAGACACTATTAAGTGTAAACAACAATGTGTAGCAAAGGGAACTCTCATACACTGCTAATGCAAGTGTAAATTGATACACTGCTTTGGAATCAGTTTGGAATTATATGTTAAAGTTTAATGTTTTATTCCTAGGTATATATACTCAACGGAAATGTATGTAGATGATCACTAAAAGATGTACAAGAATCTCAATACAGCAGTATTTGTAATAACCAAAACTGGAAGCACCCAAATGTCCACTACCAATACACTGGATAAATATATTCTGGTTTATTCATACAATGAAACATAATAAAAACCACGTAACAGTGAAACTGAATGAACTAGCTATATTCAATATAGATGATTCTCCCTAAGGCCACTTACAAAATAATATATATTAACGCATATATAAAGTTCAAAAACAGGTGAATATCACAGAAGTTCTAAGAGCATAGGAGTCAGGAAAGTGGGGGCCCTTCATCCCCTACTCTAGGGTGTGGGTTTACTCCGCAATGTTGATCTATTACTTAACCTGGACTGTGATTATATGGGTATATTTATTTAGTCGTAATTCATTGAGCCATTCATTTATGATATGTTTGCTTTTCTATATGTATGTTATTCTTCAATTTAAAAGGTTTTAAATAGGGGGAAAGTACCATATACTGTAATCAATTAATATCATCTGTATTTAATCCACTGAAAATATTTCTTATTTAAATTGATCACAAATAGTTCTATACAAATGTATAACCATGCAGGATACCGCGCCTTATAAATCTTTAAGAGGTATCAATAATTCTGTTGTTCCCTGCAAATTGCTTTAAAAGTTTACAGTAATAATGTCAAATCATTTCCAACTAGACTGTATATTTGCCATCTACATATCTATTTGCAGCACGGATATTAAATTAAAAAGACCCTGAATCATACACAAATAAAAGTAGAAATGTGTTTATCTTACTGCCTTTAAAGCTAAGCAAGACTAGGTCTGCAATTTTTACAAACAGAATAGACTACTATCTATCTGACACGTTACAAGTAAATACTTGTCTAAAGTGAGAAGGATAAAACAGTCTCCACAGAGATCTTCTGAGGACAACTATGAAATGGTGAAGACTCATATCAATTTGTATGCCATTTACCTATTTGCATATTTTATAGTCCTTCAACTGGAATGCAAAACTATTGTCAAGATAATTTTAGAAATAACATAGCACATCTATCCTTTAAGTGGTGTTCACTTTCTCTACTCACTGAAATGACTCGGATCCCACCCAACTGAAATGCACCACACATAAGGGAGATTTTGGGTTCAGAGAAAAGTGGAGCCTCCAGAAACTTTTTCTGCCCACCAACAACTCCTACTTTGAAAACCTCAAACTAAGCTGCTTTGAGTTCAAGTGATCTTTTGGCTTTATGTTCTAAAACCTGAATCTATGCCTAAAAGGAAAATGAAGACTTTAAAATGTATACATTATACTTAATGCCTGGCATATGGTTATTTGTTAGATCTGTAAATGGACTACTTAATTTAAAAGAATATCACTTTTAAAATGTATGGGTTTGAACACCATTCAAAAAAAGGAGTCTCTTAATAGATGTTGTCTTTTTAAATATATTTCACAGCAATCTATGCAATAATCGTTTACTGCCAGTAGGCTTATTTTTTCTATTATGTTAAAGGTAAAGATGATTATATTTCACTTTTAAAATCTAATTGTAAAGCAGTATAATTTTTATGACATTTAATTAGTCTTTCTTACTAGCAAAACCATGATCCAAATTATGCAGATGCATTATACAACAGTCAACGAGGTACCACCAGATTTAACCTGCCATGCGATGTAGTCCACAATTTAACAAAGGAACCCAAGATCATTGTATAAAATGTGTAAGAAGCAAGAAGTCAAGTATCTTACTAATTTTATGTATCATGGAATATATTTAACAGTCCACTTCTAAGAGGAATAATAACAATACTTAGCTGTATAGAGAACTTTATACAGAATCTAAAGATTTCCTTTAAATGTCATATCTTAGCTCAAGACTGTGGAGATGGAGTCTGGATATCTGTATTTTTTTTTTAAGTTCACCAATGATTCTGATAGGTAACTAGAAATTCTGATGGGTAACTATGGTAATGTAGAATCTATATAAATTTTATTTATATCAAACAATATAAATTTTATTTATATCAAACAGATATATCAAAATACATCAGAATTTTTGTGTGATACTAAATTTAGCTTTATTTTGATCTGAGAGTAGTCCATTAGCCAGGTCTTTAGAATTTATTATACGGCCATTGTTATTTTACTTAGATATTTCATTTACATTCATTCATTTATTCACAAATTTTATTGAATACCTACAGGCACTATGGAGCCCTGGTGATGCAGTGGTTAAGAGCTCGGCAGTTAACTGAAAGGTGAGCAGTTTTAATTCACCAGGCGCTCCTTGGAAACCCCATGGAACAATTCTACTCTGTCCTATAGGGTCACCATGAGTTGGAATCGACTCGACGGCAATGAGTTTTTGGTTTCACAAGCGCTATGCTAGACACCCTGGTGGTGTAGTGGTTAAGTGCTACGGCTGCTAACCAAAAGGTTGGCAGTTCAAATCCACCAGATGCTCCTTGGAAACTCTATGGGGCAGCTCTACTCTGTCCTATAGGTTCGCTATGAGTTGGAATCAACTCGATAGCACTGGGTTTGGTTTTTATTTTTTTTGGTTTTTTTTTTGCTAGACACTGGGGATAAAGATCAACCAGGCAAAGCCAAGTCCTCAAGGTGCTTACAGCCTTGTGCAGGAAGACAGCCCTGTAAACATATAAATACACCAAAAGGAGGCACAAAGGAGGATATGGAACTTATCCTGGGTGATGAGATGTTGTTGTTGCTAGGTGCTGTTGAGTTGGTTCTGACTCATAGTGACCCTACATACAACAGAACGAAACACTGCCCCATACGGCGCCATCCTAACAATTGTTGTCATACTTGAGCCCACTGTTACAGCCACTGTGTCTATCCATCTTGTTGAGGGTCTTCAACTTTTTTGCTGATCCTCTACTTTACCAAGCATGATGTCCTTCTCCAGGGACTGATCCCTCCTGATAACATGTCCAAAGTATATGAGACAAAGTCTCATCATCCTTGCTTCTAAGGAGCATTCTGGCTGTACTTCTTCCAAGACAGATTTCTTCATTCTTTTGGCAGTCCATGGTATATTCAATATTCTTTGCCAACACCATAATTCAAAGGCATCAATTCTTCTTTGTTCTTCTTTATTCATTGTCCAGCTTTTGCATGCGTATGAGGCAACTGAAAACACCATGACTTGGGTGAATACACTTTAGTCCTTAAAGTGACTTCTTTGCTTTTTAACACTTTAAAGAGGTTTTTTTGCAGCAGATTTGCCCAATGCAATGCGTCATTTGATTTCCTGACTGCTACTTCCACACATGTTGCTTATGGATTCAAGTAAAATGAAATCCTTGACAACTTCAATCTTTTCTCTGTTTATCATGTTGTTGCTTATTGGTCCAGTTGTGAGAATTGTTGTTTTCTTTATGTTGAGGTGTAATCCATTCGGAAGGCTGTGTAATCCATATGGAAGGCTGTATGTAGTCTTTGATCTTCATCAATAAGTGCTTCAAGTCCTCTTCTCTTTGGGCAAGCAAGGTTGTGTCATCTGTATATCGAAAATTGTCACTTAGTCTTCTTGTAATCCTGATGCCTCATTCTTCCTCATATAGCCCAGCTTCTCGGATTATTTGGTCAGCATACAGATTGAATGAGTATGGTAAAAGGATACAACCCTGATGCATACCTTTCCTGATTTCAAACCATGCACTATCCCCTTATTCTGTTCACAACCTGGCTAACTGTTTGGCACAAGAAGCCCAGCTTTCGGCCTATCTCGGCTTTCGACATGCCTTCCTCACCTAAGCTTAATCATTTCTAGCTTTTAATTTAAAATGAGAGACATGGCAACTCTTCCTTTCACTTGAACACTTAAGAGGCCATTGTAGGTTATTAACTGGCCTACTTTCAATAATATCATGTCTCAGGAAACAGGAAGGCCGGAGGAGAGGGAGAGAGACAGGGCAACGGCTGGTCAGTGGGGCAGTCAGAACACACACAGTATTGATTTAAGTTTGCCATTTTATATGGGCAGTTTGTGGCTCCCCAAAGCAATTACAATAGTAACATCAAAGATCAATGATCACAGATCACTATAACAGACACAGTAATAATGAAGAAGTTTGAGATATTGCGAGAATTACCAAAATGTGATACAGAGACACAAAGTGAGCACATGCTGTTAGAAAAATTGTGCCAAAAGACTTGCTCGACGCAAGGTTGCCACAAACCTTCAATTTGTAAAAAACGCCCTATCCGTGAAGCACAGTAAAGCTAAGTGCAATAGAACGAGGTATTCCTGTACTTTTATCCAAATCTGTAAAATCAATGGATATAGCCATGACTACCTTGTCCGCCTCTATGCTGTCTTAGTTTTGAATAGATACCAATGGCCATGATCAGAACAACCTTGAAACAGTCCTCTCATTCCTATCTCTGCCACAAATCCTCACCCCCACCATTTTAATATGCCAAGGTCAGAACCCAAGCCATCCCTGACTGTAACCACACAAAAACATCTCCCCCAGTTGGTATCAGCCAGGAAAGGAAATAAAATACACATGAATTTGAGCTATGGCCATCTACAACCAGGAAGGGCAAATTTGACTTTAGAGAGTGTTAAAAAAATAAAGAAGAAAAATCGAGAAAAAGAAAGAAAAGCCAACAGGAGCTTTGGAAGCTAATGGGTCTTTAAAGTTACTTCTGGCTGCAGTGTGCACAATATATCAGAGAAGAAAATAAAGCATCCTGACTTGATGATGGACTAGGAATATGGGAGAGAGAAATGTCAAGGATGACTCCTAGGTTTCTGGCATACATAGCTTGTTGTATTGTAGTGATTTCCATTGAGATAAAGAATTTAGGATGAAGACCAAGTTTTCAGAAGGCAGTGGTGTGTGTATGTGTATACTGAGTCTGACTTTGAACATACAAAGTTTTAGGTGTCTTTTAGACAATCAAGGGGAGATATTAAGTAGGCATGTGGATATAGGGCTCAGAAGTTGAGAAAATCATGTGCTGAAGATCCAAATTTGTGAGTTACTTGCAGAAGAGTGGTAACTGAAACTATAAATGTAGTTTAGACTGCCCAGGGAGACAATACGGTAGAAAAAGACCTAGGCTCAAGGCTTAATGAACTGAACATTTAACGACGAGATAAAGAAGATTCAGCCTGAGAAGGAGTGATCAAAGAAGAGGGAACAAATCCAGGAGAGAGTTGTGCTACAGAAATCAAGTGAAGACAGTATTTCAAGAAGTGTGGAGTGTTGTAAGAAGTCAAAAAGCAAAAATAATTGGAAAATGTGTACTAGATTTAGCAAACTGTTGGTCACTGGTTACCTTAGCCAACAGTGATTTTGGATTGGAGTGGTTGAGGAATAAGTAGGAGGTGGAGAAATAAAATGGAGATTAACTGAAAAGAAAAAGAGGTAAATATAAGAGGCTCCTGAAAGTGTGATTTATCCAAATTTTTTTCTCATTTTAATTAAAATAATGCATGATATATGTGTATATGATTTTTTTTAAACTCAGATAATCCCAACCCTCCCTACCTCTATCCCTGCTACTCAAAGGCAATCACTGTCAACTGTTTTAGTTCTGTTTTCTGGTACTTACCTCCACATTTATAAATAACATGATTATCCTCTCCTTAAATATCGATTTCTTATCCTATGCCAATTTATCTCTTTCACATATACAACCCCTCACTACCCTGGTCATGCAGTGGTTAAAGCCCTTAGCTGCTAACCGAAAGGTCACCAGTTTGAAACCACCAGCTGCTCTGCAGAAGAAAGATACGGCAGTCTGCTTCCATAAAGATTTACAGCCTTGGAAACTCTATGGGGCAGTTCTACTCTGTCCTACAGGGTCACCATAAGTCAGAATCAATCTGATGGCAATGGGTTTGGTTTGGTTTGGGGTTAAATACTGATTTCCTACCCTATGCCAATTAATCTCTTTCAGATATACAACACCCCCCCCCCCCACTATCCTCCTTTTATCTTCAAGAAAGTTGTACTCCAATTTCTGGTTAAATCAACATTCAGTATTTATTAGGACAATGTAAACATTGACAACAGCTGAGACATGTTCTGACCCACAGATTACAGCCCATTCAACTGCTCCAAACTCTAATCTCTGCCTCACTTCTCTCTCCCTGCCAAGCAAACTCAAGAAAAGGATTACACACAGAAAAAAACAATCTTTGATGGCTACGACAGAGGGGAGGGGTGGGGAGGGGAAATCACTAATTAGATAGTAGGTAAGTGTTAACTCTGATGAAGGGAAAGACAACACACAATATGGGGGACGTCAGCACAACCTGACCAAGGCAAAGCCATAGAAGCTTCCTAGACACACATCCAAACATCTTGAGGGACCAAGTTACTGGGTCTGAGGGAAGGGAACCATGATCTCAGGGGCCATCTAGGTCAACTGGAATAACACAGTTTAAAAAAAAAAAAATTCTATATCCTACTTTGGTGAGTAGCATCTGGGATCTTTAAAGCTTGCGAGTGGCCATCTGAATACACTTATTGGTCCCACCACGTTCGGAGCAAAGGGGAATGAAAAAAACAGAAGACACAAGGAAAAATATTAGTCCAAAGAACTAATGGACCACATGAACCACAACTTCCACCAGCCTGAGCCCAGAAGAACTAGATGGTGCCCAGGCACCACCACCAACAGCTCAGACAGGGATCACAACAGAGGGTCCCAGACAGAGTGGGCAAAAAATGTAAAACAAAATTCACATTCACGAAAAAAAAGACCAGACTTACTGGTCTGACAGAGACAAGACAAACTCCAGAGACTATGGCCCCCGGACACCCTGCTAACTCAGAACTGAAGCTACTCCTGAAGTTCACCTTTCAGCCAAACATTAGACAGGTGTATAAAACTAACAATAACACACGTGAGCAACATGCTTCTTAAGTTCAATCAAGCATACAAGACCAAATGGGCAATACCTACCAAAAGGAAATAGGAGAAGGGAGGAAGGGACATGAAAACTGGACAAATGGACACAGGAAACCTGGGGTGGAAAGAGCGAGAGTGCTGATACATTGCCAGGACTACAACCAATGTCACAAAACAATCTGTGTATACATTTTTGAATGAGAGACTAATTTCTGCTGTAAACTTTCATCTAAAGCATAATAAAATTAAAAATAAAATAAAATAAAACCCGTGAAATAAAAGACAAATATTTATTTTCAATGAAAAAAATTTATGTCCTATGTAACCTTTCTCAGGAAGCTACTAATATGAATAAATAAGCTAAGAGAAAGGAAGACCTTAGAAATCCTGTCTTACTCAAAAAACAGGATTGAATACAGGAAGGAGGTAAAGGGAATTCCCAGATCAAAAGCAGACCTAGAAAAAATTCAGTCCATGTTAAACCGAGAGCATCACTGGCATCAGGAAGAATGTATCCAGGGAGTAAAAATGAAACTGGTCAATTATCTTAGAATCAATAAGCACACACCAATTGAGTACCTTCAGTATGCCAGCATCTGGGGAAAATATTTATAGCCCTGATAATCTTCAACAATAGAAGGAGAAAAAAAAGGTGATCAAATTGAATTCACGATTTAAGGTATTTGGTTTAAAAAGAGGAATGTAAGTAGAATGTATTTAATCAAATTTCCCTATGATGAAAATGCATAATGTAGGAAACAAACAAAAATCCTTCTCTTAACATGCATTTTAAGGTTTTGTTGCAATGCAGGCAAGCATCAAACATAAACACTTATTACATAGTACCTTCTTAACAGTTCCATAAAACACACATGGGTACTTCTGAAGACTCAATGAATTGAAGCCAAAAAGTAATGAAATTCTCATTGTTGAACATGACGTTTGAACAAATCAAATAGGTTTTCAGTGTTAGAAATGTTGAACACGCTTGTAAGTTTTTATTTTGAGCATGATGACATGCAGGTTATTTCCATAATTTGGCATGTCTCTAGCCTTTATTTACAGTAACTTTTATAAAATGCAAAACAATTTCATTTATGAATATCCATGTAAGCAAACAGAATCAAACAGCACATTAAAAAAGATGCATTATTCTAAGAATATAATGATGTTTTCCTAATGTATTAGGAAATATACTAACATAATGATGTTAGAAAAGCTAAGAAGAATATGTCACCTATGCAGGTGCAGAAAAAGCACTTGGTAAAATTCAGTGCTCATTCACGTAAAAAAGACTCAATATAATAATTGAGGGATACTTCTTTAACATATACATATTAGCCCCAAGGCCAGCATGGTACTTAATAGAGAAATATTAGAGGATTTTCTGCTAAAATAAGGGGGAAAAACGATGCTCACTATATTCCACTCTTATTTAACATTGCATTGGAGATATTTACCAATGCAATTCCACAAGAGAAAATATTTAGATGAATAAGAATTGGAAAAAAACAGATAAAACTACCTCTGTTTTCAGATGATGCAGATGATATGGTTATGTACCCAGAAAATTCAAAACAATCATTGAAAAATATTATCAAAAGAAATTTTAGTAAATAGGATATATAAGATTAACAAGCAGAAATTAATGCCTTCACACAAATGAACAATAATGAGTTAGAAGAAATAATGCAAGAGTAGACCCCACTTACAACAGCAGAAGATAAAAGAAAATAAAATGCCTATCCATAAACCTAATAAAATATACGCTAAACCAATGTGGTAAAAATTATAAAACACTCCTGAAAAGCACAGACGTATAGTTGAACAAATGGAGATATACACAGGTCATCCCCAAACCACACTTAGGATAGTCCTTTTTTGTTTTGTTTTTTTTGGGACATCTTATCATAATATGTACTACATACAATGTTGCAGCACTTTATTTGCTGATGTTACCATTCTCACGTCAACTCCCCAAAACAAATAAAGATCGGATTTATAAAGATACTGATAATAAAAAAACCAAAAACCCGCTGCCGTGGATTCTGACTCATAGCAACCCTACAGGACAGAGTAGAACTGTCCCACAGGGTTTCCCAGGAGTGGCTGGTGGATTTGAACTGCCGACCTTTTGGTTTGCAGCTGTAGCTAGCCGCAGCTTTTAACCACTGTGCCACCAGGGCTCCACTGACAATAAAAGGTAATAATAATGAAAACTTTAAAAAAATAGGGTACGCAGCTCACATCAGAACCAACTTACGACAGCACTGATGGAATGAACCCCAACTCTGTGGTAAGTCAGGGACTATCTGTACTGTGTTCTTGGATAGAAAAACTCAGTATCATAAAGATGCCAATTCTCCCTATGTTAATTAATAAATTTAATGCAATCTCAATTAAAATACCTTTAAATTATATTTCTAGAGCAAGAAATGTTAATTTTTTAAAAACTTCATTAGGAAGAACAAGCATTAATTTCCAAAACAGAAAAATACTGAGCCAGCTAGCTGTACTAGACATTAGTACGTATAAAGCCTCTATAACAAAAGTATGGTATTGGCACATGAAAAGAGACCAAGGCAACAGGATAGAAAGCTCATAATTAGACAAAATTGCTTATGGAAATTTATTATATGATAAAGGAGGCATCTCAAATCAGCGTTGAAAAGGGAATTTTTAATAAGTGATGCCGCAACAAATAGATAAAAACCAAATATGTTGCCACTGAGTCGACTCCAACTCATAGCAACCCTATAGGACAGAGTAGAACTGCCCCATAGGGTTTCCAAGGAGTGGCTGGTGGATTCCAACTGCCGACCTTTTGGTTAGCAGTCAAACACTTAACCACGGTGCCACCAGGGCCACCTAGCAATTCCACTCCTAGGCATATATGCAAGGTAACTGAAAATATATGTCCACACCAAAACCTGCACACAACTGTTCACAGCAGCACTGTTTATAATAGCCAAAATGGTGGAAATACTTAAAAGTCCATCAGCTGATGAATGGATTAAAAAAATGTGGCATATCCATTCAATGCAATATTATTCAGCTATAAAAAAAGAAATGAAGTACTGATAAATGTTACAATAAGGATGAACATTGAAAACATTATGCTAAATGAAAGAAGCCAGTCACAAAAGGCCAGCCCTGTATGAAATGTCCAGAATAGGCAAATCCATTGGGACAGAAAGTAGATTCATGGTTGCCAGGAGCTGTGGCAAGCGGGGAGTGGGGACTGACTGCTAATGGGCCTGGGGTTTCTTTCTGCGGTGATGAAAATATTATGAAATTAGATAGTGGTATCCTTGTGACTATATGAACACTTAGAAAAAAAGTCATAGGAGCCAATTTACGTATCACTTTGGTCAAGTGAGGAGTCAGCAGAGGATTTTTTTTAGCCTCTATTAAAAATTATCACGTTGAAAGGAATTTTCAAACCATGATTACTTATTTTTAAATATGTCTCCCTTTCCCTTCCCCTAAGACTTTCCTCCACCATCTAGGAAAGTAGTTCATGTCTGTTTTCACTGTTGTTATTATTAACTTAAGAAATAACTATTATGGAATTCTTCAAACATATACAAAAACTAGAGATTTTTATAAGCCTCTTGTGTACCCATTACCCAGCTTCAACAGTTTTTTCATATTTTGCCATATGTTTTAAATCTAAATTATTTTCTTCAAATTCCCGATACCTAGGTATCAAATGTTCATTATTGTACATGTGATTTATCTTTAATAACAAAAATAACAATGCTTAATTATAAAATTCAGTTGAAAAAAAAAAAACTTGACTCTTTATTGTGAGGAAGATGTGGCAGTCTGCCCCTGCAAAGATTGGAAACCCTACGGGGCAGTCCTACTCTGTCCTATAGGGTTGCTGAGTTGGAATCAACTTGATGGCAGTGGGTTTGACTCTTTATAATCCCCTTCACTCTGCCAGCAAAAATATCAAAGAAATGACACATTATATACTGTCAGACCTCCACTATCAGCAAAAAGATCTATGTCCAGATAATCCAAAACAGCAAGTTATATAAAGGTATTTTTTCGTTTGTATTTTTTAATTTGGCTCTTAAATGATTCTATACCCTTATTAAAATAAATGTCTGAATCATGTCCTGGATATTTATGAAAACCCAGATAAAACTATCAGAAATTCCCCACATTACATGTTAGTTACCTCTCAAATAAATATAATCTACTAGTTTACTTCCAAATTTTATGGTTTTCATATTATCTGAAGGTTAGGAAAGTAGCTGTGTTTTTTTTTTAACTTAAGTAAAGGCCTTTAAGGCTCCCCTGAGTGGCACAAACAGCTAAGTGCTCAACCACTATTGAAAGGTTGGTGGTTTGAACCCACCCAGAGGCACGCCCTGGAAGACAGGCCTGGCGATCTACTTCTGAAAGGTCATGGCCTTGAAAATCCTATGGAGCACAGTTCTTTTTTGCACACGAGGCTGCCATGAGTCAAAATTGACTCAGCAGCAACTAAAAACAACAAGGGCCTTTAAGCTAAAGCATGTAGCATATTTGTGATTAGAAATTTATTTAAGCTAATACATGTAGCATATTTATGCTAAAAAATTAATCATAAGAACTGAGAAAGAAGATTTACTATCAATACATCAACAAGTCACAGTGACATGACTCCTGTAAGTAAAACACTAAAATATCCTTATTTAAAAATAAGATATCCTATAAAATTTTCCAAGTAAGTGCTGATTTCTTTATGTATTAAAATTTGTTTTAAACAGCATGATTGTAAACCTAACGTATATTACAAACATCCATACCTGCTTAAACAAAGAATACAGTAAACATAATTTAATACTTTTTAATAAGCCAGGGTCATCATCATATTGCAATAATACCTTTCTGAGGTACACAGGAGCTGCTTGCCTTTAAATCAATTTCCCAACCTCAGATAATTTGTTGTGGGGGCTCTCCTGTGCATTGTAGAATGGCCTCTACCCACTACATGACAATCAAAAATGTCTCCAGGCATTGCTAATGTCCCCTGAGGGGGAAATCAGCCCTAGTTAAGAACCACTGCTATAAAGCAGTCATGCTTTTTGCATTCATGTACAGGATATTTGTTATTTTTTAACCTCCTTCCTCTGTGCTCACCATTCAGTGGTCCAGTAACCTCTTTTTAGTATACACATTTCTCACAGAATTACCTTTACCTTTTAAAATTGTTTTAAAACTGTTTTCCACCAATATATCAGAGGACCAACTTGATGAGATAAATAGATAAATAGATGGTCTCCACGTGAGGACCTCTATGGTCATGGTCGGAGAGGGGTTGAAGCTCCCCTCTGAATAAAGTACATGAGTTTTTAGATTGTAAATATAATAGCTATTAATTAGCCCTTTTAGATTCTCGGCCTTGTTATAATCTTTGCCAAAAACAAAAATGCAAAAATTGTACCTGTTTTAATTCACTTTTCTTAAGATTATTAGCAAGGCCAAACATCTCTTTAAGTAAAATTTTTTTTTTTTTACCATTTGTATTTCTTCTTTAGAGAAGTGCCTATTTGAGTTTATCTGTTTCTTATTGTTTTGTTTACCATTTTCATGATTTGTCAAAGTGCTTTATATACCTTAAAAGTAGCATTCTAAGAGTATACTTTAAGAATAGTATTCTAACACATATATGTTGCAAATATAGGTTCCTTCTTTAATAGTGGTTTATTTTAATTAAAAAATGTTTATATAGTCAAATGTTGCCCATCTTTTCCTTTGACTTTGCCCTCAATATCAAAAGTCTTCCTCATTTTCCCCCCATCAGAGCTCAATTTTTTGGAAATATGTTTAATTTTTTAAATCACAGACGTCTTCTGAAAAGAAATCCCAAAAGCCAAATCCTGATCCTTCTTTTAAAGCCATATTCAACAAATGCCTAATATATACTAAGCCCTTCTCTGGGTATCCAAGGGTAGGAAACAGAGATAATTACTACAGGAAAAATTTTCCAATTAAAAAGTTAGTAAATTCAAATAAGCAAGAATTAGCTATTGTATAAAATTATAATAATGTAATGTTTACTTATTTTAATGTTTTAAACAGCACTTTTATAAGATTATAAAATAAACATTCTGAAAAGCATTTTACACAGGTAGAAGAAAATACAGTTAGATACAGCCAACTTTGTAATTACCAGCATGGTAGAATCCAAGGCACCCAATAACAGAGGAGGGATAACTGTGATCCTGTAATTAGCCTATTATGTTATTTCCTAACAAGTCAGTTAAAATGACACAATCACTGCCTTCTAGGAACTTAAAAATTTAAGAAATAGTACACATATGTATTTTTATTAAAAATTATTTTTAATTCGTCATTCATTTATTATATAGCAACCACACTAAACAAAAAAAAAAAAAAAAAAAAAACCCACTGCCACTGAGGTGATTCCAACTCATAGCAACCTTAAAGGACAGAGTAGAACTGCCCCCATAGGGTTTCCAAGGAGCAGCTGGTGGATTTGAACTGCCATCCTTTTGGTTAGCAGCCGACCGCTTAACCACTGTGCCACCAGGGCTCCGACCCATGCTAAAATTACCATGTTTCATTTATCAAAAGGAGTTTGTCTTAATTTGTAGACTGTATAATGGTAAACTTCAAACCTAAAGGAAATAATAAATAGGCAATTCTGTACTTTGAAACTGGTGGAATATGAATGACTTGAGTATATACTAGCACCATACTATAGGTATTCAAAGGCAAAGAGACAACAGGAAATAATTTTATCAGATACAAATATGTTACGCTAAAAGTAACACGTCTTGCTTAATACGTTTGAATGAATTTAAAAGGTACAAAGACAACTCAAATAATGGCTTATACTTTTATGCATATTAATAATTATAGCATAATACTACAAAGGTCCAGGCAATACTCAACCTGTACTGATCTCTCATTCTTTTTTCCTAATACATTTATCTTTAAAATTATCTTTTATTTGCATGAAATTGGACCAAAGAAAAAGACTGCAATTGAGCTTTTCCATTATTTAGATTCTGATTACATGAGAATTAACTGTAAAGTGTTTTTTAAAAAATCTCAATTATTTAGTATTCCATATAAAGGATATTTTATTATAATGAATAAACAGACCTCATTTTACCATATATATTTTACTATAATGATGAGCAACAGAAGAACGAACTAGGAAATTACACGAGCACTTTCTAGATCAAAGATAGCAAATAATGGCAAGGGGTTTAGACAACACCCAGCACGAGTGCTCACATCACCCACTTCAGCATGAGGGCAAGTGGGCACTCAGGATCACAGCCTACTTTCATGCTGACACTTGACTTCTGAGCTGATCTGAGGAATATACATTCCTCCCTTATTTTGGAAGCCCTGGTGGTGCACTGGTTAAGAATTCGGCTGCTAGCCAACTTCAAATTCACCAGCCACTCCTTAGAAACACTGTGGAGCAGTTCTGCTCTGTCCTAGAGGGTTGCTATGAGCCTTATTTTGATTTTTAACATTTTCTTAATGGATTGATATAGATCTCAAAGTTTGTAAGATTTTTTGAAAATGGACAAAAATATTTTACTAAATATGAAATATACTCTGAAATATTTCAACTATTTTACACCTTATGAAGTATCAGGCAACAGCAAACATAGGATAAGCTTTGACAATGTCTGCCAATACATCTGGAACTTTCTATAGCTCAATTGCCAAATACGTCTCTTATTACAATGCAGTATCTGTGTCTAAAGCACTATGAATTTTAATTTGGTTAAAATACGTTTCCTAGAGTCTTGAAAAGGAGTGTCAAATAGGTTTGGTCTCACTTCATATTTCTAATTGATTGATCATGACTATTCATGGCACTGTGTTGAGAAGGAGTCTGAGATCAAAGAGTAAACTTACAGATTAATGGTAAAGACGGGAAAGAGTCAGATTCCAGGAAACTAGCAAAATTACATAACCATTAATTATGGTTTATGAAGGTATGCTGTTTTCCAAAATAATCCCAACTCATCATCACTAAAAAATGGCCCCGGTGTGAGGCATGAGTGACCTATTAAAGTTACCCAGATGATAACTGAGCTAGCTCATATCCATAATTCCTACAGGCTAAGTTTGAATGCATTCTGACAAAGTACTTCCTTCACCTATGGCTACGTTTAGCAAACTTTCACCTTCCCTATCTTTAAGGATGGGGCAGGCTGGGTAACTGCTGACCACACTGCAGTCTGAGGAGAAGGGTTCCCTAAAAAAATGAAAACACATCACTTTATTAGACTCTATTTCAGCCTTTCTCCTCTCTCACAGCAGAATAACTGCCCTTCTTTTATGTGATATACCTCTTTAAAGTGTAATATTTGATAAATTATAAAACTGATTCTTATATATACCAAAACATACCCCAAATTTAATATACAAATATTAAAATAGTAAGCTAACTGAACATATTTAGTTACAGTTTTGTATTGTTTTGTTTCACAGTAAGCTCTATAAATATTTATCTTTAAAAATTAGTAAGTAATCTAACACCCTAAAATAGGGGCTATTTGAGTACATACAACACTAGCTTAAGTGATTATTAAACCGACAGTGAAGCACGTTTTATAGCTGCATAGGATCAACTCTTTTAATTATTCTATGACAGAATATTCAGCCATTAAAACAATCACCCAATCAGTATTTAGTTGCATTAAACAACAATTTTGGTTATTCTGAATGCAGATGTTACAGAAACCAATAATGACAAAGAAGTGGTAAAAAGGTTTATCTAGTTTGGGAGATCAATAAAGATTCTGCTGAAAAGGTGAAATGTAATCTAAGGCCTAGGACATTAAGGATTAGCCAACAGAGTTGAAGCAGATGAAGACTGTAACACCATATAAAGCTAGTAAAGTGCACAGGGCCCAGATTATGCGACTTTTATAAACCATTAAAAGGATTTGAGATTTTCACCTGAAAACAATGGAAAGTCATCGAGGTAGGCAGAGGAGAGTAATATGACTCCCCATCATCTATTTACTTCAGAAATTTAGACTGTACCAATCATGGTAATTCCATCTTCTTTATCACTAAGAAGCCATGGTGGCGCAGTGGTTAAAGTGCTCGGCTACTATCGAAAGGTCAGCAGATTGAACCTACCAGCTGCTCCGCAGAAGAAAGATGTGGCAGGATGCTTCTATAAAAGATGTACAGCCTTGGAAACCCAATGTGGCAGTTCTACTCTGCCCTATAGGGTCACTGAGTTGGAATCGACTCCATGGCAGTGGGTTTGGTTTGGTTTGATCAGTGACTGGCTCAGCAACTACCATGTGACTCAGTGAGGGAGAATTGTGCTAGGGATACTTTTAGGGCAGGTTTTCTAGCTCTTAAAAAAATTGTCTCTTCTTCCTCTGAAGATCATTGACTCAAGATGTGGTGGTCAAAACGAATGTAGCCAATTTGCAGCCATGACAGGAACTTATTTGTTGTTCATTATTAGCTGTCATTGAGTCAGTTCCAACTCATGGCAACCCTATGAACAACGTAACAAAACACTGCCCTGTCCTGAGCCATCCTCACAATCATTGGTATGTTGGAGTTCACAGTTGCAGCCACTGTGTCAATCCAACTTGTTGACAGTCTTCCTCTTTTTCACTGACTCTCTACTTTATCAAGCATGAAGTCCTTTTCCAAGGACTGGTCCTACAAAGAATGCGAGACCAAGTGTCGCCATCCTTGCTTCTAAGGAGCATTCTGGTTTTACTTCTTCCAAGAGAGATTTGCTCATTCTTTGGGCAGTTCATGGTATATTCAATATTCTTCGGCAACACCATAATTCAAAGGCATCAGTTCCTCTTCAGCCTTCCTTATTCTTTGTCCAGCTTTCCCATGAACATGAGGCGATTAAAAACACCATAGCTTGGGTCAGGTGCACCTTAGTCCTCAAAGTGACGTCTTTGCTTTTTTACACTTGAAAGAGGTCTTTTGCAGTAGATTTCTCCATTGCAACATCTCATTTGATTTTTTTTTTACTTTTGTTTATTGTTGTAGTTTAAGTGAAAGTTTACATTTCAAGTCTCTTATACAAAAATTTATACATACATTGTTATGTGACCCTCATTATTGTCCCTATACTGTGACAGCACACTCATCCTTTCCACCCGATTTCCCATGTCCATTCAACCAGCTCCTAACCCTCTCTGCCTTCTCATCTCACCTCTGGACAGAAGCTGCCTGTTTAGTCTCATGTATCTACTTGAGCTAAGAAGCATAGTCTTCGCGAGTATCATTTTATGTCCCACAGTCCACTTCAATCTTTGTCTGAAGAGTTGGCCTCGGAAATTGTTTTAGTTCTGGGCTGATAGAGAATCTGGGGGCCGTGCTTTCCAGGGTTCCTCCCATCTCAGTCAGACCATTAAGTCTGGTCTTTTTACTAGAATTTGAGTTCTGCACCCCATCTTTCACCTGCTCCTTCAGGGACTCTCTGTTTTGTTCCCTGTCACAGCAGTCATTGGTGGTAGCCAGGCACCATCTAGTTCTTCTGGTCTCAGGTTGATGAAGTCTCTGGTTTATGTGGCCCTTTCAGTCTCTTGGGCTAATACTTTCCTTGTGTCTTTGGTGTTCTTCATTCTCCTTTACTCCAGGTGGCTGGGACCAACTGATGCATCTTAGACAGCCACTTGCAAGCTTTTAAGACCCCAGATGCCACTCACGAAAGTAGGATGCAGAACATTTTCTTAATAAACTTTCTTATGCCAATTGACCTAGATGTCCCCTGAAAGCATGCTCCCCAAACCCCCACCCCTGCTACTCTGTCCCTCAAAGTGTTTAATTGTATTCAGGAAACTTCCCAGCTTTGGTTTAGTCCTGTTGTGCTGACTTCCCCTGTAATGTGAGCTGTCCTTCTCTTTACCTAATTCTTGTCTACTACCTAGTTAGTGAATAACCCTCACCCTGCCTCCCCACCCTCGCAACCATCAAAGAATGTTTTCTTCTGTGTTTAAACCTTTTCTTGAGTTCTCGTAACAGTGGTCTTATACAATATTTGTCCTTCTGTGACTGACTAAATTCACTCAGCATAAAACCCTCCAGATTCCTCCATGTTATGTTTCATGGCTTCATCGTTGTTATCATTGTGTAGTATTCCATTGTGTGGATACACCATAATTTATCAATTCATCCGTTGATGGGCACCTAGGTTGTTTCTATCTTTTTGCTAATGTGAACAGTGCTGCAATGAACATGGGTGTCCATGTAACTATTTGTGTGATAGCTCTTATTTCTCTAGGATATATTCAAGGAGCGGGATTGCTGGATTGTATGGTACTGCTATTTCTAGCTTTTAAAGGAAGCGCCAAATCGATTTCCAAAGTGGCTGTATCATTTTACATTCCCACCAACAGTGTATAAGTGTTCCAGTCTCTCCACAACCTCTCCAGCATTTATTACTTTGTGCTTTCTGTATTAATGCTAGCCTTGTTGGGGTGAGATGATATCTCATTGTAGTTTTGATCTGCATTTCTCTAATGGGTAATGATCGTAAGAATTTATGTGTCTGTTAGCCACCTGAATATCTTCTCTGGCGAAGTGCCCGTTCATATTCTTTGCCCATTTTTTATTTGGTTGTCTTTTTGTTCTTGAGGTTTTGCAGTATCTTGTAGATTTTAGAGATTAGACGCTGATCGGATTTATCGTAGCCAAAAATTTTGTCCCAGTCTGTAGGTTATCTTTTTACTCTTTTGGTGAAGTCTTTTGATGAGTGTTTAAGTGTTTGATTTTTAGGAGCTTCCAGTTATTTAGTTTCTCTTCTGGTGCTTGTGCATTGTTACTTACGATTCATACTCTGTTTACTCCACGTATTAGGGCTCCTAGAGTTATCCCCATTTTTTCTTCTATGACCTTTATCATTTTTGATTTTATATTTAGGTCTTTGATCCATTTTGAATTAGTTTTTGTGCATGGTGTGAGGTATGGGTCTTGTTTCAGTTTTTTGCAGATGGATATCCAGTTATGCCAGCACCATTTGTTAAGGAGACTGTCCT
>NW_004444085.1:5176824-5195672 GCF_000243295.1 Trichechus manatus latirostris
ATCCCTGCATACCTGGTATAAATCCCACTTGATAGTGAATTATTTTTTTGATATGTTGCTGAATTCTATTGTCTAGAATTTTGTTGAGGATTTTTGTGTCAGTGTTCATGAGGAATACTGTTCTGTAATTTTCTTTTTTTGTGGTGTCTATCTGGATTTAGTATCAGGGGTATGCTTGCTTCATAGAATGCATTTGGGAGTATTCCATCCTTTTCTATGCTCTGAAATACCATTAGTAGTAATGGTGTTAACTCTTCTTTGAATTAGAATTCTCCGGTGAAGCCATCCGGGATGGCTTCTTTTTGTTGGGAGTTTTTAAATTACCTTTTCAATCTCTTCTTTTGTTATGGATTTAGTTGTTCTACCTCTGTTTGTGTTAGTTTAGGTGGGTAGTGAGTTTCTAGAAATTTGTCCATTTCCTCTAGGTTTTCTAATTCATTAGAGTACAATTTTTCATAGTATTCCGTTATGATTCTTTTAATTTCAGTTGCATCTGTTGTGATATCACCCATCTCATTTCTTATATGGGTTATTTGCCTCCTCTCCTGTTTTTCTTTTGTCAGTTTGGCCAATGGTTTATCAATTTTGTTGATCTTTTCAAAGAACCAGCTTTTCGTTTTGTTAACTCTTTCAATTGTTTTTCTGTTCTCTATTTCATTTAATTCTGCTTCTTTTGCTGCTTTTTCTACTTGTTCCAATCGTAGGGTTAATGTCTTGATTTTGGCCCTTTCTTTTCTTTTGGATGTGTGCATTTATTTATTGCTATAAACAGACCTCTGAGCACTGCTTTTGCTGTGTCCCAAAGGTTCTGGTACGATCTGTTTTCGTTCCCCTTTGACTCTATGAATGTCTTTATTCCATCCTTAATTTCTTCTATAACCTAGTAGATTTTGAGCAAGTTGTTGTTCAGTTTCCATGTGTTTGATTTTTTTTCCTTACTTTTTCTCTTATTGATTTCTACTTTTACGGCTTTGTGATCAGAAAAGACGCTTTGTCATATTTCGATGCTTTGGATTTTGTTAAGGCTTGCTTTATGGCCTAATATGTGGTCTATTCAGGAGAATGTTCCATGTGCGGTGGAAAAGAAAGTATACTCGGCTGCTGTTGGGTGGAGTGTTCGGTGTATGTCTATGAGATGAAGTTGGTTGACTGTAGCATTTACATCTTCCGTTATCTTTATTGAGCTTCCTTCTGGATGTTCTGTCCTTCACTGAAAGTGGTGTGTTGAAGTCTCCTACTACTATTGTGGAGCTATCTCTCTTTTCAGTGCTGTTAGTTTATGCATTTTGGAGCCCTGTCGCTGGGTGTGTAAATATTTATTATAGTTATGCCCTCCTGGTGTATTGGCCCTTTAATCATTATACAGTGTCCTTCTTTATCATTTGTGGTGGCTTTTAAAGTCTATTTTGTCAGAGATTAATATTGCCACTCCTGCTCTTTTTTGAGTGTTGTTTGCTTGATATATTTTTTTTCCATCCTTTGAGTTTTAGTTTGCTGTGTCCTTAAGTCTAAGGTGTGTCTCTTGTAGGCAGCATACAGATGGATCGGGCTTTTTTTATCCAATCTGCCACTCTTTGTCTCTTTATTGGTACATTTAGTCCATTTACATTCAGCATAATTACTGATAGGTATGAGTTTAGCGCTGTTGTTTTGATGTCTTTTTTGTGTGTTGTTCACAGCTTCTTTGTTCCACTTAATTTTCTGTGCTGACTCATTTTTCTTTATGTATTTTCATCTTTTCATTGTTGTTTTGTGTTTGCTGAGTCTTTATATTTTTCTAGTTTTTTATTTTGACTCGTAGGATTGTTAGTTTCCTTTGTAGTTACCTTAATATTTACCCCTATTTTTAAGTTTATGCCAGTCTTTTATTTCTTCATATTGCATTGACTTCCTCTCCATATGAAAAATCTGTGTCTACATTTTATTTTTTAAGTCCCTCTTTTTTGTTTTAATGTTGTCATCTTTTACATATTGACATCTGTTTCTCTATTTTCAGTGTTTAGCTTTGATTTATTTTTGTGCCTTCCCTATCCGGACTGATATCTGGTTGCTCTGTCCTGTGTTCTAGTCTTGGGTTGTTATCTGATGTTATTTATTTTCTAACCAGAGAACTCTCTTTAGTATTTCTTGTAATTTTGGTTTGGTTTTTGCAAATTCTCTAAACTTCTGTTTATCTGGAAATGCCCTAATTTTGCCATCATATTTGAGAGACAGTTTTGCTGGATATAGAATTCTTGGCTGGCAGTTATTTTCCTTCAAGGCTTTATATATGTCATCGCATTGCCTTCTAGCCTGCATGGTTTCTGCTGAGTAGTCTGAGCTTATTCTAATTGACTCTCCTTTGAAGATGACTTTTTCTTTATCCCTAGTCACTCTTAAATTCTCTATTTTTGGTTTTTGCAAGTTTGATTATAATATGTTTTGGTGACCTTCTTTTGGGATCGCCCTTATGTGGTGTTTGATGAGCATCCTGGATAGATATCTCCTCATCTTTCACGATATCAGGGAAGTTTTCTGCCAACAAATCTTCAACAATTCTCTCTATATTTTCTGCTATCGCCCTGTTCTGGTACTCTAATCACTTGTAGGTTACCCCTCTTGATAGAATCTCACACTAATTCTTAGGGTTTCTTCATTTTTTAAAATCCTTTCATCTGATTTTTCCTCAAATAAGTTGGTGTCAAGTGCTTTATCTTCAATCTCACTAATTGTGACTTCCATTGCCTCAATTCTCCTCTTATGCCTTTCTATTGAGTTGTCTAATTCTGAAATTTCATTGTTAATTTTCTGAATTTCTGATTGCTGTCTATGGATTCTTGCAGCCTGTTAAATTTGTCATCATGCTCTTCTCTAGTCTTTTTAATTTCCTCTATTGCATGTCCTGCGTTTTGCATAATTTCCTTCCTAATCTCTTCAAGAGTTCTATGTATTAATTTTTTTGTATTCTGCCTCTGGTAATTACCAGAAATTTTCTTCCTCGGGAAAATTGCTAGATTATTTTGGGAGCTTGCTGAAGCCATCATGGTCTGCCTCTTTATGTGATTTGATATTGACTGCTGTCTCTGAGCCATCGTAAGTTAATAATTTATGTTTGCTTACTGTGTCCTAGCTTCTTGTTTTTTTGTTTTGATATGCCCAAATAGGCTGCTCGTGTGAGCTAGCCCAGTCACCAGCCCCTTTGAAGCTCCAATGCCCTGCCCCCAAGTGGCCAGACATGCCACCAACTATGTTAGCCCAGGAGTCTTCCTACTACTCCTGTATGGATCCAGCTCAGGTGTCCAGGTTTTCGGCCACCAAGTATGTGGTGCAAGCTCTCACCTACAGTTCTAGACAGGCATGGGTGATTGGTACAGGCATCCAGCTTCAGCAGAGGGACACAGGCTGAGCAAGGCAAGGGGCCGACAGCCACCCCCGAGTGTCCAGGAGGAAAGCATGTCCCTGTTCCCTAGAGCTCGTAGATGAGTGGGTCTTCCAGCCGGACTATGAGCACCCAGTGCTGTTGGTTGTAAGAACCTGGGGGGCACCTCTTATTCTTGGGCCCCTATTGCAGTTGGCTAGGTGGCATGGGTGGTGCCACCAGTCCTCAGGCCCCATATGTGGGTAGGTGAAGACCCTGCTTAATGGGAAGAGCAATGTCAAATGTCACGAACCTGCCACTTCACAGCTAAAACAGTTTCAGTTAGACTTCAGGGATATACCCTGTTGTACCGCGGTTATGAGGGCCTACTCTGTTGAAATGGGCCCACACAAGTCTATGCAGGAGGAAGGGCACTCACATTCTGTGGAACCCTTATGCCTGTGCCTAGGCAAAGGAGCTGCGACTACCCCAAGTTCTTGGCTTAGGGGAGTCGGCAGATTATTTTTTCCCGTTTGTTAATTTGTTCACTCTTCAAGGCCGGCAGAATGGCTCAGGGTGCCTGACGGGTCCTACTTCTGACCCAAGTGACTCAGCAATTGCTGAAGCCAGTCCAGGACCCAGTGCAGGGCAGGGAGTGGGGAGCTAAACGGGAGAGAAGTTTTTCCCTAAGGGGGGTGTTTTTGATCTGCGTGGTAGTCCGGACACAAGTACTTATCTTTCACTGATTCAGGGCTGCTTCTTACTGGCTCTGGATGGCTGAGTAGACTCTCTGCCACTGCATCTCTCCCAAGGTGGAAAACACCTCCCAAGCGCCACTGCTTGCCTGCCTCACTTCACTGCTCACCCCCAAGCTGAACCAGGCTGAAGGGCTCACATACTTACCAGGTCAGGTCTGGCAACTCCTCACTGCTTCCGAACCATCTGTCCCTCCCCCTGCCACTCAGTCCAGTTCCTCAACTTTGCCTTTGATGTTCAGGGCCCCTAAATTGTCATATATAATTAATTCACTTGTTTTTTTTTTGTCTTTGTTGTAAGATGGAATACCCGAAGCATCTGACTACTCCGCCATCTTGGCCCCACCTCTCATTTGATTTCCTGACTGCTGCTTCCATGGGTGTTGATTGTGGATCCAAGTAAAATAAAATCCTTGACAACTTCAATGTTTCCATTTACCATGATGTTGCTTATTGGTCCAGTTGTGAGGATTTCTGTTGTCTTTATGTTGAGGTGTAATCCATACTGAAGACTGTAGTCTTTGATCTTCATCAGTAAGTGCTTCAAGTCCTCTTCACTTTCGGCAAGGAAGGTTGCATCATCTGCATATTGTAGGTTGTTGATGAGTCTTTCTACAATCCTGATGCCGAGTTCTTCATATAGTGCAGCTTCTCAGATTATTTGCTCGGCATACAGATTGAATAAGTATGCTGAAGGAGACAACCCTGTTGCACAACTTTCCTAATTTTAAACCACACAGTATCCCCTTGTTCTGTCTGAACAACTGCCTCTTGGTCTATGTATAGGTTCCGCATGAGCACAATTAAGTGTTCTGGAATTCCCATTCTTCCCAATGTTGTCCATAATCTGTTCTGATCCACAAAGCCCAATGCCTTTTTGTAGTCAATAAAACACAGGTAAACATCTCTCTGCTTTCAACTAAGATCCATCTGACATTAGCAATTATATCTCTCATGCTACACCCTCTTCTGAAACCAGACTGAATTTCTGGCAGTTCCCTGTGGATGTAGTGCTGCAACCATTTTTGAATGATCTTTAGCAAAATTTCATTTGCATATGATATTGTTCAATAATTTCTGCATTCTGTTGGATCACCTTTCGTGAGAATGAGCACAAATATGAATCTCTTCCAGTCAGCTGGCCAGACAGCTGTCTTCCAAATCTCTTGGCATAGATGAGCGAACGCTTCTAGTGTTGCATCCGTTTGCTGAAACATCTCAGTTGGTATTCCATCAGTTCCTGAAGCCTTGTTTTTCACCAATGCCTTCAGTGCAGCTTGGACCTCTTCCTTCAATACTATCAGTTCTTGATAATATGCTACCTCCTGAAATGGTTGAATGTCAACAAAATCTTTTTGGTACAGTGACCCTCTGTAATCTTTCTCTCTCCTTTCGATGCTTCCTGCTTCATTCAATAGTTTGCCCACAGAATCCTTCAATACTGCAACTCAAGGATTGAAATATTTCTTCAGTTCTTTCAGCTAGAGAAATGCTGAGCATGTTCTTCCCTTTTGGTCTTCTAACTCCAGTTTGAAACTGATCAAACTGCAGTCAAGGTGCATTGATAATTACTGGTAACTGAAACGCAAAAGTTGGAAACAAAGAAGAAGGATTGGTAGTTGGAAAATATTGCCTTGGTGATAGAAAGGACGTCAGAGATTGCATGACAGAATTTTGCAAGACCAATGACTTATTCACTGCAAATAACTTTTTTCAACAACATAAATGGTGACTACATATGTGGACCTCACTGGATAGAATCACAGGAATCAAACTGACTACATCTGTGGAAAGAGACAATGGAGAAGCTCAATATCATCAGTCCGAACAAGGCCAGGGGCTAACTGTGGAAAAGACTATCAATTAGAAGGTCAAGATGAAGCTGAAGAAAGTTAAAACAAGTCCATGAGAGTCACAGTTGACCATAAGTATACCCTACCTAAATTTTAGAGACCATCTCAAGAATAGACTTGATGCGCTAAACACTAATGACCGAAGAGCAGATGAGTTGTGCGATGACATCATGGACATCATATATGAAGAAAGCAAAAGGTCATTAAAAAGTCAGGAAAGAGGCGTAGCCATGATGGAGGACTAATCAGATGCACTAAGCCATCCATCTGCAACACAGACCCGAAAAACCAAATAGAACAGATACAGATGTCAATCCTGAAACCCTGCACTTTAAATAAAAGGATAAAGTAATAAATTGGAAGTCACTGAGAAGAAAAAACTGATCGAAAACAGTGAAGGAGTAAAGATAGGGAGTGGAGGTTCCCAGGGACCAGCACTGTACATCGCAGCCATCTTGAGATAAAACCAAAAACCCTGCATAAAGAGCACAGAAATTCACCTTCACGGAACTCCCAATAGAAGACAGAGGAACGGTGCAGACACACTCAGAGCTAAGTAAGTTTCCTTTTGCTGGCTGCAGCTCAAGGAAGTGCCCAGACACTCTCACACAGTAATCAGAGGAGCAGGTTCCTACAATCCCCGCCTCCCTCCCCCCACCTTCCGGCCAGTAGTGGCAAGAATCGCCGCAACCCAGCAGTCTCAACTGCCAGGGACCACAGTATAATCCCCCATTTCTCTCCCAATCTAGACCTGTCTACCCCTCCCTTTGCCCCCCATCCCATCATCAGCCACACCCTGCTGCGCTGCAGCCCAGAGACCAGGCTCTGCATACCTCCTTCCCTGTGGGCCAATGGGGCTGCATCACAGGGGAGCCACCCAGACCACACCCTGTCTCCTCGCCAGCTCTGCCCTGCTGTCCCTCACAAACTGAGGTAGAAAATCTGAACAGACCATTAACAAGAGAAGAGACTGAAAACGTAATTTAAAAAACTCCCAACAAAAAAAAGCCCTGGCCCAGATGGCTTCACTAGAGAATTCTACCAAACATTCAGAGAAGAGCTCACACCAGTACTACTCAAACTATTTCAAAGCATAGAAAAGAAAGGAATACTGCCAAATTCATTCTATAAAGCCAGCATAACCTGATACCAAAACGAGGCAAAGACACCACAAAAAAAGAAAATTACAGACCAACATCTCTCATGAATATAGATGCAAAAATTCTCAACAAAATTCTAACAAACAGAATTCAGCATCATATCAAAAACAAAAACACCATGACAAAGTGGGATTCATACCAAGTATGCAAGGATGATTAAACATTAGAAAATCAATCAATGTAATCCACCACATAAATAGCACAAAAGAATCATATGAGCATCTCAATCCATGCAGAAATGGCATCTGACAAAGTCCAACATCCATTCCTGACAAAAACTCTCAATAAAATAGGAATAGAAGAGAAATTCCTCAACATAATAAAAGGCATCTATATAAAACCAACAGCCAAGATTATTCTCAATGGAGAGAGGCTGAAACAAGACAAGGATGCCCTTTATTACCACTCATATTTAAATTGGGCTGGAAGTCCTAGGTAGAGCAGTAAGGAAAGAAAAAGAAATAAAAGGCATCCAGATTGGTAAGAAAGAAGTAAAACTAACCCTATTTGCAGGCAATATGATACTATACATAGAGAACCCCAAAGATTCCTAAAGAAAACTACTGAACAAATAGAAACATTCAGCAGAGTAGCAGGATACAAGATCAACATACAAAGATCAATTGGATGCCTATACACCAACAAACAGAACTACAAAAAGGAAAGCAGGGAAACACTACCACTTATAATGGCCCCCAAGAAGATAAAATACTTAGGAATAAATCTAACCAGGGGCATAAAAGACCTATGCAGAGAAAACTACGGAACACTACTGCAAGAAACCAAAAGAGACCTACACAAATGGAAAAACATACATTCTCATGGACACAAAGACTCAACATTGTAAAAATGTCAATGCTACACAAAGCGATCTACAGATACAATGCAATTCCAATCCAAATACCAACAGCATTCTTTAATGAGATGGAAAAAAATAATCATTAACTTTACATGGAAAGGAAAGAAGCCCCGGATAAGTAAAGCATTATAGAAGAACAAAGTAGGAGGCTCACACTATCTGATCTCAGAACCTACTATACAGCTACAGTAGTCAAAACAGCCTGGTACTGGTACAACAACAGACACATATACCAATGGAACAGAATTGAGAACCCAGACGTAAATCCACCCACCTACGGTAAGCTGATCTTTGACAAAGGCCCAAAGTCCATTAAATGGGGAAAAGATAGTCTTTTTAACAAATGGTGCTGGCAAAACTGGATGTCCTTCTGTAAAAAAAAATACAACAGGACCCATATCTCACACCATACACAAAAACTAATTCAAAATCAATCAAATACAAAATCTAAAACTATAAAGATCATGCGAGAAAAAACACGGACAACGCTGGGGTCCTAATATATGGCATAAATAGGATACAAATCATCACTAACAATGCACAAACACCAGAAGATAAACTAGATAACTAGGATCTGCTAAAAATTAAACACTTATGCTCATCAAAAACTTCACCAAAAGATTAAAAAGAGAACCTACAGACTGGGAAAACAATTTTTGGCTACGACATATCTGACAAACGTCTAATTTCTAAAATCTGTAAGATACTGCAACACTGAAACAATAAGAAGACAAACAATCCAATTAAAAAAATGGTTAAAGGATATGAACAGACACCTTGCCAAAGAAGATACTGAGGTGGCTAACAGACACATGAAGAAATGCTCGCGTTCATTAGCCATTAGAAATGCCAATCAAAACTACAATGAGATACCATCTCACCCCGAAATAAATGGCCTAATCAAAAAAACAGAAAATAACAAATGTTGGAGAGGTCGCCGAGAGATTGGAAAATGGGATAAATGGAAACGGGGAACCCAGGTTTCAGAAGGTGAGAATGCTGACACATTGCAGGGATTGCACCAATGTCACAAAAAAATCTGTGTATAAATTGTTGAATGAGAAACTAACTTGCTCTGTAAACCTTCACCTAAAGGATAATAATAAGTAAAAAGTCAGGAAAGAAAGAAAAGACCAAAATAGATGTCAGAAGAGACTGAAACTTGCTCTTGAACATAGAATAGCTAAAGCGAATGGAAGAAATGATGAAGTAAAAGGGCTGAACACAAGATTTCAAAGGGCAGCTCAAGAAGACAATGAATTCAGTATTATAATGAATCTGATATACAGGCATCATTAAAAGAATATTTTCTTTTTGAAAATACACAGCTATAAAATATGAAGAACCATACTTAATATATATTTACAACATTAATACTCATGATGTCAGGGTGATCTGAATCTGTGAAAACTAAAACTTAGTTGATCTATTTCTCTCTTCATTGTATGCCTCTCATGAAGTGGTATTATTTTATTTAAGATGAATGTAAATACGCTATAGAATTTTGAAGTCTTAGAGTTTACAGCCGTTTTGCAAGATTAAATTACCCATTTCAATACAAACTGAATTTATCCAACAGAGCGAATACTAAGATTCCTCAAGACAATGATTCGCCCTTCTGAGAAGGAGACTTTAGTGTTGGCACTAATTCCAGATATTTTCAAACATTTTTCTCTTATACATAGGTATTAAAATAAAGATTGTAGGCTTTCTCTCCTCCCACTTCTGCCTGGGAGCCAAGTTATCTTCATAATGGGAGCTGCCAATAGTTACAGCAAGAAAGTTAGCCAATTATCTATGCTTGTTCTTGGATTACTAGCTATCATTACCAGTGAAACTGGAATTAACCAGAACTTTACTTATGGAATGTTCTGATTATCAAAAGTTGTCTAATATTCCTTTCTTTCTGCTTCCTGTTTTTGTAAGTAAAGTGAGCATAATTTTAGATTATTTTATCATTAGTTTTACAGACTTATAAAATGTACATTTGGAAGGTGAAAGTACTTCAGTGAAAAGATCCAAGAAGTTGATGGGTTTTAGGACGACAGAGCAGCATAACAGAAAGAGCACAAGCTTGCTAGTCATACAGTTGAATTCAAATGACAATTTGATCATGTATTCTGAGACTTTGAGGTACCGATAACTTAATCCTTCTGAGCCTGTCCCCTTATTACAAATGGTTACATAAATATTTCCCTCTTGATGCTGTTGCGAGGATTAAATGAATTAGTAAATTGCCTACTACAATAAGCCTTCAATAAGTGATGCCTTAAAAAAAAATGTTGCTGCCACTGGCAATATGTTCATGATGAAACCCAGCTTCCTAAAAACTGCTTGCAGAGTAACTATGTCTATAGTGACCTAATATCCACACATAGTCAAATTAAATAGAATACTGTTTAAATGTATTTATAGCAGATTTTCTTGCTATAAATAACAGTATCTTCTTGATTAAAAAAAAAAGCTTTTTTATACCCAATTGTGAGAATTATTATATGACAGGCTCTCAACAGAAATCCATTTAAAACTATTGTTACATATCTTTCTTTTGTGTTTACATGGAAATGCTTAAACTAGGAAAGAAGAGCCTTCCTTTTAAAACTTACATTTTAAATTTACTTACCATAAAAGCCAACCAAATTGGAGGGGGGAAAAAAAAACACTGAAAGCTTTAAATGGGTCTACCTGTCCCTTAAATGCTCAAAAAATGGAAAACATCACATCATATTTGATAGTTGAAACAACTCTATTTTGAACAAGGTACTGTGAAAAATTACTAATAATAACAAAGTTGTTTAAAAAAATTTAAGTGGTTAATATAGTAAAATCTCAGTGTTACAAATTAGAATACATCATCAGTGTTAAAACCTCAAAAGCAATCTTCAGTCAAATATAATGTATCTTAACTCAAATATACTGTTCCACAGCACTCTGTGCTTCTCTATTACACTTCATTGTGCTTGCTTCTGTAATTGTGTTACCCTAAACTATAAACTCTATAAGCGCAAAAACCTTCTTATCTTTGCTCACATAGTAGAGCCTCAATAAATAACTGAATGTATTAATGAATGAACAAGAATTTCGAATTGCACAATATAGTTGTAAGAAAATACAATATAGTATTTTAATGTGATCTTATCAAACAGATTAACTATGGAATAACTTGCACTATAAAAGCATGAATTTAAAACTAGTTTACCCAGTATATTTAAATATTACTCAGTTTACCAAAAATAAAAACTTTTTGTACAAGTTTTCAGCAACACACACTTTTCAAACTGATGTATAAGAGCACATAATATGATCTGTTTAATATATTCCTCTCATCTCTGAAGAAAAAGTAGATATAAGAGTCTATATCATTTTTTTAAAACTCTGATAGAAAAGTACTCCATTATCTTTATCATTTCTATTTCTTTAATCTCACAAAGTTAGGCAAACTTTTAGCCATTTATGTGGCAGACACTGTGGACATTTGCTTTTACCAACTTTATGTAAAATCTACCACACCCAATGCAATTATAGCTTTACAACTTAATAGCATGAATAAATCATATAAGCACTTGCATATAAGGGTATTTCATGGCTGTCTAATCAACACAATTTTAAAAGATCTTGCCCTGCATTTTATTAAATTACCTTAATTTGTGAAAATATTCTCCAAGATGCTCATTTCCCTTTGAAGATACTAAGTTAAAAATTAGAACTGCTCGATAGAAAATATTTAAACAGTACAAGAGATTAACTAAATTTCTAAATATTTACCCTTTCTAAATAAAATATTTTTAACTGAGTTAAATATCTAAGTTTAACAATTTACTAAACTTCTCTATAAAACATATAATGAATTATCGTAGTTGCTACTGAGTCATTTCTGACTCATGGCAACCTCATGTGTGCCAGAGTGGAAATGTCTCCACAGAGTTTTAAATGGCTGATTTTGTGGAAGTAGATCGCCAACGCTTTCTTCCAAGGTGCCTCGGGTGGATTCAAACCTCCAACCTTCCGGTTAGCAGTTGAGTTTTGCACCACCCAGGGGTTCTGTAGTGGACCATATAAAAACTAAAATATAATTCTAAGTAAATTTTTTTTATATTACAGAATACTTCTCTGCATTTTAATAATTTTGATATTAAATCTTGTGTAGCATTTTCACAACACAAATAACTTTTAAAAGAATTCTCTAAGTGGAAAATCAGTTTAACAACAGGCACACACACACACACACAGATTTTTCCTTAAAGAATAATTCATTTCTGCATATGTTTTAAAAAATTATAGCTAAGCCTTGAGTATTCAAAAAGACTATTCTACTGAGTATTTAGATTTGGAGTCTTATTTCCCTCCCATTATCTTCATTTCTATCATTTTACCGCCTATCCCAGGGATTCTCAAATTTGTATGGTACATGGATCACAGTCTCTCACAAAGCACCTAATTCATCCGCTTCTCTTTAGTTTTTGTGGGTGTGTGCCGGGATGGGAGGTGTGCTACAAGGAGGTGGGACCTTCCATAAATGAAAAGATGATTACTGTGCTTTTGAGATAACGTACAGGACATCTGTGTGTGTTTTTTAATGGGATAGTGTATGTAAATAACAGACCAGTGGCTGACACATGGTAAACACACAATACATGATACATATTATCATGGTACTTGTTTATGTTATAAAATGTAGACATAATACATTTCAAAAATTAAGACTAAAAGGACAAACCATGCATGATCTGGAAAAACAACCTCCAGATCACTGATGATCTTCACAGAATCACTACACCAAAGCAGATTAAAATTTGTTTCAAAAATTTAACCATGCCACTGCTAAGAAATAACTGCAAGCTATTATGCAAGAGATAAAAAAATTAAACTCAAGTAAGTTATTTTTTACTACTTGTCAAAATTCTTAGTAAAAATGTTGGTAAGGGACTAGTTCCAACAATGATCAACTCAAGAGGTGACAAGCAGTTTCTCTTTATTCAGAACATCTGCTTCAAGCAAATACAAAATATACAACCTGAAGCAGTTTATTACAGACAGGGTGACAGGTGTGAGAAAAGAAAAAAAAATTACTTCAAAACCAATGGTTAGAATAAGAACTCTTCAACTGTCTATGTATTTCAGTTATCCATATTATTCATCAAAGATTATTAAGAAGTAATGATAAAAAGATCCTTAAAATTGCTTCAAGTAAACTAGCCCCAAGGATTATAACAAATGCTTATTTTTGCAACATTCTGAGATAACTGAAGTAGAATATTCAGAAATATTCTACTATAGTTAAACACAAATTCATATGACAACACATATGTGAGCATGCCATACTACAATTTCAGACCCTCACTCTTTTCCACGCTGTTGTTGTTGTTAACGCGCCTTTGAGTCGGTTAAGACTCATAGCGACCCTATGTACAACAGAACAAAACATTGCCTGGTCCTGAGCCATTCTCACGATCACTGCTATGTTTGAACCCACTGTTGCAGCCACTGTGTCAATCCATCTTGTAGAGGGTCTTCCTCTTTTCCGTTGACCCTCTACTTTACAAGCATGAGACCCTCTTCCAGGGATTGGTCCCTCCTGATAACACGTTCAAAGTAAGCGAAATGAAGTCTTATCATCCTCGCTTCTAAGGGGATTCTGGCTGTACTTCTTCCAAAACACATTTGTTCGTTCTTCTGGCAGTCCATGGTATATTCAATATTCTTCGCCAACACCATAATTCAAAGGCATCAATTCTTCTTTGGTCTCCCTTATTCACCGTCTAGCTCTCGCGTGCATATAAGGTGACTGAAAACACCATGGCTTGGGTCAGGTGCACCTTAGTCCTCAAAATGACATCTTTGCTTTTTAACACTTTAAAGAGGTCTTTTGCAGCAGATTTGCCCGACGCAATAGGTTGTTTGATTTCTTGACTGCTGCTTCCATGGGCATTGATTGTGGATCCAAGTAAAATGAAATCCTTGATAACTTCCATCTTTTTTCCGTTTATCATGATGTTGCTTATTGGTCCAGTTATGAGGATTTTTGTTTCCTTTATGCTGAAGTGTAATCCATACTGAAGGCTGTAGTCTTTGATCTTCATCAGTAAGTGCTTCAAGTCCTCATCACTTTCAGCAAGCAGGTTGTGTCATCTGTGTATCACAGGTTGTTAGTCTTCCTCCAATTCCTCTCTCCAGTTAGTTCTTCATCTCATCCAGCTTCTCAGATTATCTGCTCAACATACAGATTGAATAAGGTTGCTGAAAGGATACAAACCCGATGCACACCTTTCCTGATTTTAAACCACGTAGTAGCCCCTTATTTTACTGACTGCCTCTCGGTCTATGTACAGGTTCCTCATTGGAACACAATTAAGTGTTCTGGAATTACCATTCTTCACAATGTTATCCATAATTTGTTATGATCAACATAGTCGAATGCCTTTGCATAGTCAATAAAACACAGGTAAATATCTTTCTGGTATTCTCTGCTTTTAGCGAAGATATATCTGACATCAGCAATGATATCCCTCATTCCATGTCCTCTTCTGAATCTGGTTTGAATTTCTGGCAGTTCCCTGTTGATGTACAGCTGCAACCATTTTTTTCATTATCTTCAGCAAAATATTAATGATATTGTTCAATAACTTCCATATTCTGCTGAATCACCTTTCTTTGGAATGAGCACAAATATGGATCTCCTCCAGTCCACTGGCCAGGTAGCTGTCTTCCAAATTTCTTGGCATAGATGAGTGAGCGCTTCCAGTGCTGCATCCATTTGTTGAAACATCTCAGTTGATATTCTGTCAGTTCCTGGAGCCTTGTATTTCGCCAGTGCCTTCAGTGCAGCTTGGACTTCCTCCTTCAGTACCATGAGTTCTTGATAATATGCTACCTCCTGAAATGGCTGAACATCGACCAATTCTTTTTGGTACAGTGACTCTGTGTATCCTTCCGTCTTCTTTTGATGCTCCCTGCATCGTTCAACATTTCGCTCATAAAATCCCTCAATATTGCAACTTGAGGCCTGAATTTTTTCTTCAGTTCTTTCGGCTTAAGAAATGGCGAGCATGTTCTTCGCTTCTAGTTTTCTATCTCCAGGTCTTTGCACATTCATTAATACTTTCCACACTAGTTAAATTATTATTGCCCTGAATAGAATTTGACTCATAAACACTATTACTACCTACTATGTATATGGCATAGTCAATTTTCTCCTGTCTTCTATTCTTAATGTGACTTAAAAAAAACACAAGGAGCACACAGAACAAAGTAAAGCGGATACAAAACAAAAACTAAAACCAGAAACTTTCAGTGTATAACTTCTTCTACCAGGGGAAACAAAAGTTAAAATCAATGATGAATGTGGCTTTAGATTATCTGTGAATTTGATTTAAATCCATACTATGGGCATGTCAGGTCTCAAAAACTAACCTATATGGTACTTGCTAATAGAATGCCAGAACTACCATTTCCAGGAAGTAAGTTTTATACTGGCAGCTTTTGAAAAATGTTGATGGGTATGCCATACACATATTCGTTCTTGTACTAGAATAAAAAATAAAAACAAAGAGACTCAAGATAAAAAGACAGAGAATATACTGTCCTTCCAACCTAGATTACTTAAGGTTAGAATTCACTGGAACACAGAACAGCCTACATCAGAACATAGAAAGAAAATACCATTATTGAGAAACCAACCAGAAAACAATGCATTGTCATAAAGGGCTCAACTTGTGTTAAAACCTATCTTCCCAAGTGATAATAAAAGGTAGGAAAGAAAGCATTTAAGAAACAGTTAACTAGTGCTTACTATGGGCCAGGAACTGTTTTAAGTGCTTTAAAAATATTAACTCATCTAATCGTCACAACAACTCTATGAGGTAGGTACTATTATCATCCCTGTTTTTCAGATGGGAAAACTGAGACAAGGCATGACAAGGTTAAGTAGCTTGTCCAAGGTCACTCTGCTAGTAAATGACAAAGACAGGATTCAGGCCCAAGCTGCCTGGCTTCAAAGTCTGTGCTCTTAATCATTTTGTTATGCTACCTTCCTAATCTAACGACAAGGAAAAAAAAAAAATCTAGTCACCATATAAAATAATTCAATGTTAAATCCAAGTTAAGGTTTTCAAACAGTGTAATGTTTTAAGACCATAAGATGGTCCATTTTCTTTTTAAATGTCTTCCCCAGCTATGTCCTCTTTGCTTAAATGTAATGATGCTCTCCTTGAAGAATTCAACTGAAGTAAAAGGAAGGTAAAGAAAGTCTTATCCCAGCAGTATGGCTTTAAGTAAGCAAGGTACAGCAGTATTTGATATTTCTATTACAAATATTAAATAAATTCTTAGATCCAATTAGTGTCTTAATATTCTAAACATGCTCAATTAAGGTATGCCAAAGGATATGAACGCCTCTATTATTATACCCTATCTGAACATCCCTGAAAGGAAAGAGGAGGGAGGGCTACCAAGGGGTGACAGTTCATATAAACATATGTCAATTCACTGAAACATGCAAGATGACATCCACTGGAAGTGCCAACAAAATGATATCCTAGGAATATTTAGTATGAGCTAAAGAGCTAAGCTAGACTTAACACTTCATTTTTTCTTTGTAAATCTGGAAGCATGTATATGTATGTTTAATTGAACACCTTTCAAGAGGTAACCGCAAAAACAAATTGCCTAATTTACAGAATGTAAAAGGGGACTATGGAATGCAAATATTAACACTTGTCACAGACACTGATCCTTCAGTTTTCAAGATCTATGAAAAAACATGCTGTGTAAAATATAGAAATCCTTTGTTAATCACAGGTAGAGTCAAGCTAGGAAGATATTTTATTGATTCTGTCATAATTACATAATCACATTCATCCCGTATCTTCTCATCTTTGATTTTTAACCTGGTCATCCTATAAAAAAGAGTTGACCAAAATAATAACTGTAATGAACTAGCCCCAATTAGTCAAAGACAAGGAAAATAATATGCCTGTATAGAAATCAGTATTTTATCTCTTGCTTGTATAGATATTCAGAAAAAATTACAAAGATGCCCTTGCTTATTCAAGCTTGCAAGTGTACCGAGACTATTACCCTGAAAACTTCCAACCATTAGTTAGAACTAACGACTGAAAGGCCTGAAATTACTAAGCTAAAAACTACTATATTTCTCAGTTTAAAAGAAAACAAGGGAAAGTTTTTCTTCCTTTCAACATACCTGTAAGCAAATTATATTATTTTTAATAAAGCTCTTGTCTTCCATACAAAACCAAAGTTAATAGTTATTCTTCCTTCAAGGCTTATTGTAGGATGCAGAACGAGTGAGGTAGTAGTGTCAACTCCCTCGTGTTAAGTACCTCAGAAACTTAAAACTCAAGAGACCGCTTTTTCCACTCCATCAGCCACCTGCTTCAGCAGCTTCCCTCACAGAATGCAGTGGTTTCCTGAAAACACTATCTTCAGACACTTATCAAAATGGGCTTTCCTTGTGGGAATGCTTCACACTTTGCACAACCTCCCTCCCCAGCCTGCTTATTTAAGAATGGAACATAAGACTGAGTCGTTTTACACACACACACACACACACACACACACATACACACACACAGTCCATTCTATACAGTAAGTGTGCCTCTACATGCGGGGTGAGGGAGAAAAGCTGGAGGGGCAACAATTTACATAAAAGTTGTAAGTCCCAAGTGACTCATGGGCTGCACACCTACTAAGTACAGTCCCTGGTCCTTGTGCCCCGTGCCTCCCAGAAGGGGCTAGGAGTTCCCACCTCATCTCAAAGAAACTTAAACAGCCATTAGGTATGCCTGTTAGGGGCTTCTCCGTGAACTGCAGCTTTTCTCCAAATGCTCTCCATAGGAAGAAGAGTAGTAGATTCCTCAGGAAAATCCTTGAGGCTAGATTGTGAGAGGCACAGAAACACAATTCAGCAGGGGAGGGGAGAAGTTGGGGTGACGGTGGTACAATCAAGGAATTCCTTTTCAGAGACAAGAGAAAATAAACCTGTTGAGGAGGCAAAGGACCTCGTTTTTATTTGTTGCTGTTCTATCCAGGGTCTCTCGACCCTAGCTCCTGGGATAACTGGATCGAATCCCCACCTCAGTCCTTAGGGGACAAACCGTGCCCAGCAGCTGCCATTACTCCCCAAACAACGAACCGCGACGGCAAATGCTTACACCACCCCTCAATTCCCTCCCTCTCCCCGCCCTCACCACACACACAATCCGCATTCCCTTCGGACCCCGGCCAGCGGCCGTGTGCCCGAGAGGCCTGGGCCGCGGGCAGGAGAGCCGCAGGCGGCGCGGCGCAGGGGCCGCTCGGCCGCCTCACGCGACTCCCCGGCTTCCCCGACACCGACAAGGCCCCTGCGCAGTTCTCCCAAGGAGCCTCTCCCAGGAGCCCGGAAAGGCAAGGGGGGTCGTGGGCAGCGATATACGCGGTCCGCGACAAACCCCCCAACGCCCGCCAGCACACGGCCGCCTCGGCGTCCCCGGCCCGGGGGACCCCTGCCTCGGGAGGGTCCTCAGCCTGCCGCACACAAAGCTCCTCGGACAACTCTGACACGTTCGGCGAGAGGGGACCCATCACTACCCCGCGCCGCCACCCCTAAAAGACTGCAGCCCGAAGCGGGGGTCAGAGGCACAACAATACGGGGTCACCGTAATCGCCATTAATACTCATAAGCAGCCCCCCGGGCAGAGCCGACAGCCGCTCCCCGCCCGCGCCCACCTCGCCTCCCGCGCCGCAGCCCGCTGCCCTCGCCCCCGGCACGGCCCGCCACCCCAGGCCTCCCCTCCCTCGGCAGAAGCTCATTTCTTTCCCCCACCATTATGCTCTGGCTCCTCGCCGCCGCCGCCGCCGCCGCCTCGCCCGCGCCCTCCCCCACCCCCC
>NW_004444085.1:5196105-5220253 GCF_000243295.1 Trichechus manatus latirostris
CCGGCCCGTCCGCCGCCCGCCCGCCGCTTCCCCACTTACTGTCTCGTCGCCGATGCTGCGGCGGCGGGCCGCTCTGGAGCCGCGAGCAGGGCGACGCGGCGCAGCGCAGGGGACAGGGGCCGCGCCGCCAGTGGAGAAGTTGGAGGGCGCCGCAGCTGCCTGGGGAAAGTTTTCAGTCCCTTCCCGAGGCTGTGCCTCCCGCTTCACATGTTGGTTGTTGGGTGTGTGAGCTTTTTTTTTCTTCTTCTTCGTAATCCCCTCCTCTTTCCCCCCTTCTCTTTCTCTTTTCACCAACCCCCCCCCCACCCGCGCACTTACTCCCTCTCCCTCTCTTTTTCTCTCCCCCTCAGAGTTTTATTGTGTCTGATTTTTTCCTTCCCTTCCTCTGTTTTTGTCCACACAGTTCAGATTTCTGGGGTAAACAGGGTTTCAGATGGAGCGAGGAGGAGTAGGCAGCGCGGGCAGAAGGAGAACTCTAGCGGCGGTGGCTGGACTTGCTTCTTTCACCAAAGGGGTTTTTATGTACATTCATATTATACAAATAATATAAATATATTTATACATATTCACTCTTAACCTTCTCTCCCTTCCTTTCTTTGGCACCTCTACCCAAAAATTGTTTTGACATACTTTTAAATCCACAAATGCGTTTTGTACCAGTACACACGTGAGAGATCCATGCAGGCACGCTTGAGTAAAAAGCAGTACACACAAAGATTTAAACACTCATATCATTGTTAGGCTTTGGCAGTAAGAAGGTGTATGCAATTCTCGGTCAAGATAGATTTTTATGTGGGATGTACGTGTGGTAGTTTAGGTTGTATGGAACTGCAAAGTCTTTGCAAAGCATTGTTTTAAAATAACAAAATTGGTAAGATAATTTTAATATCTTTTTAATCCTGTCATAAAAAAGAATTGCAGAGATATGCTGAATCTCATTACATATATATGCAAATATGACTTCAAAGAAAAAAAGAAAAGACCATCCATTGTCAGTTTGGCCAGAAAAGCTACAAGTTTGTGTGAGAAGTAGGTTGTACAATTTATAATTTGTAGTTCTAGATCTGACCAGAGAAGATCTGTTTAAGAAAGTCTTGGAGATAAGCATATGTTTGATGTTTCACATGTTTTCTCCAATGACTTTTCTCCACTAGGACTTTGAAAGGAAGATCCATCAGCCAAAATTTCATACAGATTCCTATTGGATATATGTACCTGAAAACCACTGGGAAGAGACTAGAAATTTTGGGATTCTTATCCAATTTATCCATCTGCTTTCACAGCAGTTCCCTACAGCCATGAAACCCTATGGGGCAGCTCTACTCTCATATAAGGTCACTATGAGTCAGAATCGACTTGATACCACAAAACAACAACAACACTAAGTTAGAACTTAGGAGTGGGTGGTACTTAAATAGTTGGTCTATGATGTACACCAGTCATTGATGACATTATATTCCAGATGCCAAAGAAACAATTTTTTAACCCTTCACAGACCTTGTTCTGATACATCTGAGAAAGTTTTTGGTTATCTCAAGGGACATCACAAATAATGTTAATTCATTTTAATTTTAAGGATGAATATATGCCATTAAAATTCAGCAGAGGGGTTAAAGATTGTCAGAAAAAAATCAAGCCATGCCTGGTTTAAATGCTGGACCAGGAATTCCAACAATGAATTGCTTTAGTTTAAGTAAATCACCTTAAAAAAAAAAAAAAAAAAGAAAAGGTCTGTTAATTCATCTAAAAAAATAGAAGGATGGCATGGTTCTGTTTACTTTGCAGAGGTTGCTCAAGTGAGATAAGATCGTAGATGTATAAAAGGAAGCCTTTTAGGAAAGAAGTCACTGCACAACTCCATATTCTTATCCAATTATATTTTGTAGGCATCATTTCCACTTTTTTTACCTGGGTACCATCTCTCATTCTATCTAAGTTAGACAACATATACCTACGTTTCCTATGATTTTGCCTAGAATTTAATACTTGTCTCTATTTTCCCTTCAGAACAATTTATTTACCTCATTTGTCCCTCAGCTGAGTGATTATGTGTGTGTGGAGGGGGAGAGGGTGAATAGTTGGAGGAGAGTCCAGAAGACCAAAATAGACATTTCCATACAACCTAAATTATACCATGAGTTTATTTACCAGATCTGGAAGAGGAGGAGAGGGCTAAGAGGGAGAGAGTGAAGAGGGGAAAAAGAAGAGTAGTGGAACACAAGGAATGGTTTACGTCAACTCAATGTTTTTGAGACTTGATCAATTGTTGTTGAGTCGACTCTGACTCATGGGAGCTCCACGTGTGTCACAGTAGAACCGTGCTCCATAGGGATTTCAATGGCTGGTTTTTCAGAAGTAGATCACTAGGCCTTTCTTCCAAGTTGCCTTTGAGTGGATTTGAACTTCCAACCTTCCGGTTAGCAAAGAGCATTAACCATTTGTACCACCCAAGGACTCCTTTAGAGACTTACCCATTGCCATCGAGTCAATTCCAACTCCTAGCAACTCTATAGGACAGAATAGAACTGCCCCATAGAGTTTCCAAGGAGCAACTAGTGGTTTTGAACTGCCGACCTTTTGGTTAGCAGCCGTAGCACTTAACCACTATGCCACCAGGGTTTCCAACCTGCTGCTATCGAGTCGATTCCGACTCATAGTGACCCTCTAGGACAGAGTAGAATTCCCCCATACGGTTTCCAAGGAGCAGCTGGTGAATTCGAACTGCCGACCTTTTGGTTAGCAGCCGAGCTCTTAACCACTGCGCCACCAGGGCTCCTCTACCACCACCTAAAAGAAGAACCTATGTCATAACCCTCTTAATTCTTCCTTCTTATCTATCAAAACTCCCTATATTCAAAAGTGATCATATCACATTTTCTATATTCCACTTTGAGAAATATTATGCAAATGGAGAAGGCAGGGAGTGTTCAACAAATTAAGTGGAAATTTTTGTCTCTTTAAAAAATAAATCAAATTATATCCTTAACTTACACTGTACACCAAAATAATCCAAATGACTTGAAGAATATAATTGTAAAAACTGAAAACTATTCTTTAAAAGCTAGAAGAAAATATTGTTGTTAGGTGCCCTCAAGCTGGTTCCGACTCATAGCAACCCTGTGTACAACAGAACAAAACACTGCCCAGTCCTGCGCCATCCTCATAATCGTTATTAACTTGAGCCTATTGTTGCAGCCACTGTGTCAATCCGTCTTGTTGAGGGGCTTCCTCTTTTTCGCTGACCCCCTACTTTACCAAGCATGATGTCCTTCTCCAGGGACTGATCCCTCCTGATAACACGTCCAAAGTATGTGAGATGTAGTCTCACTATCCTTGCTTCTAAGGAGCATTCTGGCTGTACTTCTCCCAGGACAGATTTGTTCATTCCTCTGGCAGTCCATGGTATAGTCAATATTCTTCGCCAACACCATAATTCAAAGGCATCAATTCTTCTTTGGTCTTCTTTATTCATTGGCCAGCTTTCACATCCATATGAAGCGACTGAAAACACCATGGCTTGGGTCAGGTGCACCTTAGTCCTTAAAGTGACATCTTTGCTTTTTATCACTTTAAAGAGGTCTTTTGCAGCAGATTTGCTTAACGCAATGCGTCGTTTGGTTTCTTAACTGCTTTTTCCATGGGCATTGACTGTGGATCCAAAAAACATTAAATCCTTCACAACTTCAATGTTTTCTCCAGTTGTCATGATGTTGCTTATTGGTCTGGTTGTGAGGATTTTTGTTTTTTTTATGTTGAGGTGCAGTCCATACTGAAGGCTTTGATCTTCATCAGTAAGTGCTTCAAGTCCTCATCACTTTCAGCAAGCAAAGTTGTGACATCTGCATATGGCAAGTTGTTAATGAGTCTTCCTCCAATCCTGATGCTACCTTCTTCTACATATAGTCCAGCTTCTCGGATTATTTGCTCAGCATACAGATTGAATAAGTATGGCCAAAGGATACAACCCTGACACACCCATTTCTTGACTTTAAACCACTCCGTATCCCTGTGTTCTGTTCGAACGACTGCCTCTTGTTCTATGTACAGGTTCTTCATGAGCACAATTAAATGTTCTGGAACTCCTACCCTTCTCAACATTATCCATAATTTGTTATGACCCACACAGTCGAATGCCATTGCATAGTCAATAAAACACACTTAAACATCTTTCTGGTATTCTGTGCTTTCAGCCAAGATCCGTCTGACATCAGCAATGACATCCCTTGTTCCACATCCTCTTCTGAATCTTGCTAGAATTTCTCGCAGTTCCCTGTTGATGTACTGCTGCAACAACTTTTGAAAGATCTTTAATAAAATTTTACTTGTGTGTGACATTAATGATGTTGTTTGATAATTTCAGCATTCTGTTGGATCACCTTTTTTTGGAATTGGTACAAATATGAGTCTCTTCCAGTCGGTTGACCCGGTAGCTGTCTTCCAAATTTCTTGGCATAGATGAGTGAGCACCTCCAGTGCTGCATCCATTTGTTGAAACATCTCCATTGGTATTTCATCAATTCCCAGAGCCTTGTTTTTTGCCAATGCCTTCAGTGCAGCTTGAACTTCTTCCTTCAGTTCCATCAGTTCTTGATCATATGCTACCTTCTGAAATGGTTAAATGTTGACCAGTTCTCTTTGGTATAGTGACTCTGTGTATTCCTTCCATATTCTTTTGGTGCTTCCTGTGTCACTTAATATTTTCCCCTTAGAATCCTTCAGTATTGCAACTCGAGGCTTGAATTTTTTCTTCAGTTCTTTCAGCTTGAGAAATGCCGATGTGTTCTTCCCTTTTGGTTTTCTAGTTCCAGGTTTTGCACATTTCATCATAATACTTTATTTGGTCATCTCTAGCTGCCCTTTGAAATCTTCTGTTCAGCTCTTTTACTTCATCATTTCTTCCTTTCACTGTAGCTACTCTCCATTCAAGAGCAAGTTTCAGAGTCTCTTCTGACATCCATTTTGGTCTTTTCTTTCTTTCCTGTCTTTTAAATGACCTCTTGCTTTCTTTTTGTATGATGTCCTTGATGTCATTCCACAACTCGTCTGGTCTTTGGTCATTAGTGTTCAGTGCATCAAATCTATTCTTTAGATGGTTTCTAAATTCAGATGAGATATACTCAAGGTCTTACTTTGGCTCTTGTGGACTCTTCAACTTCAACTTGTCACTCCCTGGTCTTGAAAATATATGTGGATATTTTTAAGATTGCATGTAGGGAAGAATATCCTAAGCCCTAAAGCAATGGGGAGCAATGGGGAAATGTCACAAAATAAAAGACTGATAAATTTAACTACATAAAAATTTATAAATCCTGCCCTGGTGGTGCAGTGGTTAAGAGCTAAGATGAGCTATGGCTGCTAACCAAAAGGCTGGCAGTTTGAATCCACCTGGAGCTCCTTGGAAACCCTATGGAGCAGTTCTACTCTGTCCTATAGGGTCACTATGAGTTGGAAACCACTTGGCGACAATGGAATTTTTTTCTTTTTTTTTATGCGTATGTCAAAAACAAGTATAGTCCTACTGTAAGATATGTCCATTAGGGTTACAACTTTTACACTTTATACGGAGTTTCATCTAATACCCTTTCTCTGGCTTTTTTCACATCAATGAGGACTAATTTGGATTTCTTAGCACTCACTCATGAGCTGTAAGAGGGGAGCTTCGATAGTGCTATTTTCACAGGTCTACCTAGTTGAGGGAGTCTTGTTGGCTCAGTGGTTAAAAGCTATGGCTGCTAATCAAAAGGTCACCAGTTTGAATCCACTAGCCACTCCTTGGAAACCCTATAGGGCAGCTCTGCCCTATAGGGTTACTATGAGTTGGAATCGACTCCATGGCAATGGTTTTTTTTTTTTTTTTAACCTAGTTGGGGTCTCATGTTAAGTTCTCGTTTCAGAGTATTCTTGGTTTGTTAGTATATAGCAAGGATGAGTTTGTGCGTTGTGCCCTCTGCGATAAAGAATATGACATCTGTATCCAGCAAGTGAGAAGTTAGGGAGCCCAGGGGGGACTCCCAAACTTGAGGCTGGCATTTGCCTATTTGGCAGCCTGAATTTGGCCTTTGTCCTTGGTTCCTGAGACATAACACTGGAAACTTTGGAATTTAAGTGTCTTAGATAAGGACTCCAGACCGCACCTACCTAACAGGTTAGGTGAGGTGATGATATGACTGCGTTGGGGCTGGCCAGGCCAGAAAGACCCACCAGGAAGTACCTCATGATCACCTCCTGATATCCATCCACCCCAGGGAAGAGAGGCTGGTCAGGCCAGAAAGACCACCTCATGATATCAGCCTACCTCAGGGTAGAGAGGTTAGAGTTTGCATGATATAATGAGATCCCTAGTAAAAGCTCTGGACACCAAAGCTCCATGGGCTTCCTGGTTAGTAAAAGACACTCATGCATGTGAGAAGGTAGTGTGTCCTTTTTTAGGACATGGAAGCTTTGCATTGGGAACCCTCTCAGACCTTGCTCTGTGTGTCTCTTCTTTATGCTGATCTTGATTTACACCCTTTATAATAAAGCTGTAATCCTAAATATAGAGTTTTCAGTTAATTCTGAGTCATTCCAGCTAATTATCGAACCCAAAGGAGTAACGGGAGCCAGCAGGTCAGAAGTGAGGGGAGCTGGGAACCCTTGAGCTTGTGTGTGGCATCCTGAAGGGGTAGTGGGAAAACCCTGAATCTGTATCCAGCAGGCCAGAAGTTAGGGAACCCAGAGAGGACTCCCAAGCTTAAGGCTGGCATCTGCTTATTTGGCACTCTGAAAGATGATGTCCTTTTATCTTGTGAGATCTGACCTAGTTCTGGGTGGCTACAGTCAGAGAGGGAAGTGCTGTGTGTTGCAGCTGGTATCAGAGAAGTGAAAAAGCGGGGATTTGATTTATGCTGATTATTATCTCACAGCCCCCTAAAGTGAATTGTTTTATTTATTTTGTCGTCACTGTTCTGTTTTTTGTTTGTTTGTTTCTGTTTTACATTAAAGTTGAACTACATAAACTCCAAGTATATATGGACCTCTGGTGGCGCAGTGGTTAAAAACTACGGCAAGCTACAGCTGCTAACCAAACGGTCAGCAGTTCGAATCCACCAGCTCCTCCTTGGAAACCCTATGGAGCAGTTTTGCTGTGTCCTGTAGGGTTGCTGTAAGTCAGAATTCGACTCGACGGCAATGGCTTTGGGTTTTGGGTTTAGTATATATGTATTTTTTTTGTTTGAGAACATAGTCTTAAGTATGGTGTAGAATAGCTATGAAAAAGTTTCAGGAATGCAGATGAACGGCATATTATAGAGAAATTGGTGAACAGAAAGTGTTGTGTTATGGTCACTAAGGCAGACTAGTGAAGTAAACAGGTCTGTTTCAGTGGAACCTGGTGCTTTACATTAATGGGGACTCAAGAATTCATAGCATGGTTTCTAATTTGAAGTAACATTTTCAACTTACAAAAATGGTTTTTCAGTAACAAATTATCCTTTTAGGGTGAGAAGACTGTTCAAGTAAAATTAAAAGACAATAAAACTAGGAGACGGTATCTGCAAGAAATAGGACCAGAGTGATTTTCTTTAAATATAAAAAGCTATTCCACATTAATAAGATAAACATCAACATTCAAAACAAAAAAGGACAAAGGCCATGATATTCTATAAAAGAAGAAATACAAACTATTAAAAACACAAATATTCAAATTCATTAAATTCATTTTGTCAATAAAATGACAAAACCACATGACACTGCTTTTCTCCAAATGGCAGAATTGTTTTTCAATGATAATGCCATTGAGGGTTAGTGAAATGGACATTCTCTCATACACTATTGGTAGGAAATTGAATTGGTATGAATTGCCAAGAACCTTAAATATATTTATATCTTTGACCCAGGAAGTCCACATTTAAAAAGCTCCCCTAAACATAGAACCTGAAAGACAGGCAAAAATGTACGGACAAAAATGCTCATGTTACCTCCCTACCTAAAACTCTTCAATGACTTTCCACTGCATTTAGAGTAAAATCTAAACCTTATTCCTTGACTCACAAGGCCTAGTATCATTTGACCACTAAATAGTTTGTCCCCTACTCCTGGAAGATTCTTCCCTCATCTTCTCAAGGCTAATCCTACCCATTCTGCAGGTGTCTGTTCAAATGCCACTTTTTCCAAAAGGACCTTCCTGAGCTCCCAATGTAAATTAGGTCCTCCCTATATTTTTCTCTGTAACACAAGATAATTTGTGATGATACATTTACCTTATTGTTTATAGACCAATGAGAGGATTTGTTCTCCATGGTATATCCAGCCACCCAGTAAATACTGTTAAGTAGAAAAGTGCCACAGATGAAATTGGTGGTCTCGTTTGAAAGCAAAGCAATGTCAAGATTTTAGTGTATTTTTTAAAATAACATAATGCCAACACTATGGCTCTGTCATTCAGGTATTATAGTCCTTCTTAACACGTATTAATTAAAACTATATGTTAATTGGATCCCATTGTATTTAGGCTAATAGCTTAAGGCTGTGGAGTAAAGGATCTTGTAAATGCAGGTCTCGCACACACTGAAAAGAGCCATGTAATTTTCTTTATGCCCATGGATGTGGGGAGGAAGAGCTTTAAGTTGTTCCCTTCTTTATTTCACACACACACACACACACACACACACACACACACACGCACGCACATACACACACTCACACACACAGAGAGAGAGAAGAGGTATACCTGGGGTAATATTTTTGAAACATATGATTATACTTTTCTTCTTTGCATTTCCGTGTACATGATCTTCTCCCTAGTTAGTCCAACTCATCCTTGTACCTTGGAGGGCATTAGGATTGTTACCTCAAGAATGTATATAGAAGAAAAGTTACTATTCAGCTTCTGACATCCCAAATAGGTAATTTTAATCTGCAGCAAGATAACAGGTTTTCAAGCATGGGTTTGTTGAGAAACAATATAGTTCTCTAAATTATTTTTCTCCACTTTTAACATATCTGGAAACAAACAGGTATGGCATAATGGATCACTGAACTTTACTATATGTATTCAGGGTGGAGGCTGGGGATGAACCTGGGGGAGAGAGAAAGAAAAGAAACTGGTAGTGAGATGTGTAACTACCCAGAGTAGGCATTCAGAAACATTTGTACAACTAGTGAGTGAGGTTCATCACAATGTATTTTTTAATATCAATAAAATCAAATGGAAATAAGCTAAATTATAGCAATAAAAATTGTTAATGGGAAAAGAATATAAAAAGAAATATCTCTGTGATTTCAGTTTTGTTAAAGTATCAGAAGGAAATCCTGCAGAATGAAGTGTTATTAATGCCTCTTTGGGTTACAGGTATCTTTTTTAAAATATATTTTTCTTCATAATCAGGAAAAAGTGTATTAAAAATAGTGGCCTAAGACACTGGTTGTTCCCATTTATAGAACTATGCCACATAGGTACTCCTTACTTTAAAGAATATATGCTTTTCAGAAAAATGAAGTTGTACAAAATCTTATTTGCCGTTGGTTTCTACAGTTAGTACATGGTGGTGGGAGTGGATTTGTGGCCACAATCTATACGTAACTCCCATCCCAGAATTTACTTAAAGGGCAAAAAAATAGAACTGTTGGGCAGTTGAAGCTAGCAAAAAATGAATGTAAAATATATATGAGTAGTCTCCAAAGAAGACGCTCACCATAAGAAAAGGTTTATAAACATGTCACTTATCAATGAGACTAGACTCACGTAAAGTGATTTTCAATAACTGTTATCTTACACTCACTAAATTGTCACAGTAGCCAGGTGATAAAATCTTGTATGGACACTTATTGTATAAAACAGATAAAAGGTGGAGCTGCTCTGAATGAAGGGTGGGAGGGATGCTCTTTGCTCTCTGAGCCTTCAGTGACAGCTCCTTGGTATCTCTGAGAAGCCCAGGGCTTGGTACTACCCACTTTGAAATTTACCACCCCAAAAAGGAGAATCAGGAAGTAAAGACTTGTCTGTGTTCAATACTATAAAAAGCAAGGTTGTGTTATGTAAAACATTATCACAAGCAATTAGTAATAAAGTACGAAATGTTGCAAATGACTGTGTGTGAGTGTAATTTGAAGACTGCGTGAATTTAAGATTATCTTTATAATAACATCATTTTTAAAACTCATTTGCCTTTAGAGATCCTTCCTGACATGAGACAGGAAGGAATGGAATTAAAGCGTACATCCATGAGGTAAGCATTGCCCATTGGGAATATGTCACCTGAGTGAATGTCATGTCTTATATATGTTACAGCCAACAAATACAGTAAGGACCACTGTGTAATAAAGATACTGAAATGACCAATAACGTATCTGGCCTCTACAGAGGGAGTTAGTTTGTAGTGGTAGAGAAATAATTCCTCAAGTTTCAATAAAATATTTTGTAAGACTGTACAACTTTTAAAAATTTTATTCTATACTTTCCTGACTTTTGATTAAGTTTTTCCATAGATCTTGGTCTTAGATACTGATATTTTGGCTATGAATAAATATAGTTTCTTCCTACTTCTTCCAATAGTGAATTAGCTTTCCGGCATTTAAATTAGTACATAATGAGTTTGGTGGTGGTGCTTAGTTTCCAAGTGATGAATGACCTGTGGGTGATTAAAAAATCATGTTTTTGAAACTATAAAGTTGTGGTCTAAACCCTGTATGACAATTATCATTCATTAATGTTTCCACCTTTTTTCTCTCAGCCTGGAGCAGGCACTCTGCACCATTTTAATTTAAAAAAACAAGAAAAACAAAAACCTTTCAGTACAAAATAAGAGATATATTTTCATTGAAAGTACAATTACTCCACTGCCTAAGTGACTATTTTTGACAACATAGCAGCCGAGTAGCTGAGCTAACAATGCTTACCAGGCCTGCATATCAGTTCTTGTGGACTTATCCTCACCTGCACCAGACTCCAGGTGTTTCTTCAGTGTTTCATCCCTGTAGCTCCCAAAACACAGTTCTCCTTCTGCTTCTGTCCATGAATGTACAATATCTATCTAATAGATGTAAGTACCCACCTACCACAAGCCAAGTTAATATATTTCAGGAAATGTAAAGGAAAGTAAGACCCTGGCTTTTCACTGGCAGCTCAGACAAGATGAAAAAAGGGTGTGTGTATGTGTTCGTGTGTTTCCCATCAAAATTAAGATCCCAGCCTTTGTCTCTTCTCCTGCATGACACAGAAGAAATGGCATTAGAGCATTAAAGCACCTTAGTTCAAATTCCAACTCACTGTGATACCTTGGAAGTCCCTGGGTGGTACAAATGGTTAATACACTCAGCAAATAAAAGGTTGGAGGTTGGAGTCCACCTAGAGGTGCTGCTGAAGAAAGGCCTGATGATCTACTTCTCAAAACTCAGCCATTGAAAGCCCTATGGAGCATAGTTCTACTCTAACACACTTGGGGTTGCCATGGGTTACAGTCAACTGGTGGTGGTGTGAAACCTTGAGGAGATGATTTTACCTTTCTGAATCTCAATTTCTTTGTTTGTCAGGAGCATGGATTTTTGATATCAGATTGTTTGGGTTGGAATCCTGACTGCAACATTCTCTAGATACTGACTCAGACAAGTTATTTACCTCTTTATACCTCATTTTCCTCATCTATAAAATGGGACTAATACTATTATCCTGTTACATAGAGCCATTGTACAGATTAAATGAAATAATATATGTGTAATTTTCATAGTGCCTGACTGGAATAAGTGCTCAATAATTAATAGCTACTGTCATTATTATTATGTGTAAAATGGGGATAATAATACCCATTGTACCATGGATATTAAATGAGCTAAAAGAATGTAAAATGCTTGACACTTAAGAGACACAAAGCGTTAATTGCCTTCTGCCTCCTTTCGCCATGTCCTGGAGTCCAAGGCACAGGGACAATTCAGGTGCACAACTAAATTTTTTTTTCACTTTTTTTAAAATTGTGCTTTAAGTGAAATTTTACAATTCAAGTTAGTCTCTCATACAAAAATTTATACATACATTGTTATATGACCCTACTTGCTCTCCCTATATCGTGACAGCACATTCCTTCTACCCCTGATTTCCTGGGTCCATTCAACCAGCTCCTGACCCTCTCTGCCTTCTCATCTCGCCTCCAGACAGGAGCTTCCCATTTAGTCTCATGTATCTACTTGAGCTAAGAAGCACACTCTTCACAAGTATCATTTATATCCCACAGTCCAGTCTAATCTTTGTCTGAAGAGTTGGCCTTGGGAATGGTTTTAGTTTTGGGCTAACAGAGTCTAAGGGGCCATGTCTTCCAGGGTCCCTCTAGTCTCAGTCAAACCATTAAGTCTGGTCTTTTTACTAGAATTTGAGTTTTGTACCCCAGTTTTCTCCTACTTCTTCAGGGACTCTCGGTTATGTTCCCTGTCAGGGTGGTCATTGGTGGTAGCCGGGCACCATCTAGTTCTTCTGGCCTCAGGCTGATGAAGTCTCTGGTTTATGTGGCCCTTTCTGTCTCTTGGGCTAATACTTTCCTTGTGTCTTTGGTGTTCTTCATTCTCCTTTACTCCTGGTAGTTGGGACCAATTGATGCATCTTAGATGGCCGCTTGCAAGCTTTTAAGACCCCAGACGCCACTCACCAAAGTGGGATGCAGAGCATTTTCTTTTTTTTTCATTTCTTTTTTTTTTTTTTTTTAATTGTACTTCAGGTGAAGGTTTACAGAACAAATAGTTTCTCATGAGACAGTAGTACACATATTGTTTTATGACATTGGTTAACAACCCCACGACATGTCAACCCTCTCCCTTCTTGACCTTTTTTTTTTTTTTGGTGAAAATACACATAGCCAAAGATACACCATTTCAAAAATTTCTACATGCACAGTTCAGTGACATCGACTACACTCTTCCAATTGTGCTGCTATTCTCACTCTAGATGAAGGTTTACAGAAAAAAATAGTTTCTCATTAAACAGTTAGTACACATGTTGCCCTATGACAATGGTTAACAATCTCACAACACATCAACACTATCCTTACTCAACCTTGGGTTCCCTATCACCAGCTTTCCTGTCCCCTTCTGCCTTCTAGTCCTTGTCCCTGGACTGCTGTGCCTCATTAGTCCCAACTGGTTTTATGGGGCTGTCCACTCCCTGGCTGAACGGTGAACCTCGGAAGTGACTTCACCACTGAGCTAAAAGGGTGTCTTGGGGCCATACTCTCGGGGTTTCTCCAGTCTCTTTTAGGCCAGTAAATCTGGTCTTTTTTTTGTGAGTTAGAATTTTGTTCTACATCCTTCTCCAGCTCTGTCCAGAACCCTCTGTTGTGATTCTGGTCAGAGCAGTGAGTGGTGGTAGCCGGGCACCATCTAGCTGTACTGGACTCAGTCTGGTGGAGGCCTTGGTAGCTGTGGTCCATTAGTCCTTCAGACTAATCTTTCCCTTGTATCCTGTTCTCTTCACTCTCCCTTGCTCCCGAAGGGATGAGACCAGTGGAGTATCTTAGATGGCTGGCAGAGCATTTTCTTAATACATTTTGTTAATGCCAGTTGACCTAGATGTCTCCTGAAAGCATGGTCCCCAGAGCCCCGCCCCTGCTACTCTGTACCTCAAAGTGTTTGGTTGTATTTAGTAAACTTCTTAGTTTTGATTTAGTCCAGTTATGCTGACTTCCTTGTATTGTGTGTTGCCGTTTCCTTCATCTAAGTTAATTCCTGTCTATTATCTAGTTAGTGAATACTCCTTGCCCTCCCTCCCCACCCTCAAAACCATCAAAGAATGTCTTCTTCTGTGTTTAAACCTTTTCTTGAGTTCTTATAGTAGTGGTCTTATACAATATTTTTCCTTTTGCGACTGACTAAATTCACTCAGCATAATGCCTTCCAGATTCCTCCACGTTGTGCAACTAAATTTAACATGAAGAAATCTGAGGACACAAATGGTGAACAGTTGAAGAAAGTCACAGGTATATCCTCCTTGTTCTTCAGCTTTCAGCCTCAATGCTCCCTCAGGTCCAAAGGCCATCCCATGGACCAGATGCTGGGAATTACCAGGACACCTTGTTTCCAGCCCCTAGCTCCAAGCTAATTGTCTTTATCTGGAAGAGAAGAAACCTTAGCAATTTCAGCCTACATTGATCCCTTTCAAAGAACCCTGGTAGTACAGTGGTTGAAACACTTGGCTGCTAACGGAAAGGTCAGTGGTTTGAACCACCAGCCACACCAAGGGAGAAAAATGTGGCAGTCTGCTTCGGTAAAGATTACAACCTTGGAAACCTTATGGGGCAGTTCTTCTCTGTTGTACAGTGTCGCTGTAAGTTGGAATCGACTAGATGGCAACGGGCTGACCCCTTTCAGGGCTTTGAAACTGTAATCTCAACAGCCACTTCCTCAACAATCACCTCCGACTAGTTAAGTAATTTTGTCAAGGAGCAACCTCTCCAGGTACCCATTTTCTCATCTGTAAATGAGGGAGGTTTGCTAATTGCACTTTAAGGTCCCCTTTAGCACAAATATTCTATGAACTCTGCTAGTGCTGGAGTCCTGGTGGGGCAGTGGTTAAGAACTATGCTGTGCTATGGCTGCTAGCCAAAAGGTCAGCAGTTCAAATCCACCAGCCGCTCCTTGGAAACCCTATGGGGCAGTTCTACTTGGAATCGACTCAACGGTAGGGTTCTGCTATACTAGCATCTGTTCCTGGAAACTCTGTTGTCACTTTACTCTGTTCTTACTTAGCCCTTGTTCTAAGGTCTTTTATAAAAGCTCTTTTGTCAGATTTTTTTTCTGATTCAATGAAAACTCTTGGTTTCCTTTTTGTTTGTTTGTTTGTTTGTTTCCTTTGGTTATTTGATTTGTTTGTTGTTTGTTTTGGTCTAAATCTCTCATTGTACTTAATGATTCTTGGCCCCTCTCCACCAGACATTATCAGACTGCTTGGTTCTGTTTAAAGGGCCTTCTCCCCCCACCCCCACACCATGGAAGAAGATGCTGTTTTAAAGACTCATTCTTGGGTTCATGATATACAGAGTTAGAGGGGGGCATAATCACTGTCTTATCCTTAGAAGTCTCTCTTCTTCATTTAAACGTTTAAAATACCAGAAAAGGCCGCATTTACATTTTCATACACAACCTCCAACCTCTAATCAGGAATACCTTTTCAACATCTTGTCACTTTCTAGGGAGGGCAAAATTTACTCATTTGCTACATTATCATCTTATGAAGGGTTTCATATAGTGAGCTTACATTAAAATAAGAGACACCTATACTTACCCATCATTTTTCCAGTTGGTGTCAAATCTGCTACAACTCATGGTGACCCTGTGTGTGTCAGAGTAGAACTGTGTTCCATAGGGTTTTCAATGGTTGATTTTTTTGGAAGTAGATCACCAGGCCTTTCTTCTGAGGGGTCTCTGGGTGAACTCCAACCTCCAACCTTTTGGTTAGCAGCTTTTACCTGTTTACTGCATAGTTAATGGACTCCCTACCCATCATTGGAGCCCTGGTGGCGTAGTGGTTAAGAGCTCGGCTGCTAACCAAAAGGTCAGCAGTTCAAATCCACCAGCTGCTCCTTGGAAACGCTATGAGGCAGTTCTACTCTGTCCTATAGGGTTACTATTAGCCAGAACTGACTCTATGGCACCTAACAACATCAACAACCCATCATTACTAAGGTTTACTCTTAGTAATGGTGGATGAACAGTTCTGGCCATATGAAACCGAAATTATTGTTGTTAGCTGCTGTCAAGGGGATTCTGGAGCATGGTGACCCGATGTGTTACAAAGTAGAACTGCTCTTGATGGTATTTTTTGGCTGTAATCTTAACAGAATGAGATCTCCAGGCCTTTTCTTCCACATAGGAACTGCATAGAGGCAGTTTATAGAAATTCTTTTCTCTCAATACCACCTATTTGTGGTGACAAATAAGAACTTGAATTTTTTAAAACCCAGTCCTGTAGTACATAGTATTTTCCACTGGTACTTTTGTAATTCTTGTATATCTTGTTCTGCAGGATCCTCCTTTTTAAAAAATATTCAAAGAAGCTTTCTTTTAGGTTAGGATAATCTGATGTAAATTTAAAACTGATGTTACCTTTATGTGTGTTTAGGTTTGTAATACCAATGAAGCAGAGAGAAATTTTAAAAAGTCCTAGGGGACAGGAACATTTTAAGGTAAAAATTCTAAATAAATAGTTTATAAGCAAAGTTTCTCATTGAGGTAGTGAAATATAAAATGTCCTCTTGTGTTCTTACATTCTCTCTATTATTTGAAGGAAAGTGTCTCTCACTAAATTGCCCAATGATAAACTCCTTAAACAGCCAAGGAAAAATATATAAAACATTTTAGATCTCTCAGGGGAAATATGTAGGAAGTAAAAGTCTAGGGGAAAAAATGAAATGAAAAGTAAATAATTATAGTCCTAAATTATACTTTCTAAGAAATTATTTCAGTCAAAAATATTTCCTAAATTATCTGGTCATTGTCTCTGCATCTACAGTTTAATTGGTTTTGTTTGATTCTGCTCAATATTGAGATAAAATGGGAGAAAAGCTGTAAAGAGCACAACTTCCTTTTTTTCCTTTTTAATTTAACAACACTGAATTTCAAACACAGGAAGGTCTGCTTCTCTCACTTCTACATGGGAAAAACACTGCCATTCTTTCTGTGCCTGGCCTTTTGTCCTTTAGTCCTGCCACCTCTTGCCATTGGGGCTCTTTCTGCCCTCCCTCTAAGCTGGCTAAGCCCTGTGTTAATTTTTCACACGCAATGTTATTCAAGGGCTGATTGCCCTTTCTTATTTGTTTGTTTGTTTTTTTTCATCCCTATCTTGACAACTCCTCCATAATATGGGCAAAGAGGTAGAAGAAAAAGTAAAATTTAGCACTTTTTTTTAGTTATAATTGTGTTTATTTTAAAGGACAGCTGCTGAAAGAGAAATAATTGAATCTATAGATTACAACAAGATTTAGGGATGATTATAGAATTTCTTATATTCTTACAAATTACTGAGTGCTGATTATAAAACTGTTTTAGTGGATACTCCATTCTAGGTAAGTCTGCTGATGTAATAAAAACATGCTGCTTGTTTTAAATGCACATGTATTTATTTCTATTTAATATTTAACCAAGGGTTTCTACTAGAGGTGTTTAGCTGTTATGTGTTAAGTACATTTGGAGCCCTTTAGGTAAATGGCATATTTGTGTTATTTAACAGCATGGTTAAATAAACTGCGATTTGTTCATAGGATAGGATCTATGTAGCCATTAAATGTAATGTTTATAAAGATTATTTTTCAATGTTAAGCAAAAAAATAACATATACATTAAAATAAATGATTGCAACCATATAAAAATAAATATACATATTAATAGAAAAAGATCAGAAGGAAATACAATAAAATATTAACTATATTAATCTGTCAAATAATATTATATGTGATTTACTTTTCCTTTTTTACTTGTTTATTCTCTTAAGCTTGTATTCATTTTACAATTATAAAAAAAATTCTAAAAGTAAAATATTTGATTTTAGAAAATGTGCTGTATATCTTTAAATGATATTTATTTAATAATGAGGACACCCTCAAAAGCACCATACAATCCATATAACAGAAAATTTATTTCCTATCAAAATTTCTATAAATACATTTATTCAGTTAAATGAGATACAAGTCTATTGGTCATAGTGATATTATTTTGAAGCCATTTTTATAGGTCAAGGAAATTGAATACTGGCATTTTCATATGGTTTAGCCTACTAGCACTAGGGTTTCAGATTCCCTGTATATGATTTTGGAAAAATAAAAGTAAAAATGAAGCCAGATATAAGTGTGTTCTTTATAAAAATGGTAATCTAATACAATAAGCAGGAGTCCAGTTAGAAGAAAGTGCGCAAGATAGCTTTTCATATAAGTTTTCCCTCAAATTCAACTTTTAAAAGTCACTTCAATATTTTATGATGAAAATTATAGTGGTTGTTGAAATCATTGAGTTCCTGGGTTAACATGCTTGGCTGCAAATTGAAAGGTTAGAGGTTCAAGTCCATCGAGAGGCATCTTGGAAGAAAGGCTTGGTGATCTACTTCCAAAAAATCAGCCACTGAAAACCCTATGGATCACAATTGTCCTCTAATACACATGGGATAGCCATGAGTCCAATGCCTTGATGGCAACTGGTTGGTTGAAATCAAACTGCTCATGAACGTAAGAAACTCTTTAGATGATGGTAAGGAGTTGTAGTTAGAAAATTTGTTTTTCTTATGCATTTTCCTTGATTGTTAAATCTCTTTCATGATGAGGACCTTTATTCATAAAACTGAAATATTGTGAATACTATACAGTAGGAACTGTGGAGCCTTTACTGCCCTAGCTCATTCAGTCTTTAACAACTGATAACTTTATTATTCACATTTTACTCATGAGAATACTGAGATTTAGAAAGATAAAATGTCTTGCCTAGGGCAGAGCTGGCAAGTGACCATGCTCAGTCTTGAATCCAGGTTTCTTTAGTGACAAAATCTGAGCTCTGGGCTCTTAATCACTATTCCTGGTAGTCAAGATTCTTCTCTGGAAGCACTAGTTTGATGATGACAGATGCAAAGAAGGAATTATAAAGTTATGGACAGTTATGAAAGCTAAAACTATTACATTCTCTGAATAAATCTTTCTAGCAAAATATTTACTTTAAAAATTTAGCCTGGATGGCAAGTTTTAAATTGTAATTGAATAGAAATATTTTTATTATTGCTAGTTTTATAAAGTCACATTCATCTTTGTTAGTATGTGTTATGGATTGAATTGTGTCCCCCAAAACTATGTGTTGTAAGTCCTGCTATACCTGTGGTCATAATCCCTTTTGAGAATAGAGTTTTCTTTGTTACATAAATGGGGCAGTATTACTGTAGGGTATGTCTTAAATCAATCTCTTTTGAGATATAAAAAGAGCAGACGGAGCAAGCAACTAAGCAAGCAAGCAGAGATGGAAGATGGATTCATGGACACGAATACATGAGCAGAAGCTGAAAAGAGACAAGAACCTTCCCCCAGAACTGACAGAGAGAGAAAGCCTTCCCCTAGAACTGGTGCCCTGAATTTGGACTTCCAGCCTCTTAAACTGTAAGAAAATAAACTTCTGTTTGTTAAAGCCATTCACTTGTGGTATTTCTGTTATAGCAGCACAAGGTAAGTAAGACAGTATGTGACTGTGTGCAGTATCCCAGAGAGCAGATGTTTTCATGCTAGAGAATTTGGTTCAGATTTGAGTCTACATAGTTTGCCAGTTGCTTTTGTGATGCTATATAGATAATGTAAAGATTTGTTAAATTTGAGAATAGAAGCAATAAGTGAAACTAATTTTAGTATGAAAGGTAAAATTTAAAATGAAAGGTATAAAAGAAAAAATTAATGCACATACATCACACATAACCAAACTGAAGAAATTCATTAAAATAGTTTTTTCTTCATCTCTGTTAAACTCAATTCACTAGATTTATTCTTAAAACTTGATGTACATAAAAAAAAAAGCTCAACGTCATTAGCTCATTAGGAAAATGGCAAATCAAAATCACAATGAAATACCACCTCACATCCACTAGGATGACTATTATCAGAAAAACGGAAACTAACACAGGCATCCGTCAGAGATATTGCAGGTTTGGTTCCAGACCACCACAGTAAAATGAATATCGCACTAAAGTGAGTCATATGAATTTTTTTGGTTTTCCAGTGCGTATAGAAGTTTTGTTTATGTTATATTGTAGTCTACTAAGTATGCAATAACATTATGTCTAAAAAAAATTTACATACCTTAACTAAAAGATGCTTTATTGCAAAAAAAATTGCTGACCATTGTTTGAGCCTTCAGTGTGTTGTAATCTTTTTGCTGGTGGAGGGTCTTGCCTCCATGTTGATGGCTGCTGATTGATCAGGGTGGTAGTTGCTGAAGGTTGGGGTGGCTGTGGCAATTTCTTAAAATAAGACAACAGTGAAGTTAGCCACATCGATTGACTCTTCCTTTCACAAAAGATTTCTCTATCATGCAATGCTGTTTGATAGCATTTTACCCACAGTAGAATTTCTTTCAAAATTGGAGTCAATCCTCTCAAACCCTGCTGCTGCTTTATCAACTAAGTTTATATAATATTCTAAATCCTTTGTTGTCATTTCAATAATATTCACAGCATCTTCACCAGGAGTAGTTTCCATCTAAGGAAACCACTTTCCTTGCTCATCCATAAGGAGCAACTCTTCATTCATTTAAGTTTTATCATGAGATTACAGCAATTCAGACACATCTTCAGGCTCCACTTCTAATTCTAGTTCTTTTGTTATTTCCTACACATCCGCAGTTGCTTCTCCACTGAAGTCTTGAAACTATCTAAGTCATCCATGAGAGTTGGAGTCAACTTCCTCCAAAACCCTGTTAATGTTGATATTTTGACCTCCTCCCATGAATCACGAATGTTCTTAATGGCATCTAGAACGGTGAATCCTTTTTCAGAAAGTTTTCAATTGACTTTGCCCAGATCCATCAGAAGAATCACTGTCTGTGGTAGCTATAGCCTTACAAAATGTATTTCTTAAATAATAGGACTTGAAAGTCAAAATTACTCCTTGATCCATGGGCTGCAGAATTGATGTTGTGTTAGTAAGCATGAAAACAACATTAATCTCCTTGTACATCTCCATCAGAGCTCTTGAGTGACCAGGTGCATTGTCAATGAGCAGTAATATTTTGAAAGGAATCTTTTTCTGAGCAGTAGGTCTCAACAGTGGGCTTAAAATATTTAGTAAACCATGTTGTAAACAGATGTGCTGTCATCCAGGCTTTATTGTTCCATTTATAGAGCACAGGCAGAGTAGATTTAGCATAATTCTTAAGGGCCCTAGGGTTTTCAGAATGGTAAATAAGCATTGGCTTCAACTTAGAGCCACCAGCTGCATCAGCCTGTAACAAGAGAGTTAGCCTGTCCTTTGAAGCTTTGAAGCTGGACATTGTCTTCTCCTCTCTAGCTATGAAAGTCCTAGATGGGATGTTCTTCTAATAGAAGACTGTTTTGTCTACATTGAAAATCTGTTGTTTAAAATGGGACTAATGAGGGACAGCAGTCCAGGGACAAGGACTAGAAGGCAGGAGGGGACAAGAAAGTTGGTGATAGGGAACCCAAGGTTGAGAAAGGACAGTGCTGACATGTTATGGGGTTGTTAACCATTGTCATAGGGCAATATTGTACTAACTGTTTAATGAGAAACTATTTGTTGTGTAAACCTTCATCTAAAGTACAAAAAAAAAAAAAAAAAGAATTATCTATGTGAGATCAAATTGACAACAGTAACTTAAAAGGTTTGATGGGAAGCCTAGGGGGCAGTGAGTTGAAGATAATGGTGAAGGAATAAATTGGAAAAGGATGGTGAGATTAGCAGCACAACTGGAAAAATGTAATTGATGTCACTGAATTCTACATGTAGAAATTTTTGAAATGGTGTATCTTTTGCTATGTATATTTTCACCAACAAAAAAAAAAAAGCAAAGGTCCTCCAGGGTTGAGAAGGGAGAGTGTTGACATGTCATGGGGTTGTTAACCAATGTCATAAAACAATACGTGTACTGACTGTTTAATAAGAAACTATTTGTTATATAAACCATCTAAACTACAATAAAAGAAAAAAAAGAAAATCTGTTGTTTAGTGTAGCCACCTTCATCAATTATCTTAGCTAGATCTTCTGGATAATTTGCTGCAGCTTCTGCATCAGCACTTGCTGCTTCACCTAGCACTTTTGCTATGGAGACTGCTGCTTTCCTTAAACCTAATGAACCAACCTCTGCTAGCTTCAGACTTTTCTTCTGCAGCTCCCTCACCTCTCTCAGCCTTCATAGATTTGAAGAGAGTTAGGGCCTTGCTCTAGATTAGGCTTTGGCTTAAGGGAATGTTGTGGCTTGTTTGATCTTCTATCCAGGCCATTAAAACTTTTTCCGTATCAGCATTAAGGCTATTTCGCTTTCTTATCACTAGAGTAGCACTTTTCATTTCCTTCAAGAACTTTTCTTTTGCATTCACAATTTGGTTAACTGTTTGGTGCAAGAGGCCTAGCTTTCGGCCTATCTCAGCTTTCGACATGCCTTTCTTACTAAGCTAAATCATTTCTAGCTTTTGATTTAAAGTGAGAGAAGTGCAACTCTTCCTTTCGCTTGAACACTTAGAGGCCATTGAGGACTTATTAATTGACCTAATTTCAATATTGTCATGTCTCAGGGAATAGGGAGGCCTGAGAAGATGGAGAGAGATGGGAGAACGGCGGGTCGGTGGAGCAATCAGAACACACAACATTTGTCGATAAAGTTTGCTGTCTTATATGGGTGTGCTTCGTGGCACCCCAAAACAATTACAATAGTAACATCAAAGATCACTAATCACAGATCACCATAACAGATACCATAATAATGAAAATTTTGAAATATTGTGAGAATTACCAAAATGTGACACAGAGACACGAAGTGAACACATGCTGTTGGAACAATGGCACCAATAGACTTGCTGGAGGCAGGTTGCCACAATCCGTCGTTTGTGAAAAAAAAATGCAGTAAAGTGAAGCACAATAAAATGAGGTATGCCTGTAAGTGTTGGTGAGGATTTGGAGAATATAGAACATTCACCCATTGCTCATGGGAATGTAAAACGGTGCAGCCACTTTGGAAAACACTATACTGTTCCTCAAAAAGTTAAACATAGAATTACTACATGACCCAGCAATTCTACTCCTAGGTATATATCCAAGAGACTTGAAAGCAGGGACTCTTAACAGATATGTATACACCAGTGTTCATTAAACTGTTATTCACAATAACCAAAAGGTAGAAACAACCTGAGTGCCCATCATCAGATGAATGGATATATCCATGAATGTAATATTATTCAGCCATAAAGAGAAATTAAATTCTGATACAGGCTATGTTATGGATGAACCCTGAAAACATTATGCTTAGTGAAATAAGTCAGACACAAAAGAATACATATAGTGTGATCTCACTTACATGAAATATCTATAATAGGCAGATGCATAGACACAACAGTTTACTAGTGGTTACCAGGGGAAGACCGTGATGGGAGGTTTTGGCTGAAGAGGTACTGAGTTTCTGTATGGGGTGATGTAAAACTTTTGGAAATGGATACTGGTGTTGGTAGCACAACATGATGAAAATAATGTCACTGAATTATATACATGTTGTTGTTGTTGTTAGATGCCATCCAGTCAGTTCTGACTCACAGCAACCCTACGTACAACAGAATGAAACACTGCCCAGTCCTGCACCATCCTCACAATCATTGTTATGCTTGAGCCCATCATTGCAGCCACTGTGTCAATCCATCTCGTTGACGGTCTTCCTCTGTTTCACTGACCCTCTCCTTTACCAAGCATGATGTTCATCTCCAGGGACTGATCCCTCCTGATAACATGTCCAAAGTATGTGAGACATAGTATGTAACTCTTCTGTTCAGCTCTTTTAATTCATCATTTCTTCCATTTGCTTTAGCTATGCAACGTTCAAGACCAAGTTTCAGAGTCTCTTCTGACATCCATTTTGGTCTTTTCTTTCTTTCCTGTCTTTTTAATGACCTCTTGCTTTCTTCATGTATGATATCCTTGATGTCACTCCACAACTCATCTGGTCTTCAGTCATTAGGGTTCAACGTGTCAGATTTATTCTTGAGATGGCCTCTAAACTCAGGTGGGATATACTCAAGGTCGTACTTCGGCTCTTGTGGACTTGTTTTAATTTTCTTCAGCTTCAACTTGAACTTGCATATGAGTAACTGATGGTCAGTTCCTCAGTCAGACCCCGGCCTTGTTTTGACTGATGACATTGAGCTTTTCCATCATTTCTTTCCACAGATGTACTCGATTTGATTCCTGTGTATTCCATCTGGCGAGGTCCACATGTATAGTTGTCATTTATGTTGTTGAAAAAAGGCATTTTCAGTGAGGAAGTCATTGGTCTTCCAAAATTCTGTCACACGATCTCTAGCATCGTTTCTATCAAGAAGGCCATATTTTCCAACTACTGATCCTTCTTCTTTGTTTCCAACTTTTTTTTTTTTTTAATTGTACTTCAGGTGAAGGCTTACAGAACAAATAGTTTCTCATGAAACAGTAATACACATATTGTTTTATGACATTGGTT
>NW_004444085.1:5225094-5238600 GCF_000243295.1 Trichechus manatus latirostris
ATGAAATTACCCTTATGTTTCTAAGTTTAAAGCAGTCTACCATTACTTGGTATCGCCTTGCCTTCATCTCCATTAGAAGGTTCTGTACCTACACTGTTTATTCCCTCTTTTATTGTTCTGATGTTGTTGTCATTTACCGATTAACTGCTCTGATTCCCTGTTGTATTTCTTTTGGTTTTGGATAGTCCTTGAGAGTTCATTTTCTGGAATGGTATCTGACTGTTACGATCCTGTGTCCTAGATTCAGCCTGTGAGCTGAAGGTATTTGTTCTCAGATCAAAGTACTCCGTTTAATAATTCTTGTAAGTTTAGTTTGTTTTTTACATATTCCCTTAATTTCTGTTTACCTGGAAATGTCCTAATTTCACTGTCATATTTGAATGAGAGTTTTGCAGGATATAGTATTCTTGGCTTGCAGTTTTTTTCTTTCAAGGTTTTATATATGTCATTGCCTTGCTTTCTTGCCTGCGTGGTTTCTGCTGAATAATCTGAGCTTAGTCTTATTGTTTCTCCTCTGTATGTGAATTCTTGTTTTTCATGAGCTACTCTCAGGATTCTTTGTTTGTCTTTGGTTTTGGGGAGTTTGATTATGATATGCCTTGGTGATTTTCTTTTGGAGTCTATCTTATATGGGGTTCGTTGAGCTTCTTGGATGGCCAGCTTTTCATCTTTGATGATACTGGGGACGTTTTCTCTGTCAGCAGTTCGTCAATGTTCCTCTCTGTGTTTTCTGTTTTCTCCCCCTGTTCTGGAACTCTGATCACTTGGAAATTTTTGCTTTTGATTGTATCCCACATAATTCTCAGGGTCTCTTCATTTTTCTTTGTTCTTTTTTCTGAGTTTTCATTGAACAGAGTTGTATCCAAGTGTTTGTCTTCAATTCCACTGATCCTGTCTTCCACCGTTTCAAATCTGCTCCTCAGCCCTTCTATGATCCTGTCCATTTCTGAATTCTTGTTGTTTACGTTTTGGATTTCTAATGGTAGTTTTTGTATAATTTATAGCTGTGAATTTATTTTGGCATTTTGTTCCTGCATTATTTTCCTGAATTCTTCCATATTTTGTCTGTATTTTTCATGAATTTGTCTGCATTTTCCATGAATTTTTCTATTTTCGCCCATTTTTGTCTGCTTTTTGCCTCAACTCTTGGATAATTCTGAGTATTAGAGATTTTGAATGCCCTATCAGGTAGTTCTAGTGCCTTTCCTTCCACTGGAAAGTCATCTGGTGTTTTATTTTGGAAGGCTATTGGAAGTATCCTGTCCTGTTTTTGTAAAGGTTTTGATATTGTCTGCTGTCTTCGGGGCATTCAGTAGTTATTTTTCTCATTTATTGATTGTAGATTTGTTTGCTTTGTCCTTTTTTTTTATTTGACTATGTCTGAGCAGATGGGCTGCGTATTCTTTGTTGGTGTCTCATATGTGGGTACGATATTTTCTCCTCCTCTCCCATTCTCAGAGTCTGTCACCCAGATATGGTACAGCAGGGCAGGTCTAGATGAAGAGGAGTTGCTGGGATGGGTTGTTTGTGGCACTTACTACAGCCACCAGGGCTGATCAGTAATCAGTGCAGGGCAGCTTCTGGTAGGCGGTGCCTGTGCTGCTTGGTGGTGTGATGTTAAGCTCATGGTGCAGGTAGGTGGGATGGAGGGGGGAGATTGTTATGTGTGGAGCTAAGATAGATATGGGAGAGAGGAGAGAGGAACAGGAGCCAAAAACATACAAACGAACAAAGAAGAGTGCTAGGGGAGATTGCTGTTGGATTGGAGAGATGAGAGACTATGAAATGGAGAAAAACAAAAGGGAAAGAAGAAGAAAAGGAAAAGAAAAGAATGAATAAATAAAAATTAGAAAGAAAAAACGACAGCAAAACTCCCAGGGATCCCACCAGTGTGGCTATGAGGTCTGGGGAAGTTGTTCCCAGGTGTTGCAGTACAGCCTGGCTAAAAGGCGTAGAGGTATTCAGTTCCAGGTATTCAGGGGACAGGAAGAGAAGGAAGGTATAGAGAGACGAGAAACTGAGTAATGAAGAATGACAAAAAGGGAAAAAGAGGGAAAAGAAAAGAAAACAAATTAAAAAAAAAGAAGGAAAAAAACCGAAAAAAAACAGAAAGAAAAAAAAAAACATAGTAAAAGAACTGTCTTCAGGGATCCCTCTGCACGTCTGCGCAAGCTGAGGAGGAGGTCCCAAGCTGCGTAGCACTGTCTGGCCAGAATGGGCTCCCAACTCGAGAAAAGGAAAAGAAAACAAACAATTGAAAAGAAACAAAAGCCTCGGGATCCCACCAGTGTGGCAGCCCAGACTGAGAAGCAGTTCTACACTCGATGGGAGCTCCGAAGCCCCTTAGGAAGTAGCAAAGATGGCACATGGAGCCAGGTATTTGAGTGAAAGGAGGGGGAGGTGGTGAGAGGTAAGGAAGAAATCAAAAGAAGCAGAAAAAAGCAACACCAGCAGCCAACAAATGGCACTCAGGGAGTCGTCCAGTGAGGGCAGGTGGAATCCAAGCAGCCGGTGCTTCCTGGGCAAGAGACTGTGGCCACAGGAAGCAGAGGAGGCTGAGTGGGGATGAAGAAGTGTGCGGGGTGGGAAAGCATATATCGCCAATTACCAGTTGTTCTGTCTCCTGCTGGAAGCCCCATGAAGCTGCTTTCTTGTACCCCCTATTTGCTGGTCTCTGATAGGAGTCCAAGATGACGGATCCGCACTGCATTAGCTGATAAGGGACCTTTGCATGAACCTCTCCTCGCTGTCCGTTCTCTGTCAGTTTTCTCACTCCATTTGGTGTTGGCTGAGTTCTTTATCTCTTCATTTGATGTTTTAGGGTTTCAGGATTGCTGTTTTCTCTGTTTGCCTTAGTTTTTCGGATCTTTGCGTGGAGAGATGGTGGGGTGCTTCTGCCTGGAGTGCTATGTTGCCGGAGGTCTCTGAAATGTTCTGTTTGACGATGAATGCAACGCCATTCCTCTTCAAGTTGTCATTCCCGGCATAGTAGACCATATGATTGTCTGATTCAAAACGGCCAATACCAGTCCATGTCAGCTCACTAACGCCTAAGAGATTGATGTTATGCATTCCATTTCACTTTTGACGATCTCTAGTTTTCCTAGATTTGTACTTTGTACATTCTACGTTCTGATAATTAATGGATGTTTACAGCTGTTTCTTCTCATTTTGGGTTGTGCCACATTAGCAAATGAAGGTCTGAAAAGTTTGACTCCATCACTGTCATTAAGGTTGACTCTACTTTGAGGAGGCAGCTCTTCCTCAGTTGTATTTTGAGTGCCTTCCAACCTGAGAGGCTCATCTTCTGGCACTATATCAGACATTGTTCTGTTGCTATTCACAAGGTTTTCACTGGCCAATCTTTTCAGAAGTAGAGTGCCAGGTCCCTCTTCCTAGTCTGTCTTAGTCTGGAAGCTCATGATGTTTTTAGGGGAAGTAAAAGATGTTAAATTGCTAATAATTTAATGTTGTTGTTGTTAGGCGCTGTCGAGTCAGTTCTGACTCCTAGCAACCCTATGTACAACAGAACAAAACACTGCCTGGTCCTGCACCACTCTCATAATCGTTGCTATGTTTGAACCTATTGTTGCAGCCACTGTGTCTATCCATCTTGTTGAGGGTCTTCCTCTTTTTCGCTGACCCTCTACTTTACCAAGCATGATGTCCTTCTCCAGGACTGGTCCTTCCTGATAACATGTCCCAAATATGTGAGACGAAGTCTCACCATCCTTGCTTCTAAGAAACATTCTTTCTGTACTTCTTTCAAGACAGATTTATTTATTCTTTTGGCAGTCCATGGTATATTCCATATTCTTAACCAACACCATAATTCAAATGCTTCAATTCTCCTTCAGTCTTTCTTATTCATTGTCCAGCTTTTGAATGCGTATGAGGAGATTGAAAAGACCATGGCTTGGGTCAGACACACCTTAGTCCTCAAGGTGACTGTCTTAGTTATCTAATGCTGCTATAACAAAAATACCACAAGCGGATAGCTTTAACTAGAGGAGTTTATTTTTTCACAGTCCAGTAGGCTACAAGTCCAAATTCAGGGTGTCAGCTCCAGGGAAATGCTTTCTTTATCAGCTCTGGAGGAAGACCTGTGTCATCAATCTTCCCTTAGTCTGGGAGCTTCACATTTTAGGTATCCGTTAGAGCAGCACCCCACTCCCAGTACCAAATTCTGTCTCAGTTATCTAGTGCTGCTATAACAGAAACACCACAAGTGGATGGTTTTAACAAAGAGAAGTTTATTCTCTCACAGTCCAGTAGGCAGGAACCTCAGGTCCAAAGGACGCATTCTGCTCCCGGCACTGCTCTCTTGGTGGTATGAAGTTCCCATATCTCTGCTCACTTCTCTCTTTTATATCTCAAAAGAGATTGGCTTAAGATACTATCTAATCTTGTAGACCTCATCAATATAACTGCTGCTAATCCATCTTATTACATCATAGTGATAGAATTTACAACACACAGGGAAATCACATCAAATAACAAAATGGTAGATAATCATACAATACTGGGAATCATTTCCTAACAAAGTTGACAGATATTTTTGGGAGATACAATTCAATCCATGACAGTGACATTTTTGCTTTTTATCACTTTAAAGAGATCTTTTGCAGCAAATTTGCTCAATGCAATACATAGGTCATTTAATTTCTTGACTGCTACTTCCATGGGCATTGATTGTGGATCCAAATAAAATGAAATAATGAGAACTTCAATCTTCTCTCCATTTATCATGATGTTACTTCTTGGTCCAGTTGAGGATTTCTGGAAAATAATCCTCTTTCTGGCCACTAAGATATAATTAAGACAACAATCACAATGCATTTTTTGAGTAACATATGTTGTTTTTTCACTGGATTATACATACAATACTACATTTAGATATCAACACATATAAATATTGTTATTTTATATTAATAAGTTTATGTAAGGTCTTTAAGGGCAAAAACTAGGCTTTATTCTTTAATGTCCAGTGTTATCAAACAGAGCATAGAGAAGCATCATGAAGGAAGGAAGGGTGCTCAGAGAGACTTTGAGAGAACTATATCTGAGTTTTACTTTACTTAAAGTAAACTGGAGATAATAATTCCCACCATGGAAATTCCCGCCATGGATTGGAGATAAGGTGCATATATGCATGTGTGCGTACCTGACGTATACTATACCCATTGCCATCGAGTTGATTCTGACTCATTGTTACCCCATGTGTTACAGAGTTGAAGTGCTCCACAGCGTTCTCGTGGCCATAATCCTTACGGACCCATATCCCAGGCCTGTCTTCTATGGTGCTTCTTTGTGGGTTCGAACTGCCAAGCTTTAGGTTGGTAGTAGAATGCAAACTGTTTACACCACCCAGGGACCCTGATGTGGTAGATACCTAATAGCTTTTAGGACCGTTGGGTACATAGTAAGTACTTCATAAAAATTTGCTCACTTGAAAAGATAATAAATAGAAAAAATGATATTTTATTACCAATGCTTATAAATTTTCTCACTGAAATAACTGAGCCCTTTAGCAGGTATCACCTTTACAGAACGTAGGAAAAAATCAGAAGAAAGGGAGATTCCTCTGCATTAAATTCCAAGTTGCTGTGTAATTAAAACAGCCGTAAAGGTCTTAAAGCTTAAGTCAAAGGTTGAACATTAGCGTACTTTTATGCTTGAATTTTTAAATGTCAAATTCCTAAACACAGCAATATGTGCACAAAGTACACTTTTTTTTTGCATTGTTTATTTAAAAACACAACATAAATGCCTCCGCTCACCCACCCCCACCCAACCACCTCCGCCTCCAGCCTGGTTTTACACCTGTACGAAATAAAGACTGAGCAGGGAGCAGGGATTACCAGTTCTTTGGCTTGTGGAAAGTGAGGGAGCACTTAGTATTCAATGTTTCTTACCTTAAGACACATCATCCCCAAGCGGCTTTTGCCCTCATGTAAAAAAGCCGCTCAAGTGCTTTATGAGACACAGGGGCCACATTTCTGCTAAATTAAAAAACATGCTTGAGGGTATAGATTTCCAGCTGCTCTAACCCTGGTATTTTCCAGATTTCTGATTAAGACTCTTAATGCACCTGGTAAATTCCTCCTATATCTCCATGAAAACTAAAATATAGGTAAAATGAATGTGCCTAGTGCCATAACTGCACAGAAATACTTACTTAATACTTCAGTGTCTCTGCACTTGCACATAGTGCATTAATGCAAGTTATAAGGGAGAATTTCATAAACATTGAAGGTTCATTTCAACAAGTTAAATTGACCTAAAAACGATATCAGTGGTTTGGGGGAAATTTATTTGTGTAGAAGGAGCATAGAATGTGGACTATTTACTCTCTCTTTATGTAAGCATGAAGGGAAACGCCAGAAATATGCTCACACATATTCTACTCATGTTTCTACCAGAGACTGGTAGTGACATTTGATGAACGATTTTTTTTAGTGTCCCATTACTTCTAATATCCTTTCTTAGAGAATTTATTTCTGAACCTGATTTTATATTTACATGGAATTAAACATAACAAAAGTCATTTGATAATGTTGCATTTCCTTGTTGGGATCAATAAGTTAAAAAGGCATTTCCTCTCCAACTTTCAGTGTTATTTCCATATGGAATTACTCCTCCACTTCTTTGCAGTGACATTCCAAGTCAGTAACATTGTCAGCTTTCAAAGGCTAACTTCATGGAATTTCTTTGTTTCTAGACATTGCTGCAGATAGGAAAAAAACAGTGCACAATTTATATTTATTCAATTTCATTTGTTCTTTGCCCATGGTTGAAGTAGATTCTTAAATTAGCAAATCCATTTATAGTTCTATTTTTCCTCTCTTGATGGCTTTTAGAATAACAATGGCAACAGCTCAGGACAGTTTAGTTATTGAACAGTCAGGGGAACAACTTGAAATAATTGATTTTTGTTAATGCAGGAAACTGTAAAAATGGTTTTTGGGGGATACTAAACAGAACTTTACTTAATATAATTTAATATTGAACAGGTTTATTTTGTGAATAAAAGTGCTTGGTATAATACATGGGTAAGAGTTTCTATACAATAATCTGCCCTTTCATTGTTCTTAACTGCATATTATTAACTGTGTATTATTTGTTATGATTTCTACCATTCCTTGTATCAATCCACAAAATATGTTGTAATCTTGGTGACAGACTGATATAAAAGCAGAAAGCCTTTCTAGAATTGAGGTACTGTGGTTACATTTAAAAGTTTACCAAGATATTAACAATTTTAAGACAATAAATTTTTAGAATGTGTGTTATTATTTAAAGATATCTAATTTTGTAAAACTAAGACTGAAATTTAATAGACAATTTCCTTTTTTAATCTCTTCTCATTCTATTCCCCAGCTATTCTTTACTACAAGATCTGGGATGAGAGGGAAGGGGAGGTTCTATGACGGTCTTATCTACAGGACAGGGAGAGGGTGGGCAAGGGGTGTGGAGAGAGGATGTTTCTAATGTCAAAGAAGATTTACTGGGACAAAGGAGATAGTACAGATGATTTCATTTTGTACCCAGGAAAATGCATGGTGACCTGAGACCAATTTTGGATGCCATTTTGCATGAACGCTTTTAGGCATGCTTGCTTAGAGTACCCCTACTTACTCATCAGGTTGTCCTCAACTTCAGTTCAGTCTTTATTAAATCCATGCAGTGTCTAGTAAAATCTACATAAGAAAATTAACAGAGTTTGCATAAAATAGAATTCCATGTGGCATTTTTCATGTAAAAGGAGAGAGAAGAAAAAGAAAAAGATTTGTTCTTTAAACCATCTTCTGTTCATCTTTTCCTCACTGTTAGGGCGTCACTGCCCACACTCATAGCTCCATTTTTAAAAGGCATTGTACCTTATTAAAGGCATCAGATTTGTGCCATAGATGTACAAACTTTTACTGAATCTGACCAAGAGTGAAATGATTGTCTGGTTCTGTAGTCATTGCTATTTCCTCTGTATTTGTCCATTGAAGATTTGGGTTCTATAGAATGGTGACTCTGCATTAAGTCATTCCCTACAGACCTGGTTTCCCTGTATAAATAAGATTTATCACCATATCACTCTGAACAAAGACAGATTGTACTGAGAACAAACTTACTACTTCCAACTCATGGCCAGGGAAGATTTTCTTCAGTGTATCTATCAGCAAAATTTGCTAACTTGTCCTCACTTTGATTTTGAACATATCTCACAAATTAAAATCCACGTTCAAAGATGAGGTTTGGGTCTGTTAATTTTTACCAAGGCAATTTATTAGTAACTTATTTTAAAAAAATTAAGTTTAAAATCAATGTAATAGTTTCAAAGGAAGCATTTTTAAAGTACTTTAAAAAACAGTATAATCCTTATTTTACATGACCATTAAAGTCAGTGAAATACTTTCATATTTGTTTCCTTCCCCAGAAAATGCAGAATTTCAATCATTTTCACTGGAAAAAGAATAGTAATTTGTCTTAGCATTCGTTAGCATAAAACACTAGAAAAATTTTGAATTTCAATGTGTGAAGACATGCAGTCTATAAATGTTTAAAAACAAAATAACATTTTTCTATAAAATATAGAACTCTATATTTTTACATAAAAATATATTTTTGTAAATTCTAACAATTGAACTTAGATTACTTAGAAACAGATTGAAATAGCAGGCTTGATGAAATATTAAGACTAATGTAAGGCATATGCAGTATATTTCACTAGTTTCAGAAAAGGAAAGCAGTTTTCCCCATCTAAACACACATAACCCTATTTTAGTCTAGAAACTCCATTTCACGAATGCCAACGCGCTAGAACTAAACTCTACTGATTATGAAATACATAAATATTCTTTGTTTTGCCCAGGAAAAAATTTCTGAAACTTAGACATTGTAACGGCATGAAATAGAAATAAATTCTCATATTTGCACTGATTCTATTCTCAAGAAGAAAATGTTTTATCCATTTATTAGAAGAAAAGAAGTAGCTGCCTTTTAAACATTATTCTTGATTGTCAATTGTACACTTCATCATCCTCATCAAAGTTTTCTTTTCCTTTTGTCAGATTTTGATAGATTACATTCTATCACACTGTGCAGTTTCCCTTTTATACGTGTACAGCTTGACTCCCCTGTAGCGCCAGTGAGGCCATTCTCCTTTGCCGTCCACAAACGCTAAACATCATAAGTAAAGATTACCTTCAATACTTGCACTTGGCACTCATTTTCCCACAAGGGTGCAATACATACCAAAGGCAAATCTGAAAGCTTCTCTTTACTAAAATATATTCTTGTCAAACAATGCATTTTAGAAGGAAGCAGCAAATGTGTTTGGCATACATGTTGATATGCTGGGGTAAAGTTAAATATCAAGTCCTTCATTTGAAAGAAATCACTATTAAAGGAGAGCTTAGCAGATCTGCTTAACCCTGGAAATCAACTCACAAATTGGATTCACCAAAACTGAGGAATAATATTTCTGCATATATTGATAGTGCTTTAGTAGTTTTCTCTCCCAGAAGGCACTATTTCCACACGCTGTGAAGAATTTTCTCTTTTGATTCCTATGGGTCTTGGTTACATGGCCTCCAAATTGTAGTGATTAAACAAACCTCCTTGTATATTCTGCCTGTATTTTTATGCCTGGCTGGAGGGAATAATAGCCCAGTAGCCACAGCAGCCTGCTGTGTGGTTGCTAAGAGAGTGGATTGGCTATGCCTGTTTTGATTTTGAATGAATATACCCCCTGGCAAGCCACGTGTGGAAAATAGTTTCTTTGGTGGCAAGATCACCACATTTATAGAACTGGTGGTTCACTCTTACATACACTCTACATATCTTGAGCTATGTGGGGCTAAGTTCTCCTTATCAAAAAAAAAAAAAAAAAGCACAAATACAAGAACAGAACTTACAGTAGCTTTGCCTTTGCCTGCCTGCCTTTCTTATTTCCTTTCTTCCCTCTTCAGCCATTCTTTTCTGCTGTTTGTCTTTTAAGATGCCTTTACAATGTTCTATTCTTATTACATCTCTGGGAAAATCAGCCCAGTTAATTTACATAAATGATCTACATGATTTACTTATGAATCAGTGAGGCCAGCTGACCCTGAATTTTTTGCTCAATATATTACTGATGTACAAAAATATTTTTCCTGAAGCCTCTTTGCCTAACTGGTTGCCTTCCCTAATTTTCTTCAGTAGAAATGAGTGCATTGATAGAACAAATTTGTAGCCAGTTTATCTGTAGGCATATGGGCAGGGAAAGGGTGTGCAGTTTCTGTCTACTTCCTGCTGAATAGCAGATTGGAGCTTCCAGTATGAAAAAGCCTGAGGACATTAGGGAGAAGTCAGTTCCACTCAGGCTGTGGGTTGGGACAACCTAATCTGTGGTGAATGAGTTTCCAACTTGGTCTATAATACATACAGAAGTTATGAGGATGGCTTTCCCTTCAAACTGAGGTTTGTATGTCTAAAGATCAGTAAACATTCTCTAGAAGAAGAAAATAATTTTGAATTAATTATCTCTCAAGACAATACAATTTTATCAAATTAGAAAGAGTGGTTAGCCAAAATTTACTGAGGAAAATTAATAGTTAGCATAAGTAAAATTCCTAAAGTACCTGTTCTAGTAAAAAATTAATAAGTTTTCCCATTGCCAGATGCTGATTTTCAGAGAGATATAGGGGGCGGGTGGGGGTTAGACTTAAAATATATCTGTGTGTGTGTGTATACATGTATACACACACACATGCATAGGCATTGGTCATTCAGGGGAAGAATTCTTGTCTTCCATGCATGAGACTCAGGTTCAATTCTTGGCCAATGCAGATCATGTGCAGCCACCACCCTTCTGTCAGTGGAGGCTTGCATGTTCCTGTGATGCTGTGATGCTAAACAAGTTTCAGTGGAGCTTTCAGGCTAAGACGGACTAGGAGAAAAGACCTAGAGATTTACTTCTGAAAATCAACCAATGAGAACCTTATGGATCACAACAGTCCAAGCCGCAACCAATCGGGTAGTGTTTAGGGTCCAACTCGATAACGGCTGACAACACATACATATATATATATATATATATACACACACATACATATGCATACGTGTGTGTGTGTGTGTTTAGGGAGCCCTGGTGGTGTAGTGGTTAAGCACTAGGACTGCTAACCAAAGGGTCAGCAGTTTGAATCCACTGGTTGCTCCTTGGAAACCCTATGGCACAGTTCTACTCTGTCCTATAGGGTCACTATGAGTCGGAATCGACTTGATGGCAATGGGTTTGTTTTATATATATATATTTGACTGTGTAAATATAACCAATAAAATCAATGCTTTATTTGTATGTAAGGAACTATGCTAATTCTAAAGAGGATAAAAAGGATCAGATCTTCTTTTGTTTTTCTTTATTAAGGGGGAAAAGGGTGGAAATTTATTTCTCCTTTTTCACTGAGAAAACATGGTTCTGATTTCTTTCTTGCTGTATACACCTGTTTTTTTCTTGACTGCCCGCCGGGTTTATGTCGTAGCTTTCTATTTGTTCACCTTGTTATTTTGTTCTCTCACTTTTTTTTATTGTTGTAAGAATATAGATAACACAATATTTGCCAATTCAACATTTTTCCCGTACAATTCAGGGGCCGCAATCATGTTGTACAACCATCACCATATCTGTTGCCAATTTCTTCTCTCACTTCTTAAAGTCAGTAACTGTGACAGTGTGATTCTTTGCTTTGCTATAAACTCCCAGAGATGAATTGACACTGTCTTGGCTTGAGCATTTATCAAAAACTCTGTGGACTTCCACTTAAATTTGTCTTCCCACAACACTTTCATTGAACTATAGAACAAAGAAATACACGCATATGTGTATCTATCTTTCTCCACACACATACTCATATAATCAGTATACATATATAATATATATGTACACATGGATATGTACACAACACAAGCAGAACTGATTTGAATACTTTTAAAATTCAAGTAGTAGGGAGCGTGACCAACATGGCGGAGTAGTTAAACGCTTCCTATATCCCTCTTACAAAGAAGACCTGGAAAAACAAGTGATTTGATTCTATATGAATATCTAGGAGCCCTGAACAAGGCAAAGCTGGGGAAACGAACTGAGTGATGTGGCGTGGGGGAGAGGGAGGTAGTTTGGAAGAAGTGAAGAGCGCCAGAGCTTCAGCCACGCCTGTCCGCAGTGAAGCAGGCAAACAGCTGTGCTGTGCACACGCTTGGGAAGCAGTTTCCATACTTAGATAGATCTGGCAGCAGAGATCCTGCTTGGACACTCCAAACCAGTGAAAAGCAGCTCCCAAGTGGCTAACATAAGTACATGTGTGCGGCCTTTTGCGGGGATTAAAAAAAAAAAAAAAGCCCATTTGGAAAAAACCTCTTTCCCTTTTACCTCCTCCCTCCGCGCTCTGCACTGGGAGTCCGCTCTGCCAGAAGTAGATACCAAAAGGCGCCCTGACCCATTCTCCTGGCCTTGGAGAGGGAACAAATAAGCTACTGGCTCCCCTAAGGCAGAAATAAAGGGTCAGCACAGCTCCTTTGCTAGGCACAGGTATAAGGGGTCCATAGACTCTGAGTGCCTTACACCCTTGTATAGACTTGTGGGGGCCCATCTCAACAGTGTTAGCCCTCACTACCACAGTGTAAAAGGGCAAATATCTGAAGTTTAACTTCAACTGCCTCACCTATGAACTGGCAGATTTGTGACCCTCGAAACAGCCCTGTCCCTTAAATAAGCACTTTTATCAATCTGCAACAGGGGCTTGAGGACTGGTGGGATCACCTAAAGCTCCTAGTCACCTGCAACAGGAGTCCAAGAAAAAGTGGTGCCCTCGAGTCTTTACAGCCAACAGAGTGGGGTGCCCATAGTCCGGCTGCAAAACTCACCTACCTACTCGACCTAGAGAATAGGGACACGCTTTCCTTTCAGACTCTCAGGGGCAGCTGTCAGGCCCCTGCCTGGCTCAGAGCGTGATCCCCTACCACAGCCAGAGTCCAGTGCTTGCACCAATCACCCATACCTCTCTAGGATTGGGGGTGAGAGCCTGCATCACACACTTGGTGACTGACTGCCTGGACACCTGAGCTGAACCCATATAGGAAAATTTAACGGACTCCTGTGTGCACATACTTAGTTACAGAACTAACTACCTGGTGACAGGACGTTAGAGATTCAAAGGTGTCAAAAATCAAACTAGTGCACACGAACAGCCTATTTGGGCATATCAAAACAAAACAAAACAAAACAAGAAGCTAGGTCTCACTAAACAAATATAAAATAAAATTATATTAAATTATTGATGGCTCGGAGACAACAGTCAATATCAAATCACATAAAGAGGCAGTCCATGATGGCTTCAGCAAGCTCCAAAAATAACGAATCAATGAATTCTCTGGAGGAAGAAAACTTCTTGGAATTATCAGAGGCAGAATACAAACAACTAATATACAAAACTCTTCTAGAAATTAGGAAGGAAATTCCACATAATGCAGAAATAG
>NW_004444085.1:5249038-5254386 GCF_000243295.1 Trichechus manatus latirostris
TATTTTGTTCTGTAAGCCGTCATCTGAAGTGAGAATAGCAGCACAATTGGAAGAGCGTAGTTGATGTCACTGAACTGTGCATGTAGAAATTTTTGAAATGGTGTATCTTTGGCTATGTATATTTTCACCAAAAAAACAAAAAAAAGGTCGAGAAGGGAGAGGGTTGACATTGTCGTGGGGTTGTTAACCAATGTCATAAAACAATATGTGTATTACTGTTTCATGAGAAACTATTTGTTCTGTAAACCTTCACCTGAAGTACAATAAATAAAATAAAAAATTAAAAAAATAAAGTAGGTATAGAAGGGAAATTTCTCAACATAATAAAGGGCATCTATGCAAAACCAACCCCCAACATCATTCTTAAAGAGAGAAGCTGAAAGTGTTCCCCTTGAGAACAGAAACAAGACAAGGATGCCTTGTATCACCAGTCCTATTTAACATTGTGCTGGAAGTCCTAGCTAGAGTGATAAGGTAAGAAAAAGAAATAAAAGGCATCCCAATTGGTAATGAAGAAGTTAAATTGTCCCTGTTTGCAGATGATATGATACTATATGTAGAAAACCAAAAGACTCCAGGAGATAACTACTGGAACTAATAGAAAGGTTCAGCAGAGTAACAGGATACAAGAGAAACACAAAAATCAGTTGGATTCCTATACACTGATAAAGAGAACTATGAAAAGGAAATCAGGAAAACCGTTTATAATAGCCCCTAAAAAAATAAAATACTTAGGAATAAATTTAACCAGGGCTGTAAAAGACCTGTACAAACAAAACTACAAAACACTACTCCAAGAAACCAAAAGAGATATACATAAATGGAAGAACATACCATGCTCATGGATAGGTAGACTCAACATTGTGAAAATGACAATTCTACCCAAAGCGACTTACAAATACAGTGTAATACTGATCCAAATATCAACAGCATTCTTTAAAGAGATGGAAAAACTAATCACTAACTTTATATGGAAAAGGAAGAAGCCCCAGATAAGTAAAGCACTATTGAAGAAGAAGAAGAAAGTAGGAAGACTTGCACTACCTGACCTCAGAACCTCCTCTACAGCTACAGTAGTCAAAACAGCCTGGTACTGGTACAACAACTGATACATTGACCAATGGAACAGAATTGAGAACCCAGATGTAAATCCATCCACCTATGGTCACCTGATCTTCAACAAGGGCCCAAAGTCCATCAAATGGGGAAAAGACAGTCTTTTTAACAAATGGTGCTGGCAAAACTGGATGTCCATCTGCAAAAAAATGAAACAGGACCCATACCTCACACCATATACAAAAACTAATTCAAAATGGATCAAAGACCTATATATAAATCCAAAAACCGTAAAGTTCATAGAAAAAAAAATAAGACCAATGCTAGAGGCCTTAATACATGGCATTAACAGGATACAAACCATAACCAACAACACAAACTCCAGAAGATAAGCTAGATAACTGGGATCTTCTAAAGACCAGAGACTTATGCTCATCAAGACTTCCACAAAAGAGTAAAAAGAACACCTACAGACTGGAAAAATTTTTTTAGCTTTTACAAATCAGACAAAGTCTAATCTCTAAAATCTACGAGAAAATTCAACACATCTACAACAAAGAGACAAAAAATCCAATTAAAAATGGGCAAAGGAAATTAACAGACACTTCACCAAAGAAGACATTCAAGTGGCCAATAGATACATGAGGAAATGCTTGCGATCACTAGCCATTTGAGAAATGCAAATCAAAACCACAATAAGATACCATCTCACCCCGGTACTACTGGCAGGAATAAAAAAAAAACTGGAAATAACAAATGTTGGAGAGGCTGCGGGGAGATCGGAACTCTTATGCACTGCTGGTGGGAATGCAAAATGATACAACCATTTTGGAAAACGATATAGCACTTCTTTAGAAAACTAGAAATAGAAATACCATAGATCCAGCAATCCCACTCCTAGGAATATATCCTAGAGAAGTAAGAGTCGTCACTCGAATAGACATAGGCACACCCATGTTCATTGCAGCATTGTTCACAATATCAAAAAGATGGAAACAACCTAGATGCCCATCAACAGACGAATGGATAAAGAAACTATGGTACATATACACAATGGAGTATCACACAATGATAAAGAACAATCGTGAATCTGTGAAGAATCTCATAACATGGATGAATCTGGAGGGTATTATGCTGAGTGAAATAAGTCAATCACAAAAGGGCAAATATTGTATGAGACCTCTACTGTAAAAACTCATGAAAAGGTTTACACACAAAAAGAAACAATCTTTGATGGTTATGAGGGAGGGGAGAGGTGAGGATGGAAAAACACTAAATAGACAATAGATAAGTGGTAACTTTGATGAGGGGTAAGACAGTGCACAATACTGGGGAAACCAGCACAACTTGTACAAGGAAAGGTCATGGAAGCTCCATAGACACATCCAAACTCCCTGAGGGACTGAATTGCTGGACTGAGGACTGTGGGGACCATGGTCTCAGGGAACATCTAGCTCAAATGGCATAACATAGTTTATAAAAAAAATGTTCTACATTCTACTTTGGTGAGCAGCGTCTGGGATCTTAAAAGCCTGTGAGCGGCCATGTAAGATACTCCACTGGTCTCACCCCTTTGGGAGCAAGAGAGAATGAAGAAAACTAAAGATATAAGGGAAAGATTAGTCCAAAGGACTAATGTCCTCCACCAGACTGAGTCCAGTACAACTAGATGGTGCCTGGTTACCACCACTTACTGCTCTGACAGGGATCACAATCGAGGATCCCGGACAGAGCTGGAGAAAAATGTATAACAAAATTCTAACTCACAAAAAAAGATCAGACTTACTGGCCTGACAGAGACTGGAGAAGCACTGAGAATATGGCCCCCTGACACCCTTCTAGCTCACTACTGAAGTCACTCCCGAGGTTCACCATTTAGCCAAAGATTAGACAGGCCCATAAAACAAAATGAGACTAAAGGGGCACACTAGCCCAGGAACAAAGACTAGATGAACAGAGGGGACAGGAAAGCAGGTAGTAAGGAACCCAAGGTCAATAAGGGAGAGTGTTGACATGTCAAGGGGTTGTTAACCAATGTCACAAAACAATATGTGTACTAACTGTTTCATTAAACAGTTTGTTCTGTAAACCTTCATCTAAAATACAATAAAAAAAAGAATATAAAAAATTTTATACTTAATCTTTCTAAAACCTTAATGTAGATTTAAGAACTTGTCAAGGTTTATTCTTATGCCTAAGTATGATCACAAACTGGTTTAAAATGATCACGCATGGTATGATCATTGCGTAAAATCAGGAAAGGTGTGCATCGGGCTTGTATCCTTTCACAAAACTAATTCAATCTGTATGCTGTGCGAATAATCTGAGACTAGATGAAAAAGTACGTGGCATCAGGATTGGAGAAAGACTCATCAACAACTTGCGATATGCAGATGACACAATCTTGCTTGCTGAAAGTGAAGAGGATTTGAAGTATTTATTGAAGAAGATCAAGAACTACAGTCTTCAGTATGGATTATGCCTCAACATAAAGAAAACAAAAATCCTCACAACTGGACCAATAAGCTACATCATGATAAGTGGAGAAAATATTAAAGTGGTCAAGGATTTTATTTTACTTGGATCTGCAATCAACACCCTTGGAAGCAGCAGTCAAGAAATCAAACGATGCATTGCCTGGGCAAATCTGCTGCAAAAGACCTCCCTCCAGTGTTAAAAAGGGAAGATGTCACTTTAAGTACTAAGGTGCACCTGAACCAAGCAATGGTGTTTTCAATTGCTTCATATGCATGCGAAAACTGAACAATGAATAAAGAAGACCTAAGAAGAACTGATGCCTTTGAATTATGGTATTGGCGAAGAATATTGACTATACCATGGACTGCCAGAAGAATGAACAAATCTGTCCCAGGAGAAGTACAGCCAGAATGCTCCTTAGAAGCGAGGATGGCGAGACTCTGTCTCACATACTTTGGTCTTGTCATCAGGAGGGACCAGTCCCTGGAGAAGGACATCATGCTTGGTAAAGTACAGGGTCAGCAAAAAAGAGAAAGACCCTCTCAGCAAGATGGACTGACACAGGGGCTGCAACAATGAGTTCAAGCATAACAACAATTGTGAGGATGGTGCAGGACCGCACAGTGGTTTGTTTTGTTGTACATAGTGTCGCTATCAGTGGGAACAGACTTGATGGCACCTAACAACAACAACATGATCACGAGACATTTCTATTTCAAGGAACACATGTTTTATAAGGAGTCCCTGGGTGACCCAAGTGGTTAAGTGCTCAAGTACTAACTGAAAGGTTGGTGGTTGGAACCCTCCTAGAGGCACCTTGGAAGAAAGGCCTAGCGATCTGCTTCTGAAAGTTCACAGCCTTGAAAACCCTGTGGAGTACAGTTCTACACTAACATGCATGGGGTCACCATAAGTTGAGCCCATTGTTGCACCATAAGTTGGAATTTACTCGCTGGCAACTGGTAAAATATGTTCTGTAAGACATAATTTCCTGTTATTTATTTTATACATACCTTTTAGAAATTGCAAGTTCAGCAAGTTGATAAGGAATGCCCATATATGACTATTATTTAATACTCACTCAATTCTTCATGAGTTAACAGATCCCCCCCCCCCCACATTTCTCCTTCTCTCTTACATGTCTTCATTTTTTTCTTTTAAGACATATCTTGTTGTTAGGCATTGTCAATGTCACCAATTATATTCAGTCTTTGTCCTATAAGGAGAGTATTTATTACGGTGCAGAGACACAAATCATTAAGTTTCAGCTTTTCAATATATTAAATACAGTGATGATGGAACAACATTACACAAAAATATAAATGGTGTCGTCTAGTGCTGCTGTGCTTCAAAGAAACACCACCATGTCAAAACTTAGGTTTTGTTGTCTTTCCCTGAACTGATGAGTGGTTAAAATAATGTCTCCAAATTACCTCTTTTCCTTACAAAAATCAGTTCAGCTGCCAAATCTATATATAGACTTGGAGGAAAAGAAGCTATCAGAGGAAGATCTTGGGCTGTGAAGGGAAAATCTACTTACCTACTTTCTGCTTCACAAGTTCTTTTTTTTTATTATTTTTTAATTTTTTATATTTTATTGTACTTCAGGTGAAGGCTGACGGAACAAATATTTTCTCATGAAACAGTAGTACACATGTTGTTTTATGACATTGGTTAACAACCCCACAACATATTAACTCTCTAAATTCTCAACCTTTTTTTTTTTCTTTTTGGTGCAAATACACATAGCCAAAGATACACCTTTTCAAATATTTCTACATACACAGTTCAGTGACATTGACTACGCTCTTCCA
>NW_004444085.1:5255956-5282409 GCF_000243295.1 Trichechus manatus latirostris
ATGGAGATTAGACCTTTGTCTGACTTGTACTGTCCAAAAATTTTTTCCCAGTCTGTAGGTTCTCTTTTGACTCTTTTGGTGAAGTCTTTTGAAGAGCTTAGGTGTTTGATTTTTAGAAGATCCCAGTTATCTAGCTTATCTGTTGGGTTTTGTGCGTTGATAGTTATGGTTTGTAGTCACAAGTTTTTTTAAGCACTCCTCCCAGTAGGAAACTCTGACCCCAGGGAATTTCTCAGGAGCTTCCCCATTGAAACCTACAGTACAGTTCCCTAGCAATAAATAGATTGCTTTTATGCTAAATGTAGTACAGACGGTTGGTAGGACCACAAAAGAACTAGGATATAAATGATCTGTCCACTTAAATAATAGTCTCCGTTGCATTCCAAAATTTCTAGAGATCTTTCTCTCATCAGGATCCAGAATAACTGCCTCTCTGCCTGGCATATGAATCTCAGTGTGGCTTTCTTCTTACTATTCCTATTTTTTATTTTTTTCTCTTTGAGATTTGGGATGAGAGGTTCTGTTATCCAGAAAAAGAGAAGAAATTCTTCTCCAACTTGCCAGAGAGTAATGTTTAAATCATCAACATTTTGAAGATTTTAAGCATCTAACACATTTACTTTAACATCTAGAATCCCTGTTCAGATGAGAATTAGAAATTGAAATGGGAGTTGATTAAAAGAAAGATGTCACATAGCTAATTATGTGTTACTTATGATAGTATCATATTCGAAAGAATTTTGTCTTTGGCTTTCATGGATTGGCAAAAACCAGTATTGTTTTGCTTTTTTTTTTATTTTTTAATGAGAATTCTGAGGATTAAAAAACTGAGAATTTTATATTCAGGGCTCTTGTGTCATTATGTAAAGTTTCATGGTATTCTTTCTCCCCATGAAGTATGTTAATTGGTAACTTGGGAGATTTCTCATAATTGTGCTTTGTCTACATAATAGTCACGTGTGTAGGTTTCATATACACCAAATAAGAAAAACTTAGGAAGCCACAGGAAGGGCTTAATATGGGAGGGTACAATTAACTGATTACTTAGTATTATTTTAAGTAGTTTTGAAGTTCAGGCAATAGCAAAAGGGAAAGAAATTAACGTCTTCTGAAGTAAAAGTCTATTTTTGCCCTTGAGTATTTGAGGTTATTCTTCTTGAGTATTTGAGGTTAGTAATTGTCACCTCCATTTTAATGTGTGTAAAATTCATTCTAACACTTCGTAAGTGAATATCAGAAAATTTCTGAACTATTCCAAGCAAGTTTGTGAAAATAGAGCATCTGAAAAAGATCTGTTTTCACTTATTGAAGAAATATTCTATTTCAAGATTCTGATTGCTTTCTGTAGAACATAAATTACTCATTGGTGGTTTAATCTGTATCCTTAGACGTTTTGGGTGGCATTGTGGCAGTAGTGTGGGGAGAATATATAAAATGTAGGCTTGTATAGACATAGGAATGACTTGGCATTATTTTGAACTTTTGGCTAAAAATCTTCCTCAAGGATAGCGTCTGCCAGGTCTAGTAATGTATGCCAGTAGTCAGAGTACAAAAGTAGATTCTTTTCTTTTGAGCTCAGATTTTGTTGGTCCCTTTTAGGTATCGATGGCCACCACTTGAGGCTTGCGATTATTTACCCATAAAATAACACCTAGATAGCCTTAGGCTTTGGTTTTTGCACACCGCATTTGTATATGTAGTGCATAACCCGTTGCCATGGAGTTGATTCTGACTCTTGGTGACCCCATGTGTGTCAGAGTAGAACTGTGCTCTGTAGGGTTTTCATTAAAGTAGATCTCCAGAACACTCTTCCAAGGTGTCTCTGGGTGGACCTCAGCCTCCAACTTTTCGGTTAGCAGCCAAGCCACGTTAACCATTTGCATCACCCAGGGACTCCATATGTAGTGCATAGTTTAGTTATATAGTTCCTAGGGACAGTAAAGGTTTACACTGCCACCAGCTTTTATGGCTAATCTAATTCAAACACCATGTTGTTGCTGTTAGCTGCTGTTGAGTTGGCCCCACTCATGGGGACACCATGAACAACAGGATTGGACTGCTGTATCCATAAGGTTTTCATTGGCTGATTTTTTGGAGGTATCATATTTTTACACAAATAACGTGCACCTTCTACATTTGTTTGCCAACTATCCCCCCCGCCCCGCCCGCAAGGTATTTTTGTAAGTGCACTATGGTAATTATTTTTTTACAGCAACATGTAAAAAAATTGGCATAGTGGCACTTACAAAAATACCTCAGAGATGGAGGGTGTGATTGGCAAACAAATGGAGAAGGTGCGTGTTATTTGCATAAAGACATGGTAGATTGCCAGGCCTTTCTTCCTACTTCATCTAAGTCTGGAAGCTCTGCTTAAACCTGTTCAGCATCACAGCAACACACAAGCCTCCACTGACAGATGGTGGTGGCTGCACTTGAGGTACATTGGCTGGGCATTGAACCCGTTCTGCATGGAAGGAGAAAATTCTATCACTGAATCACCACTACCCTCTCAAACACCGTAGTTCCTCTAAATTAAATCCTTTCTTTTAATAAACATAGCAACCATTTATTGAGCGCCATATGTTATCTCAATTCTTCATGATGCCCTATGAGGTAGGTTTTATCATCCCTGTTTTACATGTGAAGAAACTAAAGTTCAGAATGTCTAAGCAGGTTTTTCAAGCTCATACACCCAAGTCTCTGAATCAAAGCATGTGCTCTTTTTTTTCACACTATCCAATCGTCTCTCTGTAACTGTGGCTTCGTTGGACAGAGGAGGTGCTTGATCAAGGGGGCCTTCTTCAATCTGGATTAACCTTCATTTTCATAAAATACGAGTACCTAAAGCACTGTGAATAATAAAAACAGGTAGCATTGATGAAGGCACATACTGGACCATATGTGTTATCCATACTCCTGCTTCTCCCTCTCTTCTTCTGCTACTGATGTGACTTTATCAAACTGCTCTGGTCAAAGACTGTTGCTGTTAGTTGCCATTGAGTCAAACTCAATAGCAGAGTAGAACTGCTCCACAAGGTTTTCAAGTCTATGACCTTTTGGAAACAGTTTGCTAGCCCTGTCTTTCAAGGTGCCTCTGCGTGGGTTCAGACCAACAATCTTTCGGCTAGTAGTCAAGTGCTTAACTGTTTGCACCACCCAAGGACTCTTGGTCAAAAACTAGCTTGAGGAAAAGCATAAAATATGAATAAAATTTAGTTGGAGGATGTAGACTTTTAATTTACTCATTATTTTCCCTTTCACTATTTTTGTGCATATCAGAGAGTAAAGTAGGTGTGTGGTTATCATTTAGAATCACACAACCAGTCCATTGTCCCAAGTAATAAATTATTTTGAAAAGATTTTGTAAATATATTTTTTAAAAGTTTTGAATATCTGAAAATATAAAATAAATAATCCTTAATATAATTATAATGAATACATAAACAATGTAAAAATTTACATTTATTACTTACAAATATGTTCAATTTATTAACATATTTGATTGTCAACCAGGAAGGACTAATCATTGTTAGTAATTTCTTTAAAAGTAATTATCTGACTCAAAAACACTTCAAATTTACAACTGATATACACTTATTATAAAACATACTTCCCTTTTAAACGAATCTGGCTTATTTACTAGCCAAGAAACTAGATTCTGCAGATCATCATGAGAAACATTAGCTTTGTTCATTATAAAATCATGTTAGGTATATTTAAAGTCAATATCATTTGTGTAAGTACTATATATTAGAATGAAGCCTGCCACTAAATTTGTTGTGTTGACATTAAAACCCAATGTAAAAGAGTGCCATCTTCTGAAAAAAACAAAATATAGCAAAGATAACAATTTCTTTGTCTTCTTTGTTAATGCATGATACTACTACAAGTACTTACAATTAAAGATTTTTTAATCCAAGATTTTTGAAAACCTTTGTACCTCCTTTGCCCTTGACTTTTTCATAGAATGGCCTATCTTTTAAGAGATGAAACAAAAAATATTTAGCTATTTAGGGATACAGAAAGGAGCCCTGGTAGCACAGTGGTTAAGCACTCGGCTGCTAACCGAAAGATCGGCAGTTTGAATCCACCGGCTACTCCGTGGGTGAAAGATGTGGCAGTCTGCTTCCATAAAGATTACAGCCTTGGAAACCCTATGGCACATTTCTGTCCTGTCCTATAGGGTCACTAGGAGTTGGAGCCGACTGGATGGCAATGGGAAACAGGTAGGAATACAGACACACATTCATATTAAAGTTGAGAACATTTGTAATGTAATGGAAAATTAGGTGGTCTGAACATATGAAGAGCTAAGGAGTAATCAGTATGGATATTTATAAGGAGCTGGTTTTTTGTTTTGTTTTGTTTTGTTTTTGAGAGATATTATTGATTTCATTTTACTGTTTCCAATTTTTATTTAGACAATTTCAAACCTGAAGAGGAAAGAGTATTAATGACTCAGATCACCTTGATTTGCCAATTGCTAACATTTTGTCATATTGGCAATCTCTCTCTGCCTCTCTGTACACTCGCACACACACATGCATATATATGTGTACAGATATACATACACACACATATATCTATGTATGTATGTCTATGCATATATAGATGCGTGTGTACACACCGACACACAAACATGCATACATATGTGTACACATACACACATATCTGTGTATGTATATATATGCATATGTAGATGCATGTGCACACACATACAAACATGCATATATATGTGTACATATACACACACATATATCTATGACTGTATATATATGCATATATAGATGCATGTGCACACACACACATATAAACATTTCTGCCTCATTTGAAAGCAAGTTATCGATGCTATTATCAGTCCTAAGAAACTAACAATACTTCAATGCCACCCAATGTACACATCATATTTAAATTTTGAGGGGAGTGAATTTTGACCCTGGTTTAGAAGAGTAGTGGAGAAAAAATTGGGGAAAAGTGGGAATGGCACATTTCATGCAGCTTATATGAATAGTGTGAAAGTTTATTTATGATCCATAACTTTACAAGACCAGATTTGTGAGTTCAGCAGTAAAGAGCATGTGCTCCAAAGAGGCCTTAGAAGGAAAGAATGATAAGCACATGTTTTCTCTTTCACTAAGATTTTAATTAGAATGCTTTTTACTAAGTCACTCTGAATCTTGTATTGGATTTGTGGGTTGGTATAGAAGCCAGGAATTTAGGCAAGACTGGCATCAAAAGCTCTTTCTGGCAGTTTGTCCTTAACCCCCTACCCCTTGGTGTCAAAGTGGCTATGATAAGCTGGTGTAAAATATTCACTCTTATGACTTGTACATATCCTGCCCTGCTGCTGAAGCTAGTCCCTGCAGAGGCTTCAGGCCTCTCAAAGCTCATCATTATTTCTTGCTATAGGGCAGAAAGTAAGGAAAAAGACGGGAGAGAGGAGAAAGGGGAGGAGGAGAAGGGTTAAAGTGATGTTAAGAGTTAGTGTTTTCTAATCAAAATAGAATCTTTGCTCTACTCTTAAAGACAAGGAACATTTTTACTTGTTTATTTTTCAACAGTAGTTGCAAGCATTAGAATTGTAAATACATGTAATACAAAGAATTAGAAATTCTTTGTTATGTTCATATATTTAAAAAATGCTTTTCAAAAGCCCAGACCGCTCCCAAAAGAACGTTGGATTTTTAAAAACAGGTAATATCATCACATGGTTAAAGAAAAAACAAAACAAAACAAAAAACACTACACCCACACACATAACATAAAAGGTAGTGAAAAGTCTATAACACCTGTTCTCACTGTTCACAGATAACAAGTCATATTAGTCTGTGTATCCTCAGAGATCTTTCTAGATTATTACATAGAGAATTTTCTCATCATCCTCAACTTTTAAATGGTTGTACGTTATTTCATCGTATGGATGTTCTATAATATCATTAACTACTTCTCTATTGTTAAAATCTGGGTAGTTGCTAACATTTTATTAATATAATGAATGTTGCAGTGAGGAACCCTGTACATACATCGTTTTGTTCCTGTGCAAGCATATCTGTAAGATGATTTTTTAGAAGTGCAATTGCTGGATCAAAGCATATATACATTTGCAGTTTTGATAGATATTGCCAAATGTCTTTCTAAGGAGTTGGATTTCTGGGTTGGCATAGAAGCTAGGTGTGATGGTTAAGATTGTGTGTCAACTTGGCTGGACCATAATTCTCTGTGTTTTAATGTAATCACTCCCATGATTGAATATACTGTGAGTAGCCAATCAAATGAAAGGGAGTCTCCCTGGGGGTGTGGCCTGCATCTGTATATAAGCAGATGTTCTGGCTTTTTGCTCTCTCTGGATTCTGCGGCTGCTTCCTGTCATCTCATCTCCCGTTCTTGGGACTTGAGCTGTCAGCTTATCTGCCGAACCTGGGATTCGTCGATCTGCACAGCCTGTGAGTGGGAGCCCTGCTCTCCGACCTTCCGATCTTGGGCTTGCCAGCTTCTGCAGCTGTGTGACTTGGGAGAGGCCTCTACCCTGATCCACTGACTTGGGACATTCTAGCCTCTACAATCGTGTGAGCTGTTTCCTTGATATAATCTCTCTCTCTATATATATTTATACACTTTACTGGTTTTGCTTCTCTAGAGAACACAGCCTAAGGCACTAGGAATTTAGGCAAGATTGGCATCAAAAGCTCTTTCTGGCAGTTTGTTCTTAAGGAGTTGTACCAGTTACACTCTGTGGTAGTTAAGGTTGTGTGTCAACTTGGTTGGGCCATGATTCTCAGTTGTTTGGCAGTTATGATGTAGTTTGGCAGTCGTATAATGATGTAGTCACCTCCAGGATGAGATCTGATATAATGAGATCACCTCCATGATGAGATCTGCTATGAGCAGCCAGTCAGTTGAAAGGTAGTTTCTTTGAGGGTATAGCCTGTATCCAATATAGGTGGACTTTGTGGCAAGGCTTGTGGGCTTTTCTCACTCTGCATCCTGCAGCTGGCTCTTGTTCATTTGACCTCCTTATCTTGGGACTTGAGCTAGCCACTTAGCTGCTGATCTTGAGATTCATCTGTCTCTGAAGTCTGTGAGCCAGTGGCCTGACAGCTTACCTGCCATTCTTGGGATTTGTCGGCCTCTGCAGCCTATGAGCCAGAGGGCTGTTGTCTGACCTGCTGATCTTGGGTTTGCCAGCTCCTGCAGCTATGTGAGTCAGGAGAAACCTCCAGCCTGACCCATGAACTTGGAACTCTCCAGCCTCTACAACTGTGTAAGCCTTTTCCTTGATATAAATCTCTCTCTCTATGTATAAATAATATTTAGATGCTTCACTAGTTTTGCTTCTCCTAGAGAACCCAGCCTAAGACACACTCCCTCCAGAAATATAGAGGAGGGATTGCTTCCACAGCCATGCCAGCAGAATGTAAAGAACAATTTTAAATTGAAAACAAAGATTTTCTGAACACAGTGCCTTGTGTTTAGAAAGTATTCAACACATACATGTTTAATTAGGTAATTAATATGTACTTAGACATCTACTTTGAGAAAAATTTAGAAACTATTTTCTGAAATATATCTAAGAGCATCTATAATCAATTCATGTATTCATTTGGCAAATATTTATGAACCTGTCATTGTGTGCCTGGGGCTGGAACAGCAATGGTGAACAAGACAGATGCTGTTTATGTATTATACAGTTGGGTATGAGAGCCAGATGTCCCCTTTCCCCCCAAAAGGAAAGTATCAGGTAAATAAAATAGTTATATAAGAGGAAAAATACTAAGAAGGTAACAAACAGGACATGGAAGTACAGACTAGAAGGAAGATTTATCTGAGGAAGTGACTTTTAACTTGCGACCTAAAATGTGAGAAGCCACAGCCATACAATGAGCTGGGAAAAGAACATTCCAGGCAGAGGGACTAACATGAACATAGTCTCTGAGGTAGAAAAGAATTTTAAATTTTGGCAGAATTCAAACTTTTACAGAGTTAGAGTGTAGAGAACAAGGTGAAAACCATGAGGCAAAATTGGCAAGAAAGAGAGTCCACATCCTGGAGGAACTTCTGGCCTCAGGTTAGGAGTTCAGAAGTCAATGAAGAGTTTTAAGGAGAACCATGATAGAATGTGATTTATGTTTTACAAAATTATCCTGGTGGCTGTTTGGAGAATATATCTACAGAGTAGTGGTATTGTGGCAAATGAGATGAGTAATAATGGTGTTCAAGATTAGGATGGTGATGGCGGAGATGGAGACCATAGATGGATTTAAATACCTTCCAACATACCTCCAGAAGGTATTTAATACAAGGAATGATGAGATCACTTAGGAAGAGTATAGTGAATGAAGACAACAGGAACACCAACACTAAATACTCAAAACAAAGAAAAAGTATATATATCTCACTATACAATGCATCCTAGCATCTATAAATACTCAGGCACATTCCTAAGTTTTCCTTTAGGCCCACTTGTGAGAATCACTAAATTATTTAGCTGCTTATTAAGTATGTTTTCCTTCATTTAAAATTCGGGATCTTCATAGAAAATGTCAGAAAAATTGACTAAATAAATCTTTTCTTCTACGCAAAAATAGCTTTAGGAAGTTGACAAGATTGATTCAGGGGACAGAAAATTCTAGTTAGAATTGGATGTTAGATTAAAGTCAGGGTCCAGGAATACTAAGGTAAAGAGAAGTGGTCAGAAATTGAAAGACTAAAGTAGCAAAGCTCTCAGACTCAGAGGCATTTCTTTTCTTTTTTATTGTTCTAAAAATATATATAACAACATTTGCCAATTTAATGTTTTTCATGTATACAATTTAGTGACACCAATTACATTATCCAAGGAGTGGCTAGTGGATTCGAACTGCCAACCTTTTGGTTAGCAGGTGAGCTCTTACTGAGCCACCAGGGCTCCAATTCCGTCAATTATGTTGTGCAACCATCGCCAGTATTCATTGCCAGATTTTCCATCACCATAAACAGAAACTCAATGCTTCCTAGACAATGACTTCCCTTTTCCTCCTCCCACCTGCCCCTGATAACCATTAATAAACTTTAGTTTCTATACATTTGCCTATTCTAAATATTTCATATAAGTGAGTCCATTCAATGTTTGTCTTCTTGCGACTGACTTACTTTACTCACCATAATGTTTTCAATGTTCATGTTGTAGCATGTATCAAGACTTCATTTTTCTTTTTTGCTGTATAATATCCCATTGTATATATAGACCACATTTTGTTTATTCATTCTTCTCTTGATGGGCATTTAGGTTGTTTACATCTTTTGGTTATTGTGAATAATGCTGCAATGAATACTGGTATACATGTGTCTATTTGTGTCACTGCTTTCAAATGTCTTGAGTATATACTTTGGAGTGAAATTGCTAGGTCATGTGATAATTCTCTGTTTAACTTTTTGAGGAATTGCCAAACTATTTTCCACAGTGGCTGTACCATTTTTCATTCCCACCATCAATGGACAAGGATGTCAATTTCTCCACTTCCCCTCATCAGCATTTGTTTTGTTTTTGTTTTATCTTAGCCATCACAATGGAGGTGAAGTGGCATAACGTGGTTTCAATTTGCATCTCCCGAATGGCTAATGGGGAGCTCTAGTGGCACAGTGGTTAAGAGCTTGGCTGCCAACCAAAAGGCTGGCAGTTCAAATCCACCAGCTGCTCCTTGGAAACCCTATGCAGCAGCTCTACTCTGTCCTATAGGGTCACTATGAGTCGGAATCAACTCAATGGCAACGGCTTTAATGGATGATGATATTGAGTATCTTCATGTGCTTGTTGGTCATTGTATATACTCTTTGGTGAAGTGTCTATTCGAATCCTTTGCCCATTTTTTGATTGGGTTATTTGTTTTTTTGTGGTTAAATTGCAGGAAGTCTTCATGTATTCTGATATTAAACCCTTATCCGATATTATGTTTAGGCTTTTTTACTTTTATCATCCAAGTGGAACTTGGGAACTTCTGGGACCAAAATATGTACTCTTGTGATTGTTATTGTTTTACAAATGCCACAAATTTTTTCCTGTCTTTTTCTTTAACAGTTCACACTCATTATTCAGCTTAGGGTCTTTTACTAAGGAGCTGGTGCGTAATGCAGAGTTTATATCCCAGTAGACTGAATTTTCAAATAAATTTCCTGAGACAGTGTACCTATTTTTAGACCGAATAGCAGATAACATACACTAAGTTCTCCTCAATCACTAATATCATGATTCCATTAAAACCCACTGCCTTGGAGCTGATTCTGACTCACAGAGACTCTATAGGACAGAGTAGAACTGCCCCATAGGGTTCCAAGGCTGTAATCTTTATGGAAGCAAACTGCCACATCTTTCTCCTGAAGAGTGGCTGGTGGATTCGAACCGCAGACCTTTTGGTTGGCAGCCAAGCGCTTTAACCACTGCACTACCAGGACTCACTTATTCTGTTAAAGAGAATTATTAAAAATGTCTGGCCTGATTTGTTCTTTAAAATTTTACCATTTTTTTAGTTTGATTCCATTTCCAAAAGTTTTCGTTTATACATAATTTTTTAAAAGGTATTTATGTTGGACTCAAAATATCATTAAAAAAACTCAGTTTGTCTTTGAATTGATACCATATTTGTTTTTTAGAGACATTTATTTTTTCCTAGGACTCGGTGATTTAAAAAATAATAGGCTTAGTACACAAAACCAACTTCCTCAAATCATTTATCTAACATTATTTGTTTGTATATGTTAAAATTTCCTAAAAATCTCATCTCCTGTTTGGGGGAGCGAGTATCATATGTCATTCCTTCTTTCCATCCTCTCTCTTTTTCCCTCCCTCCTTCCTTTTTTTCTTCCTTTCTTCCTTTTTTTCTTTCCTTTCTTTCTTTCTCCTGTCTTTCTCTCTCCCTTTCTTCTTCCTTTCCTTCCCTTCCTTCCTTCCTTTCTTTCTCCCTCTCTCTCCTTCTCCCCTCTCTTATTCTCTTTCTCTTCCTCTCTCTTCCTCCCTCCCTCCCTTCTTTCTTTTTTACCAACAAGCTAACTTCCCAAATGAAGTTTTTCATTTATCTGGTTAAAAGCTTGTGGAAAAAATTGCTGAACTTATCCATTTATATTTTGTTAAAATACACAACTTTTCTTTGTTAATTAGTGGTCTTTTTTCCACTGACGTTAATGCAGTAGTCATTTAAAAATTATATTATTTTTCCCTAGGAAGCTAAACCAGAGTGCATCTTGTTTTTATATGCACTCTAACTACTTTTCTATATTTTTATTTAGGTTTAAAGAAGGTCATCAAGAGCATCAACTGGATTTTTTTTTGATTTTTTATTGTTTCGTTTTATTCATCAGGAAAAAGTTCAAACATAAAAGTCAAGGGGTATGGAATGATGCACTCCCGTGGATCTCTCATCCAGCTTTGACAATTCTTATCACATTATCAGTCTTGTTAATCTAGATTCCCTACCCACCACATTCCCCCAGTCTTCTCTCACAACTTTGAAGCAGAACCCAGACTGCATGTTATTTTATCTATAGATACTTTGAAGTGTATCTAAAATTTGAGGGTTTTGATTTTTTCAAACATAACCACGATGTCTTTATTTACTCCAAAAAAAGAAAAATTACCTAATATCAAATACCATGTCAGTGTTCTTATTTTTTGACTTATTTTTGCTTTAGCCTGTTTGTTTTTTCATATTATATTTCCTTAAGATACCGTAAGTTTATCCTGTTGTATATAATATCTTATCTGGTTTTTAGTGTACAATAATAGTGTACATGTTTCTTAGTTATTCTAAATTTACCTGATATGCTGTATTCTGTCTTCCCAGGCATTGTTCACACTTTTTGATGAACTTTTTGGACTGATATTCTGGTACTCATATATGTGACAGCAACACAACATTTTTAATTCAGGCCTACCTGGATTCTGAACAGGGGAAAAACTGGTTAAACCAGTTTGACTGACACAGGAAGTGTGACTAAAAATAGTACATTTTCAAGTCCAGTGAAGGTTGAAACTGACATTTTAGGTTTTTTAAAAGTGGCTAACTCATCAACTTTATTTCTTTGTGGTCTTCTTTCTTTATATAAGAGGAACATTGAAGGACAGAGTGAAAATATCATTGACTGGGGGAATGAGATAATCCACAAGGCAGCTAGTGTGTAGGCTAGCAGTCATTCATTAATTCAACAATATTTCTTTCAGTTTTCCCAGTTCTCATTTTCTTATTCTTCAAGTGTCCAAAATAGTCTGGGGATGTTAGAAATTTATTAAAGCAAGTTATAGGTCACTTATTAATGCATTTTCTACAATTAATTAATTAGTGCCATTAATGGTGCAATATTGATTAAACAGTGTAAAAGTCAGAACAAATTTAAGAGTATTATTACATCCAGATGCAAATTAAATACTCTTCTCATGAATTTTCATGTTATTAAACTGTGCTTATTTAAGCTTTTCTTTCATATTTACACTTTCCTAAGTTATTCTTTCAAACTTCTGTCTACTTCTCTACAATGGCAGAAATGTCTAACTGTCCCCTAAAACTCATGCCCTCCCCTTTCCCTCCTGTGGCGTGGTCAGGTGAAGGCAGCTGTCTAGCTAGGCAGTCAGATGTGGTCACGTGACTAGTTCTTCACTGTGAAAGGTAAGAAGGCAATGATGTGAGTTACTTTGGAGCTGAGATTTTAAGAACGGATCTTTTGCCATCTGCTGCCTGCTGCTTGGATACAGAGAACTCTGAAGTAATAGGGGATAGCAGAGCCACAAAATGGAAGGAGCCTGAGTCCCTCAGTCACCATGTAGAGGAAAACCAACTACCAATCAGAATCACCTCCACTGAGTGAGAAAAGCTTTTATTAAGTCAACCTACTGAAATGTGGGGGTTTATTTGTTCCTGCAGCTGGCATCACCCTAACAAATAAACCTAGGTGGTTCCAGGGTTTATTAGAAATAAGACATGAGCTGTTTTCTTAATGCCTTCTTGCTCTAACTTCTTTAAGGAGTAAACTCTTAATTTTCCCTACTGTGCCATACCAGGGCCCCTGGTTATCTCCACAGTCTCAGTCTTCACCACTCCTCCCTTTGTACACTTTACCCACATTGACCTTCTTGTTCTTCTCACATATTAAGCACATTGCTACCTGAGGGCTTTTGTACTTGATTTTCCCGTAGTCTGGAATAATCTTTACTAACATATTTCATGGTTTCCTCCCTTACTGGTTTCTTTTCTCAGCTACAGGACATTTAGAAGGAATAAAAACTATTTCTACCCCATCACTCTCAGAAATGTTGCCTGGCCTTTCTGTCTTTGAGTTCTGGAACTTTTCTATCTCCAGACAGAAGGAGGCAGCGTTTTTGGTGGAAGAGGGGTATTTTAGGGCAAAAGGAGAAATTTCTAGGCAGGGTGGTCCCTCTAGAGTTTGGATTCTAGACTATCTAGATTAAGATAACTCAGAAATAGGCCCTTGTTTTTGAAGGCTTGGGCTAGGGGAGTGAACTAGGACATGCCTCAGGGGATGAAGAAAAGAGGTTGCATGCTTTGAGGTTGAACAGGATGGTAGGAGAAGAGGCCACCAGATGGGTGTTTGAGTCTCAGTACATGAGAAAGGTAGGAGGTTGTGAGGATGAGTGCAGCCACTTTGAATGGTCAGATGTCATGTGGGAATGGCCATGTGGGTACCTAGAACTGGAAACTAAATGCCTTAGGTCTAAACACTTCACTGAGTTACCTGTGACTGGGCAACTACCAAGAAAGAGGTCCTGCTCCATTTTCCTGGATCTTGTAAGCCTTTGAGGTTTTTGAGTTATCTGCAAAGGAGGGGGGAGTCCCTGGGTGGTGCAAACGGTTAACACACTCAGCTGCTAACCAAAAGGTTGGTGGTTCGAGTCCTCCCAGGGCACCTCAGAAGAAAGGTCTGGCTATCTACTTCCAAAAACTCAGCCAATGAAAACCCTATGGAGCACAATTCTACTGTGACACATGTGGGGTTCACATGATTGGAACTGACTCCATGGCAACTGGATTGGATAGGAGTGGGGAGGTTGCTCTGGAAATGGAATGGTATTAAATTTCTCATCAATACCAGGTTTGAGCCAAATTTAATTTGATTCAGAATATTAAAAAGTGTTAATGTATTATAGTTAGGGTTGCCTGTATTTTTGTTTGCTAAATCTGATAACCCTTGTTGCCTTCCTGCCTCATATACTAAATGTGATTTACCTTATATTTGATGCTATTGTAAATTTATTCCAGGGTTGTAAAAATAATAACTACCATTTATTAAGCACTTGTAGTTCCTTACACACTTTTGTTTAGTTCCCTACATATACTATCACATTCAATCCTCAGATCAACCTTTGAGCTAAGTATTAGAAGTCTGTTTTACAAAGGAAGTGACAGAGGCTTAGAGAGATTAAATAATAAGTCCAAGGTCATATAGCTAGAATGTGGAAGACCCAGGACTAGAACCCAACCCAATCTGTCTGTAAAGCTTGTACACTTTTTTGGTGATACTGATTTTTTTATTGTGATAAAATAAGTAAAACAAACATTTGCCAATTCAACATTTTTTACGTGCACAATTCAGTGACATCTTAGGTTCATCATGTTGTGCAACGATTACTACTATCCATTTCTAGATTATTCTATCACTATTAACAGAAACTCAATACCCCCGAAGCTAATACTTGCCCTTTTCCCCTTCTTTCCCACCCCTGGTGACTACTAGTAAACTTTGGTCTCTATGCATTTGTCTATTTTAGACATTTCATATGAGTGATATCATACAACATTTATCCTCTCATGACTGACTTATTTCATGCAGCATAATGTTTTTAAGTCATTCATGTTGTACTATGTGTCAACTGTCAGATTTTTACCAACTTCTACAGTCTGAAATTGATCAAACATGCAATCAAGATGCGTTGATAATTATTGGTGATTGGAATGCGAAAGTTGGAAACAAAGAAGAAGGATTGGTAGTTGGAAAATATGGCCTTGGTAATAGAAACGATGCCAGAGTTTGCATGATAGAATTTTGCAAGACCAATGACTTCTTCATTGCAAATACCTTTTTTCAACAACATAAACGGCAATTATATACGTAGACCTTACCAGATGGAATACACAGGAATCAAATTGACTACATCTGTGGAAAGAGATGATGGAAAGCTAAATATCATCAGTCAAAACAAGACCAGGGTCCAATTGAGGAACAGACCATCAACTGCTCATATGCAAGTTTAAGCTGAAGCTGACGAAAATTAAAACAAGTCCATAAGAGCCAAAATGCAACTTTGAGTATATCCCACCTGAATTTGGAGATCATCTGAAGAATAGATTTGATGCATTGAACACTAATGACTGAAGACAAGATGAGTTGTGGGAAGACATCGGACATCAACATGAAGGAAGCAAAAGGTCATTAAAGAGACAGGAAAGAAAGAAAAGACCTAAATGAATGTCAGAAGAGATTCTGAAAGTTGTTCTTGAATATAGAGTAGCTAAAGCAAATGGAAGAAATGAAGCAAAAGAGTTGAACAGCAGATTCAGAGAGCAGCTTGAGAAGACAAAGTAAAATGTTATAATGCAATGTGCAAAGATCTGGAGATAGAAAAGAAAAGAGAAGAACACACTTGACATTTCTCAAGCCAAAAGAACTAAAGAAAAAATTCAAGCCTTGAGTTATAATGTTGAAGCATTCTATGGACAAAATATTGAATGATGCAGGAAGCATCAAAAGAAGATGAAAGGAATACACAGAATCACTGGACCAAAATAATTGGTCAACGTTCAGCCATTTCAGGAGGTAGAATATAATCAAGAACCAATGGTATTGAAGGAAGAAGTCCAAGCTGCACCGAAGACATTGGTGAAAAACAAAGCTCTAGGAATTGATGGAATACCAAGTGAAATTTTCAACAAACGGCTGCAGCACTGAAGCACTCACTTGTTTATGCCAAGAAATTTGGAAGACAGCTACCTGGCCAATCAACTGGAAGAGATCCATATTCATGCCCATTCCAAAGAAAGAAGATTCCACAGAAGGCAGAAATCATGGAACAATATCATTAATATCATACGGAAGTAAAATTTTGCAGAATACCTTTCAAAAGTGGTTGCAGCAGTACATCAACATGGATCTGCCAGAAATTCAAGCCGAATTCAGAAGAGGACATGGAACAAGATATATCATTGCTGATGTCAGCTGGATTTGGCTGAAAGCAGAGAATACCAGAGAGATGATTACGTGTGTTTTATTGACTATGCAAAGGCATTAGGCTTTGTGGATCATAGCAAATTATGGATAACATTGCGAAGAATGGGAATTCCACAACACTTAATTGTGCTTGTGTGGAACCTGTACATAGACCAAGAGGCAGTCGTTTGACTAGAGCAATGGGACACTGCATCATTTCAAATCAAGAAAGATGTGGGTCAGTGTTTCATTCTTTCACTACACTTATTCAATTTTTATGCTGAGCAAATAATTCAAGAAGCTGGACTATATGAAGAAGAACGTGGCACCAGGATTGTTGGAAGGCTCTTTAACAACCTAATAGGCAGATGACACAACCTTGATTGCTGAAAATGATATGCAGATGACACAAGAGGACTCGAAGCACTTACTGATGAAGATTGAAGACTATAGCCTTCAGCACGGATTACACCTCAACATAAAGGAAACAAAAATCCTCACAACTGGACCAATAAGTTAACATCATGATAAATGAAGAAAAGATTGACGTTGTCAAGGATTTCATTTTACTTGGATCCACAATCAACGCCCACTGAAGCAGCAGTCAGGAAATCAAACGACGCATTGCATCAGGCAAGTCTGCTGCAAAAGTCCTCTTTAAAGTATTAAAAAGCAAAGATGTCACTTTGAGGACTAAGGTGCACCTAACCTAAGCCATGATATTTTCAATCGCCTCATTTGAATGCAAAAGCTGGATAATGAATAAGGAAGACTGAAGAAGAACTGATGCATTAAAATTATGGTGTTAGTGAAGAATATTTGACTATACTATGGACTGCCAGAAGAATGAACAAGTCTGTCTTGGAAGAAATACAGCCAGAATACTCCTTGGAAGCTAGGATGGTGAGACTTTGTCTCAAGTACTTTGGACATGTTATCAGGAGGGACCAGTCCCTGGGGAAAGACATCAAGCTTTGTAAAGTAGAGGGGCAGTGAAAAAGAAGAAGACCCTCGACAAGATGGATTGATACGTGACTGCAACAATGGGCTCAAACATAACAATGATTGTGAGGATGGTGCAGAACTGGGCAGTGTTTTGTTCTGTTGTACGTAGTGTTGCTATGAGTGGGAACCGCCTTGACAGCACCTAACACACAAACATATATACATATGTATATATTTAATTATATATATGTATGTACTCGCTGGCAACAGATTTGGTTTGATATATGTTTGTGTGTGTGTGTGTGTGTGTGTGTGTGTGTGTGTGTGTGTGTGTATACCACATTTGGTTTTTCCATTATACGGATTTGGTTTGGTATATATATATGTGTGTGTGTGTGTGTGTGTATACCACATTTGGTTTTTCCATTCATCTGGTTATGGACATTTAGGATGTTCCCATATTCTGGCTATTGTGAACACAACTGCAATGAACATTGGTTTACAAGTTTCTGTTTGCATTTCTGCTTTCAATTCTTTTGGGTGTATGCCTAGGATTGGGATTGCTGGGTACATAGTGGCTGTTCCATTTTGCACTCCCACCAGCAATGGATGAGGGTTCTAATTTCGTCACATCCTCACCAATACCTGTTATTTTCTGTTAAAAAAATTTTTTTTTCCCAAAATTATAGCTATCATAGCAGGGGCAAAGCGGTATCTCATTATGGTTTTGATTTGCATCTCCCTAATATACCTGGGACTGCCAGAAAAACGAACAAATCTGTCTTGGAAGAAATACAGCTAGAATGCTCCTTAGAAAGGAGGATGACAAGACTCCATTTAACATACTTTGGACATGTTATCAGGAGGGACCAGTCCCTAGAGAAGGACATCATGCTTGGTAAAGTAGAGGGTCAGTGAAAAAGAGAAAGACCCTCAATGAGGTAGAGTAACACAGTGGCTGCAGCGATGGTCTCAAACATAGCAATGATTGTGAGGATGGTGCAGGAATAGGCAATGTTTCATTCTGTTGTACATAGGGTCATTATGAGTGGGAACCAACTCGCTGGCACCTAACAACAACAACAACAGTGACTAAAGACTTCAAGCATCTTTTCATGTTCTTGTTGGCTATTTGATATCCTCTTTGGTGAAATGTCTATTCAATTCCTTCACCCTTTTTTGACTGGGATATTTGTACTTTTGCCAAAGGTTGTATTCTTAAACCATTGTATTCTAATGTCCCTTTGTTATGGGAAAGTTTTATCATGGTTAGATTGGCTAGCCAGGCTGCAGCCCAAGACACCAGCCCAAAGAAGACCTAAACTATCTTTGGAAGTATAGGAAATTGTATTTCCCAGAACTCCTCTCAGGATAATACTACATGGGTTTGAAAGCAATGTTATGATAATGCCCCAAGAGACATACACAAGTAGACAAATAGATCTAAACTTCCCTCTGGGTTTTGTTTGAGTGAGTCTGGTATGTACACAACGGATTTGAAATGAACTGCTGAGAACAACCAATGTAACTCTGCGGGCAGCCGTCATAGTCCCTCTTCCCTGCTTTTCCCCAGCAGAGCATCCAGGCTCTCCTCTAAATTAATGGTGAGGACATAAGTAAGGAGCATCTGCTTGAGTGCCTGTGGCACTCACAAGTCACAGAGCTGCCCTATGCCAATTATTTTAATTCTCTTCTTTTTTCTATAACTTGATATTGATAACAAGATCTTTTCCTAGCATTTTGTTGTAATTTTGATACTTACAGGCTCAATCTTGTCTTGTCCAGTAATCCTGTGGTCCCTAAGCTCCTTTCAGACGATGGTATCTCTGTTCCACGTGTTGCTCATCCTCCATGTAAACTCAGTATAACTTCAGGGGCTGGTTTTTATTTCTTCACCCACTCTCCCTTGGACCTTGGGCTTAGTAAATTACAACCTTCAGTTGATGGCACATTATCATTGTTGCCTATGCAAGGCTCTGCTTTTGTTTTGACCACACTCCTCTTTTCCCCAATTGACAACCATTTTAAGGTTTCTTTTCATTCGTGGGGGTCCTTGGGTGGTGCAAATGGTTAAGGCACTTAACTGCTAACTGAAAGGTTGGAGGTTCAACTTCAACCAGAGGCACCCTGGAGAAAAGGACTAGTGATCTCCTTTTAAAAAATCAGCCATGGAAACCCTATGGAGCACAATTCTACTCTGACACACATGGGGTCGCTATGAGTCAGGGTTGACTCTATGGCACTGGTGGTAGTGGTGATTTCATTTGTTTATATTTTTGCAAAATGTGTATTATTGTTTTATGTGCATATATTTTAATTTACATATGTCACACTGGGTATATATCCCTTTTCTTATACTTTTCACTCAGCACTATGCCTTTAAGGTTCATTCATGTCGCTATGTATACATTAAATTCCTTTTTTTTCACTACTGCACAGTACTTCCATGTACTTCTATGCAGGGACACTAATATTGTCTCCAGCTGCCCCCACCACAGTACCATCCTGTTTGAGAAGCCACCTTGAGGTGGGTTTTCTTTACCTAGACGTTTGACTTCAGCCATTTCCTTGTCAGCCATTTGAAAGTCATTTGATGTTGCTTTCCTTACCACAAGCTTCTAGTTTTTTTTAAATGTTTTTCCAACTGCTGCAATACAGACTGCTAGAGAGGTAGTGTTGTAGATGGTTAACGTATTAAAGCAGTTCCAGCATTTTACACTTTCCCTGATTTGCTCGCATAATGCATAATACTGTGTTTAGAGCTCCTAGAACATGATGAACCTAGGTTACCTCTGAATATTTTAGTCGTTTAACCGTTAGCGTAAGGCCCCAGCCAGAAACCTGAGGATAAGCTTTACATTCATTCCCTAGATGCAGAAATATATTGATTGCAGTCACCAAAAACTTTTAATAGCAGATGTCATACAGTACTGGCTGAGGACCAGCAAACTGCAGCTCAACTATGCCACTTTCTCCAAAGGGCCCTTGGTGTCACTCAAATGAGGACCCACTGCTGATGGTCTCAACTTTCTCTGTTCTGAGTATCTCTCACAGTAATTCTAGTTTAGAACCTGCAACACTTTTGCACCTATTTATTTACTTGTCAATCTCTTAAGAATAGATTCCAAAAAGGACTTGTCTCTTTTCACTTCTGTTTCACCAGAAACAAGTCCTGGCCCATAGAAGATGTTCAATACATTTGTTGAATCAATGTGTGAATCAGTTGATTCTTTTTGCAATACAACTCCATTGAGCTAGCCATCTGAGAAGGGAGGATGACTATAGATACCTATGAAATTGCAAAACAGTGAGCTGAAGTGTGACTGATGCAATTAGTGCAGATAGAAGATATATTTTATGAGCCCACTACATTCAATTAATGTTTTAAAATTATTTGCATCTGTAAATACAAAATACATGTCTCAGTGAATAAATGAGTGAAGTGATGGATGTCTCAAATGTAGCGCCTACACACAAAATCACTTACTTAGAGTAATCAGACATAGCAAACTTATTTTGAGCAAGACCATTAGGCCATAAAACAACAATGGTCTTTGTAAATCATGTTGCAGGCTAAGATTTAAGGATATTAGTTGTTTATGTATTTTTTGTAAAGTACTACAGGTCATGAATCAATATTTTCAGTCCTACATGCACATGATCCAAACAGCAGTAATATAAAAGGACCACCTATTTGTGTAATGGAGCCCTGGTTAAGAGCTACAGCTGCTAACCAAGAGACTGGCAGTTCAAATCCACCAGCTGCTCCTTGGAAACCCTATGGGGGCAGTTCTACTCTGTTCCATAGGGTCACTGTGAGTCAGAATCGGCTCGACGGCAATGGGTTTTACTTGTATATCACCTGTTGAACAATCATTTTGAGATATCTATCACTTAAAATGAAGTCACTGTAACTATTTATGTCTTCATGTAGTTCTTAGTTTAAAATGGTTGCTCTCTCTTAAACATGTGGTTCAGAGATAAAGTGCTTATTGAGATTCAGTTTTTCAAGGCATAAGAAGGAAAATATTTCCATTGAAGAAATAAGAAATTCATTATCAACTTGTTGGAGTTTTATGGAGAGAATGTTTACAGTAGACAAATTACTGCAAAGTTTCAGGAAGAGGGCAGAGCACCAGAGATAAAATTTCATCTGGGTACCATATGTCTAGAAAAACAGTCATTTTAAACTTGGAGTACACTAAAAAAGAAAATTACAGCTTTACAGTGTTGTCAAGGATGGCTAGAAATACTGTATTAATACAAAAAATGTTTGTGCTACGTGTTAACACTGGTAATTAACCTTATAAATAGATTTTTAAAACAACATTTATCTCGATGTTTGGAAAATTAATTTGGGTATCTAAAGATAACTTTAAAAGTTAAGTTGCTTTGAAAATACTATTCCATAACATTAAAAAGAAATAATTAGAACAATTCTTTCTCCTTTTTAGTTCTTTTAATTCCCTGGACTTGTATGCAAATCATTTCTTCTTTTTAAAATATTTTTTTAAAAAAAATTACAGTTTTAAAAAGCTACTAACCTCATACAAATATATTTCTACCTTGTGTTCTGATGTGAAATGACTCACCATCTTTATTTCCTAGTAACTGATAAGGGATACTATGCTGTCGTTTTAAGATTAAAAAGTTGCTAGTTAGGAAAGTAACAACTAAAGTGGATTTTCAGTAAAATTTTCAGAAAACATTTATTCTCACATCATATTGAACATTTGAATCCAATATTTTGCAGAGCAGTGTGAAGAGGTAAATAATGAGAGAATAAATTTTAAGACTCACTTTTGCTTTTGTATAAATTGGACCACGTAATAGGTTTTTTTTTTTTTTTTGCCGATTAGGAAAATCTCTCTCCTCTCCTAGTAGCTTGATATTTTGATATTACTAGCAGATGTTCTTAAGTAACATTTTCCATCCAAATACTATTATTACATGTCAAACGTTGGTTTGTTTTCTTTTTTTGACCATATAGAATTTTAAAAGCATTAAGACATAGTGTTAATATATCTTTACTTAAATCAAACCCAAACCTGTTGCTGTAGAGTTGATTCCGACTCACAGTGACCCTATAGGACAGAGTAGAACTGCCTCCACAGAGTTTCCAAAGCTGTAAACTTTATGGAAGCAGACTGCCACATCTTTCTCCCATGGAGTGGCTGGTGGGTTCTAACCACCACCTTTCGGTTAGCAGTGGAGGGCTTAACCACTGTGCCACCCCCATTGCCATCAAATCAATTCCGACTCATAGTGACCCCAGTGACCCCATAGGACAGAGTACAACTGACTCATAGGTTTTCTAAGGAGCGGCTGGTGGATTAGAACTGTCAACCTTTTGGTTAGCAGCTGAGCTCTTTACCACTGCACCACCAGGGCTCCACTGTGCCACCAGGGCTCCTTTATCTTTACTTAAGCATGTATTACTCTCCTTGTTGTGTCATACCCAAAAAACACCCAAACCCCTTGCCGTCGAGTCATTCCGACTCGTTGTCCTTGTTGTTAGGTGCTGACTCACAGCGACCCTACGTACCAGAGAACGAACCACTGCCTGGTCCTGAACCATGCTCACAATCATTGTTGTGCTTGAGCCCATTGTTTTAGTCACTGTATCAATCCATCTCGTTGAGGGTCTTCCTCTTATTTGCTGACCCTCTACTTTACCAAGCACGATGCCCTTCTCCAGGGACAGATCCTTTCTGACAACATGTCCAAAGTATGTAAGACATAGTCTCACCATCCTCTCTTCTAAGGAGCAATCTGGTTGTACTTCTTCCAAGACAGATTTGTTCGTTCTTTTGGCAGTCCATTGTATATTCAATATTCTTTGCCAACACTACAATTCAAGGGCGTCAATTCTTCTTCTGTCTTCCTTATTCATTTTGCAGCTTTTGCATGCATATGATAGAATTGAAAATACCATGGCTTGGGTCAGGTGCACCTTAGTCTTCAAGGTGACATCTTTGCTTTTCAACACTTCAAAGAGGTCTTTTGAAGTAGATTTGCCCAATTCAATGCATCTTTTGATTTCTTGACTGCTGCTTCCATGGGTGTTGATGGTGGACCCAAGTAAAATGAAATCCTTGACAACTTCAATCTTTTCTCCATTTATCATGATGTTGCTTATTTGTCCAGTTGTGACGATTTTCATTTTCTTTATGTTGAGGTGTAATCCATACTGAAAGCTGTGGTCTTTGATCTTCATCAGTAAGGGCTTCAAGTCCTCTTCACTTTCAGCCAACTAGGTTGTGTTGTCTGCATAACGCAGGCTGTTAATGAGTCTTCCGACTCATAGGTTGGATTTTTCAACCACTGAATGATATTTTCAAAATAATCAGTGATTTTCACAGTTGGCCTGCCAATTCTCCATTGCTGTTTAGTTAGTAAGAAAAGTCTTACCTCACTTCCCCACCAATATGCATATGTGTATTTTTTTTCCCAAGGCCACAACAATACTACGTTTCAAGTTGGTAGTGAATTAAAAAAAATTAAAGGAGCTGATTGTGGAATCATTTACTCTTAAGTTTTATGGCTTTCTTTCCTCTGGGATTGTTTTATCTTGGGAGACAAGTACAGAGACACCAGTGCAACAGGTTGACAGGGAAGAACAGCCAGATCCCTGCAGACCTTCCTATCTACCTATCTACCTCAGGGTTCTCTCTTGCAGGAGTGGAGATTAACTTCAGTGTGTCGATTGTTCACAGTAGGCTTGTGAATCTACTTCCTGCTCTGAATAAAGCCCCCTTCATCTGGTTATTTTTCTTTCATTAAGATGGTGTTCATTCCCTGCTCATACTAGATTCCACTCCAGGTTTTTATCTAATACATAGATCATCTGGCCTGAGCTGGTTTATAGGTGCTGAGGAAGTAGAGTGACTAGAAAGGAAGTGACTAGAGTCTCCCTCACTCTGAGAGAGTTATGAAGGGAAGGCCTGAGCAACTTCTGACTTTTTTCCCCTCCTGAGGTAACTGGAATAATGTCACAGTATACCACAGGAGCCTTACCCAACCGGAAGTTAATTAGTCTGTGAACTTAGATTTAAGAGCAGGCTGTTTTGTTTTTGTTTGTTTTGTTTTGTTTTATGAAATGAATGGGGGAGGGGCCCACAGTAGCTGCAAAAGTGTAAAAGTGTGAAACTTCCATTTATAATGATATGTGATCAACTGTAAACACTGCAACCAGAAATGCACATCCCAGCTATATTTCTTACATACGAAGGTACTGTATGAGTCAATGGTGTTAGATGCTATTAAAAGATATAATAATAACATGTGATTCCTCTCTTCAAGGAGTTTGCAGTCTAGTTGAGGAGTGTAATATTAAAGTAAAAAATGCAGACATATTGTTGTTGTTGCTAGGTGCTGTCAAGTCGGTTCCAACTCATAGTGACCCTATGTTCAACAGAACGAAACACTGCCCAGTCCTACACCATCCTCACAATCATTGCCGTGTTTGAGCCTGTTGTTGCAGCCACTGTGTCAATCCATCTTGTTGAGGGTCTTCATCTTTTTCGCTGACCCTCTGCTTTACCAAGCATGATGTCCTTCTCCAGGGACTGGTCTCTCCTGAGAACACGTACAAAGTACATGTGATGAAGTCTCGCCATCCTGGCTTCTAAGGAGCATTCTGGCTATACTTCTTCCAAGACAGATTTGTTTGTTCTTCTGGCAGTCCATGGTATAGTCAACATTCTTTGCCAACAGCATAATTTAAATGCATCAATGCTTCTTTATTCTTCCTTATTCGTTGTCCAGTTTTTGCATGTATATGATGTGATTGAAAAGATCATGGCTTTGATTAGGTGTTCCTTAGTGCTGAAGTTGACGTCTTTGCTTTTTAACACTTTAAAAGAGGTCTTTTGCAGCTGATTGGCGCAATGCAATATGCCATTTGATTTCTTGACTGCTGCTTCCATGGGCGTTGATTGTGGGTCCAAATAAAATGAAATCTTTGACAACATCAATCTTTTCTCCATTTATCATGATGTTGCTTATTGGTCTGGTTGTGAGGATTTTTGTTTTCTTTATGTTGAGGTATAATCCATACTGAAGGTTGTAGTCTTTGATCTTCAGTCAGTAAGTGCTTCAAGTCCTCTTCATTTTCAGCAACCAAGGTTGTGTCATCTGCATATCACAGGTTGTTTCTTCAGTCCTGATGCCTGCCACGTTCTTCTTCATATAGTCTAGGTTCTCAGATTATTTTCTGAGTGTACAGATTGAATAAGTATGATGAAAGGTTACCACCATGATGCACACCTTTCCGGATTTTAAACCACACAGTATCCACTTGTTCAGTTTGGATGGCTGTCTCTTGGTCTATGTATAAGTTCCTCATGAGCACAATTAAGTGTTCTGGAATTCTCATTCTTTGCAATGTTATTCATAATTTGTTATGATCCATAGAGTCAAGTGCCTTGGCATAGTCAATAAAACACAGATAAACATCTATCTGGTATCCTGTGCTTTCAGCCAAGATCCATCTGACATCAACAATGATATCCCTCATTCCACCTCCTCTTCTGAATCTGGCTGAATTTCTGGCAGTTCCCTGTTGATGTACTGTTGCAACTGTTTTTGAATTATCTTCAGCATAATTTTACTTGCATATGATATTAATGATATTATTAGATAATTTCTGCATTCTGTTGGATTGCCTTTCTTTGGAATGGGCACAAATATGGATCTCTTCCAGCCTGTTGGCCTGGTAGCTGTCTCCAAATTTCTTTTTTATTTATTTATTAATTGATGTAGTTTAAGTGGAAGTTTACAATTCAAGTTAGTATCTCATACAAAAATTTATATATACATTGTTATATGACCCTAGTTTCTCTCCCTATACTGTGACAGCACACTCCTCTTTTCCACCCCTGATTTCCCGTGTCCATTCAACCAGCTCCTGACCCTCTCTGCCTTCTCATCCCAACTGCAGACAAAAGCTGCCCATTTAGTCTCATGTTTCTATTTGACATAAGAAATACACTCTTCACAAATATCATTTTATGTCCCATAGTCCAGTCTAATCTTTGTCTGAAGAGTTGGCCTCCAGAATTGTTTTAGTTCTGGGTTGACAGAGAGTCCAGGGGCCATCCTTCCTGTGTTCCTCCAGTCTCAGTCAGACCATTAAGTCTGGTCTTTTTACTAGAATTTTGAGTTCTGTGCCCCACTTTTCTCCTGCTCCATCAGGGACTCTCTGTTGTATTCCCTGTCAGGGTGGTCATTGGTGGTAGCTGGGCACCATCTAGTTCTTCTGGTCTCAGGCTGATGAAGTCTCTGGTTTATGTGGCCCTTTCTGTCTCTTGGGCTAATGCTTT
>NW_004444085.1:5283268-5285909 GCF_000243295.1 Trichechus manatus latirostris
GTTTGGTTGTATTCAGGAAACTTCTTAGCTTTGGTTTAGTCCAGTTGTGCTGACTTCCCCTGTAGTGTGTGCTGTCCTTCCCTTCACCTAAGATAATTCTCGTCTACCATCTAGTTAGTGTATAACCTTCTCCCTCCCTCTCCACAACCGTAACCATCAAAGAATGTTTTCTTCTGTGTTTAAACCTTTTCTTGAGTTCTTATAATCGTGATCTTATACAATATTTGTCATTCTGTGACTGACAAAATTCACTCAGTATAATGACCTCCAGATTCCTCCATGTTATAAGGCGTTTCACGGCTTCATCATTGTTCTTTATTGTTGCGCAGTATTCCTTTGTGTGGATATACCATAATTTGTTTATCAGTTGGGTAGTTGATGGGCACCTAGGTTGTTTCCATTATTTTGCTATTGTGAACAGTGTCTCAATGAACATAGGTGTGCATACATCTATTCATGTGACGGCTCTTATTTCTCTAGGATATATTCCAAGGAGTGGGATTGCTGGATCGTATGGTACCTCTATCTCTAGCTTTTTAAGGAAGCACCAGATCAATTTCCAAAGTGGTTGTACCATTTTACATTCCCACTAACAGTGTATAAGTGTTCCAGTCTCTCCACCACCTCTCCAACATTTATTATTTTGTGATTTTTGGATTAGTGCTAGCCTTGTTGGGGTGAGATGGTATCTCATTGTTTTGTTTTGCATTTCTCTAATGGCTAATGATCGTGAGCATTTCTTCATGTGTCTGTTAACCGCCTGAATGTCTTCTTTGGTGAAGTGCCTGTTCATATTCTTTGCCCATTTTTTAATTGGGTTATTTGTTTTTTTGTTGTTGAGGTTTTGCAGTATCTTGTAGATTTTAGAGAGTAAATGCTGATTGGATTTGTCATCGCCAAAATTTTTTCCCAGTCTGTAGTTTGTCTTTTTACTCTTTTGGTGAAGTCTTTTTTTTTTTTTTAAATTGTACTTTAGATGAAGGTTTAAAGAACAAATATTTTCTCATTAAACTGTCAGTACACATATTGTTTTATGACATTGGTTAACAACCCCATGACATGTCACCAGGTTCCCTTCTCGGCCTTGGAGGATCTTTTTTTTTTTTTTTGGTGAAAATACACATAGCCAGAGATACACCATTTCAAAAATTTCTACATGCACAGTTCAGTGACATTGACTATGCTCTTCCATTGTGCTGCTATTCTCACTTTAGGTGAAGGTTTCAGAACAAAATAATTTCTCATTAAACAGTACACATATTGCCCTATGACAATTGTTAAGAACACCACTCCATGTCAACACCTGTCCTTACTCAACCTTGGGTTCCCTATCACCAGCTTTCCTGTCCCCTTCTGCCTTCTAGTCCTTGTCCCTGGACTGCTGTGCCTCATTAGTCCCATTTTGTTTTATGAGGCTGTCCAATCCCCGGTTGAACGGTGAACCTCAGGAGTGGCTTCACCACTGGGCTAAAAGGGTGTCCAGGGGCCATACTCTCGGGGTTTCTCCAGTCTCTGTCAGGCCAGTAAATCTGGTCTTTTTTTGTGAGTTAGAATTTTGTTCTACATCCTTCTCCAGCTCTGTCCAGAACCCTCAGTTGTGATCCCAGTCAGAGCAGTCAATGGTGGTAGCCAGGCACCATTTAGCTGTACTGGACTCAGTCTGGTGGAGGCCTTGGTAGTTGTGGTTCATTGGTCTTTGGACTAATCTTTTCCTTGTATCCTGTTCTCTTCATTGTTCCTTGCTCCCGAAGGGGTGAGACCACTGGAGTATCTTACATGGCTGTTCACAGACTTTTAAGACCCCAGACACTACTCACCAAAGTAGAATGTAGAACATTTTCTTTATAAAGTGTGTTGTGCCAATTGAGCTAAATGTTCCCCGAGACCATGGTCCCCACAGCCCTCTGCCCAGCAATTCAGTCCCTCAGGGAGTTCGGACGTGTCTATGGAGTGTCCATGACCTTTCCTTCATCTTTGGATGAAGTCTTTTGATGAGCATCAGTGTTTGATTTTTAGGAGCTCCCAGTTATCTAGTTTCTCTTCTGGTGTTTGTGCATTTTTACTTATGGTTCGAGTGCTATTTATGCCATGTATTAGGGCTACTAGCATTGTCTCTATTTTTTCTTCCATGATCTTTATCGTTTTCGATTTTATATTTAAGTCTTTGATCCATTTTGAGTTAGTTTTTCTGCATGGTGTGAAGTATGGGTCTTGTTTCAGTTTTTTTGCAGATGGATATTCAGTTATGCCAGCACTGTTTGTTAAAGAGACTGTCTTTTCCCCAATTAATGGACTTTGGGACTTTGTCAAATATCAGCTGCTCATAGGTGGATGAATTTATGTCTGGAATCTCAATTCTGTTCCGTTGGTCTCTGAATCTATTGTACCAGTACCAGCCTGTTTTGACTACCGTGGTGGTATAATAGTTTCTACCGTCAGGTAGTGTGAGGCCTCTCACTTTGTTCTTCTTCTTGAGTAATGCTTTACTTCTCCGGGGCCTTCTCCATTTCAAAATGAAGTTGATGATTTGTTTCTCCATCTCATTAAAAAAATGCCATTGGAATTTGGATCAGGATTGCATTGTATCTGTAGATCACTTTGGGTAGAATTGACATTTTCACAATGTTGAGTCTTCCTGTCC
>NW_004444085.1:5286958-5294851 GCF_000243295.1 Trichechus manatus latirostris
TAGTTGTTCCACTTCTGTTTGTGTTAGTTTAGGTAGGTAGTGAGTTTCTAGAAATTTGTCCATTTCCTCTAGGTTTTCAAATTTGTTAGAGTACCATTTTTCATAGTATTCTGTTATGATTCTTTTAATTTCAGTTGGGTCTGTTGTGATATCACCCATCTCATTTCTTATACGGGTTGTTTGTGTCCTTTCCTGTTTTTCTTTTGTCAGTTTGGCTAAGGGTTTATCAATTTTGTTGATCTTTTCAAAGAAGCGGCTTTTGGTCTTGTTAACTCTTTCAATTGTTTTTCTATTCTCTGTTTCATTTAATTCTGCTCTAATTCTTGTTATTTCCTTTCTTCTGGCAACTGTGGGCTTCTTTTGCTGCTCTCTTTCTACTTGTTACAGTTGTAGGGTTAATGTTTTAATTTTGTCCCTTTCTTCTTTTTGGATGTGTGCATTTATTGCTATAAACTGACCTCTGAGCGCTGCTTTTGCTGTGTCCCAAAGATTCTGGTAGGATGTGTTTTCATTCTCGTTTGATTTTATGAATTTCTTTATTCCATCTTCAATTTCTTCTATAAACCAGTAGTTTTTGAGCAGGGTGATGTTCAGTTTCCATGTGTTTGATTTTTTTTCTTTGCTTTTTCTGTTATTGATTTCTACTTTTATGGCTTTATGGTCAGAAAAGATGCTTTGTAATGTTTCGATGCTTTTGATTTTGTTAAGGCTTGCTTTATGGCCTAATACATGGTGTATTCTGGACAATGTTCCAAGTGTGATGGGAAAGAAAGTCTACATGGCTGTTGTTGGGTGGAGAGTTCAGTATATGTCCATGAGATCAACTTGGTTGATTGTAGCATTTACATCTTCCACATCTTTTTTAAGCTTCTTTCTGGATGTTCTGTCCTTCACCAAAAGTGGTGTGTTGAAGTCTCCTACTGCTATGATAGAGCTGTCTATCTCTCTTTTCAATATTGTTAGAGTTTGTTTTATGTATTTTGGAGCCCTGTCGTTGGGTGCATAAATATTTATTACAGTTATGTCCTCCTGGTGTAGTGACCCTTTCATCATTATATAGTGTCCTTCCTTAACCTTTGTGGTGGATTTTACTTTAAAGTCTATTTTGTCAGAGATTGATATTGCCATTCCTGCTCTTTTTTGAGTGCTGTTTGCTTGATATATTTTTTTCCGTCTTTTGAGTTTTAGTTTGTTTTTGTCTTTAAGTCTAAGGAGTGTCTCCTGTAGGCAGCATATAGATGGATCATGTTTTTTTATCCATTCTGCCATTCTCTGTCTCTTTATTGGAGAACTTAGTCCATTTACATTCAGCATAATTATTGATAGGTATGAGTTTAGTGCTGTCATTTTGGTGTCTTGTTTGTGTGTGTTGTTGACAGTTTCTTTGTTCCACTTAATTTTCTGTGCTGAGTCATTTTTCTTTATGTATTTTCTTTTCATCTTTTTCATTGTGGTTGATTTTGTTGTTGTTGAGTCTGTATTTTCATTGTTTTCTATTTTGATGTGTAGGATTGTTAGTTTCCTTTGTGGTTACCTTAATATTTACCACTATTTTTCCAAGTTTATATCAGTCTTTTATTTCTTTATATCACCTTGCTTCCTCTCCATATGAAAAATCTAGTCTACATTCTTTGAGTTCCTCTTTTTTGTTTTAATGTTGTCATGTTTTACATATAGACATCTCTGTTTCCTTATTTTCAGTGGTTTAGCTTTGATTTACTTTTGTGTGTTCTAGTCTTGGCTTGTTATCTGATGTTACTGATTTTCTAACTGGAGGATTCCCTTTAGTATTTCTTGTAATTTTGGTTTGGTTTTTGCAAATTCCCTAAACTTCTGTTGATCTGGAAATACCCTAATTTTGCCGTCATATTTGAGAGACAGTTTTGTTGGATATATAAGTCTTGGCTGGCAGATTTTTTCCTTCAAGACTTTATATTTATCATCCCATTGCCTTCTTGCCTGCTTGGTTTCTGCTGAGTAGCCTGAGCTTATTATTATTTACTCTCCTTTGTAGATGACTTTCGTTTATCCCTAGCTGCTCTTAAAGTTCTCTCTATATCTTTGGTTTTGGCAAGTTTGATTATAATATGTCTTGGTGACTTTGTTTTGGGATGTACTTTATGTGGGGTTTGATGAGCATCTTGGATAGATATCTTGTCATTTTTCACAATATCAGGGAAGTTTTCTGCCAACAAATCTTCAACAATTCTCTCTATATTTTCTGTTATCTTCTCCTCTTCTGGTACTCTAGTCACTTGTAGGTTATTCCTCTTGATAGAGTCCCACATAATTCTTAGGGTTTCTCCATTTTTTTAAATCCTTTTATCTGATTTTTCCTCAAATAATTTGGTGTCAAGTGCTTTATCTTCAATCTCACTAATTCTGACATCCATTGCCTCAATTCTGCTCCTATGGCTTTCTATTGAGTTGTCAAATTCTGAAATTTTATTGTTAATCATCTGGAATTCTGATTGCTGTCTCTCTATGGATTCTTGCAGCCTGTTAAATTTGTCATTATGCTCGTCTCATCTTTTTAATTTCCTCTATTGTGTGTTCTGCATTTTTCATAATTTCCTTCCTGATCTTTTAAAGAGGTCTGTATATTAATTTTTGTATTCTGCCTCTGGTAATTCCAAGAAATTTTCCTCCTCTGGAGAATTTGTAGATTATTTTGGGAGCTTGCTGAAGCCATCGCAGATTGCCTCTTTATGTGATTTGATATTGACTTTTGTCTCTGAGCCATCAATAAGTTAGTATATTTATTTATTTTATGTTTGCTTACAGTGTCCTAGCTTCTTGTTTTGATATACCCAGATAGGCTGCTTGTGTGAGCTAGCCTGATCACCAGTGCCCCTGAAGCTCCAATGTCCTGCCACCAGGTGGCCAGAACTGCCGGTAAGTATGTCAACCCAGGAGTCCACCTGCTTCCCCTGTATGGATTTAGCTCAGGTGCCCAGGTAGATAGCCACCAAGTGTGTGGTGTAGGCTCTCACTTACAGTCCTAGACAGGCATGAGTGATTGGTGTAAGCACAGGCATCTGCCTGCAGAAGGGGGACACACTCTGGGCAAGGCAGAGGGCTGACAGCTGCTCCCAAGTGTCCAGGAGGAAGGCATGTCCCTGTTCCCTAGAGCACATATATGGGTGGGTTTTGCAGCCAGACTATGAGCACCCAATGCTGTTGGCTGTGAGGACTGGAGGGCACCTCTTATTCATGGGCCCCTATCGCAGGTGGTTAGGTGGTGTGGGTGGAACCACTAGTCCTCAGGCCCCTGATGTGGGTAGGTGAACACCCTCCTTAATGGGTAGAGTAGTGTCAGATGTCAAGAACCTGCCACTTCACAACTGAAACAGTTCAAGTTAGACTTTTGGTATATACTCTGTTGTACTGCGTTAATGAGGGTCTACGCTGTTGAGATGGACCCACATAAGTCTCTGCAGGAGGAAAGGCACTCAAAGTCAGTGGATCCCTTATGCCTGTGCCTAGGCAAAGAAGCTGTGCCTACCCTGGGTTCCTGGCTTAGGGGAGCTGGCAGTTTATTTTTTCCTCTGTTTGTTAATTTGTTCACTCTCCAAGGCAGGGAGCATGGCTCCAGGCATGTGATGGATCCTACTTCTGGCCCAGGGGACTTGGCATTTGCTGAAGCCAGTCTGGGGCCCAGGGCAGAGCAGAGAGTGGGGAGGTAAATGGGAGAGAGGTTTTTCCCTAAGGGGGGGTGTTTTTGATCCGAGCAGTAGACTGTATGCAATTACTTATCTTTTGTTGGTGCTGGGTGACTGTGTAGACTCTCTGGTGCTGGGTTTCCCCTGGTGTGGAAAACGCACCTCCCAAACACCACTACTTGCCTGCCTCACCCCTTACCTCCAAGCTGATAAAACCTGAAGGGCTCAGGATCTCACCTGGTTAAGTCTGGCAACTCCTCGCTGCTTCAGAACTGTCTCTGCCTCCCCCTGCCACTCAGTCCAGTTCCTCATCTCTGCGTTTGATGTTCAGGGCTCCCAGATTGCCATATATAATCTATCCACTTGTTTTTTTTGGTCTTTGTTGTAAGAGGGTCTGCCAGAAGCATCTGACTACTCTGCCGTCTTGGCCCCGTCTCCTGAAAATACTATTTTGTATAATGTATTTGTATAATGAAGCCATTTTCTCTTTACTGAGACGATTAGAGAAGGGTTAATAAAATGATTAATAATTATAGAAATGTGCAATTGGAGTTGAAAGTGTTTGCTTAGGATTTTTAGTCTCCCTCCTCAGAAGAGCTTTTTTTTTCTTTAGACTTATTAAATACTTTTGGATTAGATCTAAGTGAGAAAAGCTGAGGAATGTATTCTGCGGAATTTCCCAGAGTTTCTAATCCAAAAATAATAACAATAACAGAGTGAATGGACATTAGTGATGGCATCCAATGCTTTAGACATGAGTCCCAGGTCCTCTGAGATTATTTAACCAGTAAGAAGCCATGTTCTTAGAAAGAGTCTAGACGTTTCCCAATTATTGTAGCATTGTAACTTTTTTAGAATTGACTTTAAAACATGTCTTCTCCAATTCCCCCAGTTCACAGAAGAAGGTGTGTTAGCTCTTACTATAATGCTTTTCCCATTTTCTTAGAAAACTTACACGGAAATGAACTAATTTTGCTTAAAAATGATTTCAGCTATGCCCGAAAAACTACAAGTCTACTGGAAAGAGTTGATAATCATAATTTCCTGGAAAAAAATTTGTTTGGGAGTTAGAATAGAACTTAATTCACTGGTTTCGGGTCAGTTTGTCTTTAATAGTACATCGTCATCTTTTTCTTTTTTTTTGAATCATGCTTTTCCCTGAAAACTACTTAAAAATCAATATCCCTGACTTTGGAAACCATTAACTAAGGGATAAATCTCAAATCTTAATAATCTTTATCTTGATGCCATAAGATTTACTTTTAGAGGTTTTATAGTGTATCTGTGTATTTTTAAAAATCTGACTAATGTAGAGAGGGTCTGATGCAAAGGGGCTTATAATGGTTACTTTTATGTGTCACCCTGGTTCGGCTGTGGGGCCCAGTTGTTTGGTCAAATACTAGTCTAGATGTTGCTGTGAATGTATTTTGTAGTTATGAATACCTTTAAATCAGTTGATTTTTAAGTAAAGGAAATTATCCTCCAAAATGTAGATGTGCTTCATCCAATCAGTTGAAGGTCTTAAGAGCAAACATTGAGGTTCTTGGAGAAGAAGGAATTCTGCCTCAAAACCATAACATAGAAATCCTACCAGAGTTTTCAGCCTGCTAGCCTGCCCTACAGATTTCAGACTTGCCAGCCCCCACAGTCGCGTAAACCAATTCCTTAAAATCAATCTTTTTCCCTTCCCTCTCTATATATTCTCTTTCTCTAGAGAACCCTGATGGATACAGGGCTTTTATGAAATTCTAGTACAGAAACACGTGTGAGAGAGAGTTGGGGCTAGAGTTGCCGGAGGTAAAGACATCATTACCATCATAACCAGCTTCCTTTTTATTTTGAGAAATTCACCAAGATGGACCTTATAGTTAGCCATCTGCCTTTCTTAAGGAAAACTTAGAGTTCTCCTAAAATCTGAGACACTCTGCAGACCGAGATTTTAAGTGCTTGGTTTCTTTACTCAGACATGGCCTCTGTGAAACGGTCTTGGTGAAAGAGATGTAGAGTAGATTGTTGTTGCCCGCATCTCCTCCTGCAGATGGGATTCAGTGACCAGCTGTAATAATATGGAGAAAATAGTATTTACTAGCAACATGCACACTGCAACCCTCCTTCCCTGCCCTCTTTTTGTTGGGAGAATATGGAAAAGCTCCTTAGGCGTGGAAATAGACTCCCAAGGGCCATGATGAGTAACAGTGAGTGGTTCTTGAGCTGCTTTCTAAGGGGATGTCCATTAACTACCAGACTTCTGTTTTGTGGAGGGGGTTAAAAAAATGGAGGGCTGGGCTAGAGGTGAAAAGCTCCAGGCACTAGTAATTTTAGAGGCATTGTGGGAAAGAGAGAGGGAAGGAGGGATGGAGGGAAAGAGATAGAGGGAGAAAGAAAGAGAGGGAGAAGGAGAGAAAGAAAGACAGAGGGAATGAACAAATGAAATGAAGGAGATGAAATAGCTTGGCACTGGAGAAGAATCTCAGAAAAAGAACAGCAATGTTTAAAGGGAATTTTTTATGAAGTTCAATGTGGGGTACGCTATAAACCTTTCTTCTCAACTTTCCTCATTGATGCATTGAGGAGCTGGATCTGAGTAGTTCTTTCTGGAAGTATGGCGTGAGAGCAAGGTCTCCCTGGGTCACAAGTCAATCCTTAACTCTGCTTTTGGGAGAAGACCTCGTCTGTGCTTAGAACAAATTAGTGGAAGAAAATTTTTTTAGCAAAATGTGTGACTGATGCCACACTTCCTTGACCCATTATATTATTTTATTTTCTTCACATCAATTACTATTATCTCAAATTATCCTACCGTGGGGAATGAGGCAAGTAGGAGGTAAGGCAGGACCATAAACACCTCTTTGGGTTTCTTTAGACTGAGAAACTGCCTGTAGGGATGCTTGGGAATATCCTGAGGAATATCCTGGGAGACCACAGACTTCCTCTGATTCCTAGAATGGGGGATTCTAGTATTTTAATTTGGATATTAAAAGAAATTTGACTTTATTTTGTACTCCAAGAAGGTGTGGGGGACGTTCCAAACCGTTGTCATCGATTCTGACTCACAGTGACCCTCTAGGACAGAGTAGAACTGCTCCATAAGGTTTCCAAGGAGCGGCTGGTGGATTCGAACTGCAGAACTTCTGTTCAGCAGCCGAGCTCTTAACCACTATTCCAACAGGGCTCCGAGGGAGACATTAGATTACTTTAATATTGAAATAATTAGAATGTGAAAAATTAAAATATTCAATATTGAAATATTGAATATAATTCAAAGAAAAAAATACAAAGGAAAAAAGTCCCAAATTTCAGAATGCATAAGAATTAACTGGAGAACTTTACAAAACACAGAGTCTCAGATTTCACCCCCACCCTCACCCCCCTGAGATTCTGAATCTGATTCCTGCGTAGGCCCAGGAATATGCCTCTTTAATAAGCAGATCCAGGTGGTTCTGAGGCAGGTAACCAAGGCTCATGCTCTAAGAAACACTGAAGAGTAGAAGTGAGATCATATGATGTTGACTTCAATAGTACATAGTCCAGAAGTAGTGGGCTGTCTTAGAGTAATGAACTTTCTGTCCCATGAGGTGATAGACCAGACTCAGGGGAGATGTTGCAGTGAGAATTCCAACATAGAAAGCAAGGCTGATGAATTTTAAGATATTTATGAACCACGAGAATTTTGAGCTTTTATACTAACTTAAATATGTTAGGTCAATGAGCTTGATAAACTTACTGGGTAGAGATGCCCAAATTAAAAAATACTTAAAAAATTGGTGGTTCGTTTGTGTCAGGCAGTGTGTTAGCATTTTCACATGGGTGTTGGTACCCCATTTTACAGGGGAGGCAACTGAGGCATAGAAAACACAAACCATTTATCCAGAGTTATACAGCTAGTAAGTGTCAGAGCCAAAAGGTAAACCAGGTTTTCTGACTCCAATCCAGTGCTTACTAGGTCAATATTCTCTCTCTTATTTTTTTTTAGCTAGGTAGGGCTTTTCTCTCTTTGACATTTTATTTTTTTTTAATTGTACTTCAGGTGAAGGTTTACAGAACAAATAGTTTCTCATTAAACACTAGTACATATATTGTTTTATGACGTTGGTTAACAACCCCACAACATGTCAACCCTCTCCCTTCTCGAAATTTTTTTTTTTTTTGGTGAAAATATACATAGCCAAAGATACACCATTTCAAAAATTTCTACATGCACAGTTCAGTGACATTGACTACACTCTTTCAA
>NW_004444085.1:5295009-5324401 GCF_000243295.1 Trichechus manatus latirostris
CACCAGCTTTCCTGTCCCCTTCTGCCTTCTAGCCCTTGTCCCTGGACTGCTGTGCCTCATTAGTCCCTTTTGGTTTTATGGGGCTGTCCACTCCCTGGCTGAATGGTGAACCTCGGAAGTGACTTCACCACTGAGCTAAAAGGGTGTCTTGGGGCCATACTCTTGGGGTTTCTCCAGTCTCCTTTAGGCCAGTAAATCTGGTCCTTTTTTTGCGAGTTAGGATTTTCTTCTACATCCTTTCCCAGCTCTGTCCAGAACCCTCTGTTGTGATCCCTGTCAGCGCAGTCAGTGGTGTAGGGCAATATTCTTATTCTTAACTTGCAGCTACAGGAAGTAGATCAGGTAAGCATAAGTACCTACTTTTCTGTTTTGAGTTAACTTATTACACAGATTGCACAATGGGCATACCTAAGACTTTCTAGTTAATATTCTACTCAGTGCTTGTCTACCACGTCCATGACAGGAAGAGGGTACTTCCAAAAATGTGTTTCCTTGACCCCAAATTCTGACCCTTATTTTGGGAAAGGCTATTTATATTCCATTGTAGTGCTCAAGGATGATGACCAAGATTCAGAAAAAGGCCTAAAATTAAACGAGTGTTACCTGAATCCTTGTTGAGTGTCCACTCTGTGTCTGTTACTGTTTTAAATTCTTGAGGCACAGCAGTGGACAAAACAAACAAGTTTCTTGTTCTCACATTCTAGTGCAGGAAGACAGAAAATAACCATGAAAACAATAGGTAAGATAATTTGAGGTAACAGTAATTGATGTGAAGAAAATAAAATAACATAATGGGCCGGGGCTAGGGCTGTTTCAATACTTTAAGTAATGTGACAGTAAAAGTCTCTGTGGACTTTAGTATCTTGCGTAGATGACACAACTTCACATTAATACTTTCCAGACCCCTTTGCCTGATTTACCATTAATTTGCCAACATCCCTCTCTCAAATATATTTGCCTTGATAAGTTAATCTCTCCTTGGATGATTTCTCTGAAAATAACTAGGGCATAAATGAGATGATAAGTGAGAAAACAATTTGTAAACTGTAAAGTCCTATGCATATGCTGACTAATAAAAATGTTGCCTTTCTTCCTAGACTTTCATTGTGGGCCTTAACATTTAAAGTCAATGCTACGGCTTCAATTGGATAGAGAAGCCCGGGCATAAAGGAAGAATGATTTTGACCCTGGGCAGCAGCACTATTTTCCAGTAGCAAAACTGTTCCATTAGTTTCAGCTGGGTGGTGACTTTAGAAGGGGGATAATAAATGGTAACGCATCTCTAGCCAGGGCAGGGGCTAGCACTGGTTATTTTGTAGTTCAATGAACACATTATGTATGTGATAAGTATTTATTCATGATGACCAGAAAACTAGACAGCCATTTTTCAAAATCCTATTAACTTCACATAGTCTTACAGTATTGTAAAAGGTTGCACTTTATCAGCAATGGCAAGAATATATTTGCATCCTTCAAGGTCTCTCACAGGCTGATTGTAGCATTCAACTAGTTATCTCTGCAGCCTGACATTACATCCTGATGCCATTACTTGGCCTTCCTCTGCACAAGGAATTCCAGTATTTACCAGTTTTGATTTTCACTGGTATTAGATCACGCAATTCAAGGAACTCAACAGACTTCTTCCTGGCTGACTAGAGCGCTGACCTATCTGCTGGAAATCTTCACTGGTAGACTGACATTTCCCTTGTGCTACAGAGCTTTTTATAATGATAAGAAATCTGCCTGCATCTACTAAATTACTGAGTATTCAAAACTGTCTGGTGAAATTCGTTCTGTATCACAACATGCCGAATTCATTTAATTCTTCTATTTTTCTACCCCATTCTGTGCAGGAGACACTTATCCTTTCTGGAATGCCCCTTTACATCACATGGCTCTTTGAAAGTTTCTTTGCAATCTCCACCACTCCCCCTTCCTGGAAGCCCTCCTTCACTCAGTGGAATTAACTGATGATTTCACTTCCCACCAATGCTACAGCTAAGAAGCAGGAAAGCTTATGTAGGGACCTGAAAGCTCACATGAAAGGGTAGATTGTGCTGTCTTACTTCCCACTTGTTAGAGACCTTGCTGAATGGAAATTCCTGCCTTTCAGATTTATTAGAATGCTCATTGGGGTTTGCTAAAGTCAGAAGCCAGCTCCATATTTCCCACATCCTTTTGTTGAGGATTCCATAACAACTCTTAAATCCAAATCATCCCTATTGAGAAATTCCTCTGTCCTAGTGAGAGAGGTAAAAACTTTCCTAGTTTATCTCGCTTCAGTCTATCTTGCTTTTCTTTCAGTAGGTGGCTAAAGATGAATTGTTCTTGCAGTTCTTTTCTGTGTAAACTCGGGCCCATCCAGGGCCATTCTTGGTTGGTGATGGGTGTTTGAAAGTGGAGTGTCTGCAGGGCCAGGGAAAACCCACAGTCTTCTGTTACCCCTTCCCTCATCCTGCCCTAATTAAATACAGGCATTCCCTGATGAATGCCCTTCTCCTCCCCACTGCCCCAGTCCCATGTGAATGTTTTCCAGCAGAATGCCTCCTCATTTTTGATGCCTAAGCCTCATAGAATTTATGTCTGTCTCCACAACGAGGCTTTTGGCTGATATTTGTATGGGAAAATGTGTATTTGTGACCCCAAAATTCACACAACATCGCAACAAAGTAATATAAGAGAAACATTTCCAGTTACATTCCAAATACAATTGGTTGAACTTCAGAATGACTTGATGACATTTGAAAACCTGGATTTTGCTGGCCCCAAGGGAAGCTGTGTTACTGCACATAAAACATTTGTTAACAACTGTATTAGTTGCTCAGTGATAAAAATGCAAAGTTCTAAGCACAGTAAATCCTAATGCAATAGTTTGGTACATACATAGATATTTTACTATGTTTTAATTACATTTCAAGAAATTGATTTGGGGGTTTGGGTTGGTGTGAAATACTGTTTTCTTTTCCTATTTAAAATAATGGGAAATCATCTCCAGTTTAGCATTTTGCATAAAGTGTTTGATATTGAGAAATAGATCACTAATTTTAAGCATGTAAATCTGATGAATCTGAAAATCAAACTCAACTTTGAAGGAGTTAATAATGGATGGAGTTCTCTCAAGAAAAGCAAAAACAAAAACAATATGCAGCATGCCTTGGAGGTCTTGGATAGAGAGAACAAGAAAGAAGACAGGCAAAAGGGGCCAACCAGTGACCTTGGTATATTGTCTGTATATGAACCTCAAGTCTTTTCTTCAGCACCACTGGTGTCTAGACCACTTGTTTTTCTCTCCATTACCACCTTCTTATGCAGCAGTGGCAGTTCAGTGATAGAATTCTCCTCTTCCATACAAGAAGCATGGTTTGATTCCAAGCCAATTGCACCTCATTCTAAGCTAGTGCCTGTCTGTCAGTGGAGGTTTGCATGTTGCTATGATGCTGAACAGGTTTCAGTGGAGCTTCCAGGCTAAGATGGACTAGATTAAAAGGCCTGGCAATCTACTTTCGAAAACCAACCAGTGAAAACCCTATGGATCACAATGATCTGATCTTGTTGTATATGGGGCCGACTCAATGGCAGCTACCAACAAGAAACCACCTTCCTGAATTATTGTCTGTATGTGTGTAAACCAGTTCTCTTCTCCCACTTGTCAAAGTAGAAAATCTTGTACTCTGTTAGGAGTAAGAACAATGAGTTTATTGAGGAAGAGCAGCTCGAACTGGGCAACACAATGCATGGAGTCACAAAGGGTTCTAACTTTCTGAGGGAGAGATGAGTTTTTATACAGAAAAGTGGAGAAGGGAGTACATGATCACAATCATGAGGGTCTGGAATTACCTATAGTTACAAGACAATAGCAAGTTAAAATTTTATAGGGTTAGCTAATCTATTTTTTGACATAGACTTCCTGGCGCCAACCTAGCAAGATATTTTCTGAAATTTCTACATATACATTCTTCCTGGGGCATGCTGCACAAGAAATCTTCCAAGACCATTTTGATGAACGTTTTCTGACAAACATTTCTTCACAAACCACATTCTTACCCCCTCCATTGTTTGCTGAGGGTGGTTAAAGTTGTATAAGAAGTTACGTGTCATAAGGCTCTAAATAAGATTCTATTCTTAGTAAGGCAGAAAGGAGGATTTAGGACAAGCTAGTTTAATTCAAAAAGGGAGCCTTGATTCAGACCTAGCTCAGTCATTTTCAATCATGCCAAGCACCTCAGTTTTAGAATGTCCTCACACACACCTAACACTGGCTCTACCCGAAAAGATGAGGAGTGATCTAGCTGATGGATTAGATGGTGAATGTCTGCCACACCTTGGCCTACATTCCTCTCCTGGATAGGTCAATATAGCCCAAGCTCACTGAGCCTGCAGTCTGTCTCTTAGGTTCTTCTTGCCTTCTCATGGCATTTGAAGCAGGCAACATTCCTTCTTCTAATACCCCACAACTAGGTCCCAAAGTCTAAACTTCATGGGGAAGGAATAGCAAGACAATTTTGATTCCAAGTCCAAGCTGAGTTCTAGCTTTACCACCATTAATTAAAGCTACTGATTTTATCCCTGATTCCTGTATCTATTTCTTAATTTGCTCAGAAGCTATAAGGTATGTGTGTGTGTGTGTGTGTGTGTGTGTGTGTGTGTGTGTGTGTGTGATATGACCTAATAGCTTTCAGTTGTTTACCAAATTCTGTGGACAAAGATCTGGGCCTAGAGGAACCATCCTTATTTACTGCCCCTTGGGGATTACTCTAGATCCTGGGTGGCACAAAGGGTTGTGAACTCATCCAGTAGTGCCCAGGAAGAAAGCCCTGTTGATCTGCTTTCATAAAGATTGCAGACAGGAAAACCCTATGGAGCACAGTTCTACTCTGTAACATATGCGGTTGCCATGTGTCAGAATTGACTCAATGGCAAGGGTTGTGAGAATTATTCTGAGTTCATGTGCCCCAGTTTTTGTAATAGTTTGTGATCTGTATTTTCCCCAAATAAAAGAATCCAATGTGAAAACAAGAGAAATAATTCAATACTTCCTCCCTATGTGGAACAAGGGTTATTGCTGATGTCCAATGGATCATGGCTGAAAGCAGAAAATACCAGAAAGATGTTTAGCTGTGTTTTATTGACTATGCAAAGGCATTTGACTGTGTATATCATAACAAATTAGGGATAACATTGGGAAGAATGGGAATTCCAGAACACTTAATTGTGCCCGTGAAGAACCATAGGCCAAGAAGCAGTCATTTGAGAAGAACAAGGGTGTATTGAGTGGTTTAAAGTCAAGAAAGGTGTGCATCAAGGCTGTATCCTTTCACCATACTTATTCAATCTGTACGCTGACCAAATAATACAAGAAGCTGGACTATATGAAGAACACGGCAGGCATCAGGACTGGAGGAAGACTCATTAAGAACCTGAGATATGCAGATGACACAACCTTGCTTGCTGAAAGGGAAGAGGACTTGAAGCCCTTACTGATGAAGATCAAAGACTACAGCCTTCAGTATGGATTACACCTCAACATAAAGAAAACGAAAATCCTCACAACTGGACAAATAAGCAGCATCATGATAAATAGAGAAAAGATTGAAGTTGTGAAGGATTTCATTTTACATGAATCCACAAACAACGCCCACAGAATCAGTAGTCAAGAATCAAACGACGCATTGCATCAATTGCCTCACATGTATGTGAAAGCTGGAAAATAAATAAGGAAGACTGAAGAAGAATTGATGCCTTTGAATTATGGTGTTGGTGGAGAGTATTGAATATACCATGGGCTGCCAGAAGAACAAACAAACCTGTCTTGGAAGAAGTACAGCCAGAATGCTCCTTAGAAGCAAGGATGGTGAGATTTCATCTCACATACTTTGGACATGTTATCAGGAGGGACCAGTCCCTGGAGATGGACATCATACTTGATAAAGTAGAGGGTCAGTGAAAAAGAGGAAGACCTTCAATGAAATGGATTGACACAATGGCTGCAACAGTGGGCTCAAGCTTAACAATAATTGTGAGGATGGCACAGGACCATGCAGTGTTTCGTTCTGCTATACATAGTGTCGCTATGAGTTGGAACCAATGGACAGCACCTAACAACAACAACTACACATTTTCCCCTAATTTCTTCAAGATAAGTATCTCCATCTTATTCTTGCATTAAATATTTCTCTTTTATGAATGACTTCTCTACAGAATTTTTCTTTAGATTGTGAACTCCAGGCAGTCAGAGATCCTCCTACTTTGGTTTGAAGTTTGTGCAGCCCCCCAGGGCAGGCCTATGCAACCGAATATTTTGGTTAATGACTCCTGGATACGTGATATTGCTAGCTGCTGTGGAGTAGGCCCCCAACTATGGACACCCCATGCATAACTGAATGAGATGCTGTACAGTTCTGGAGCATCTCCACGATCAGTTACAAATTGGATCATTGTGCTCTGTGTGGTTTTAACTGGCTTATTTTCAACTTTTCTTACTAGTCGGTCTTAGTCTGGAAGCTCTGCTTCAGCATCAGAGCAGCACACAAGCCTACACTGACAGACAGGTTGTGGTGGTGTATGAGGTGCGTTGGCCAGGAATCAAACTCGAGTCTCAAGTCCTGGTGATCTAATTCTGAAAAATCAGCCCTTGAAACCCCTATGGAGCACAGTTCTACTCTGACACCTGAGGGGTCACCATGAGTTGGAATTGTCTTGATGGCAACTGGTACTGGTTTTGGTTCTCCTGCATGGAAGGTGAGAATTCTACCACTAAGCCACCACTGCAGTACCACTGCCTCCCCCATCTAGATACATAAAACCACCAGTTGCCATGAAGTCAATTCTGACTCATGATGACCCCATGTGTACCAGAGTAGAACTGTACCCCATAGGGTTTTTGATGGCTGATTTTTCAGAATCAGATCACCAGGCATTTCCTTCCGGTTGCCTCAAGGTGAAGTCAAACCTCCAACCTTTCTATTAGCAGCCAAATGCCTAAAAAAGTGGATGAGGAGAGAAGCAGTAGAAATGCATTACCTTCATTTCATTCCCAACTTTTCTAGGAAAATATACTGCAGGAAAGAAGTACAAGGGCTGACCCATGTAATTTCTTTGAACTGTATAGTCTTAGCAAAATTCTTACTTGTTCACAAGGGAAAACAAAGCTGTCAACACATATTCCCTTGGTTTTTTTTTTTTTTTTTTTAAGCTCTTTCCAAAATGAAAGTCACAAAAAATGTGAGATATTTATTATTAAAATAAAATTTGTTAGAAAATTGGAGAAGGTGCAGAGTCGTATAGAATTGTTTTGTTTGAAATAGCCTTCAGAATTCTGTCATTAATTTTTAAACTTGTATTGCACCTTTTAATCTTCAAATAAATATATTGTGATGAACACACAATTCAGTGAAGAAGAAAATAATAAGAAAATGCCCTCATTTTTAGGATATCCAAGTATAATGGTGCCTGCAACTACTCTCAATGGTTCAGTAATGGTGATCACCAGTAATGGTGTGTATATACACACCCACACACACATATATATACACATATATGTATATGTTTATATTCATTATATTTTGCAACTTTTCTGTTGGTTTGAAAATTTTCAAAATAAAAAGTTTGGAAAAATTAATAGAGGGGAATAAAGGAAATATTTGTAAAACATGGAAAGAATTCTTGTTGTTGTTAGTCTGGCCATCCTTGCTTCTAAGGAGCATTCTTGCTGTACTTCTTCCAAGACAGGTTTAGTTGTTCTTCTGGCAGTCCATGGTATATTCAATAGTCTTCGCCAACACCGCAATTCAAAGGCATCAATTTTTCTTTGGTCTTCCTTATTCATTGCCAGCTTTCACATGCATATGAGGTGATTGAAAATCCCATGGGTTGAGTTAGGCACAGCTTAGTTCTCAAGGTGACATCTTTGCTTTTTAACACTTTAAAGAGGTCTTTTGCAGCAGATTTGCCCAATGCAATACATTGTTTGATTTCTTGACTACTGGGGGTTGATGGCACCTAACAACAACACAACAAATTCAAGTGGGATATACTCATGGTCGTACTTTGGCTCTTGTGGACTTGTTTTAATTTTTTCAGCTTCAACTTGAACTTGCATATGACCAGTTAATTTCTGTTCTGCAATTGGCTCCTGGCCTTGTTCTGACTGATATTGAGCTTCTCCATCATCTCTTTCCACAGATGTAGTCAGTTTGACTCCTGTTTATTTCATCTGGTGAGGTTCACGTGTATAGTAGCCTTTTGCCTTGATGAATAAGGGTATTTCCAATGAATAGGCTTTTGTTCTTGCAAAATTCTGTCATACAATCTCCAGTGTCATTTCTATCACCAAGGTCATATTTCCTAACTACTGATCTTTCTTCATTTCCAACTTTCACATTCCAATCACCAGTAACTATCAATGCATCTTGATTGTACGTTTGATCAACTTTAGACTGCAGAAGCTGGTAAAAATCTTCAGTTTCTTCATCTTTGACATTAGTGGTTGATGCATAAATTTCAATAATAATATTAACTGGTTTTATTCATAGGCATATGGCTATTATCCTAACACTGACAACGTTGTACTTCAGAATCGATCTTGAAATGTTCTTTTTGACAATGAAGGCTACACCGTTCCTCTTCAATTTGAGATTCCTGGCATAGCAGACTATATGATTGTTCGATTCAAAATGGCCAATACCAGTCCGTTTCGGCTCACTAAGGCCTAGGTTATTGATCTTTATGCATTCCATTTTATTTTTGACAACTTCAAATGTTCCTAGATTTGTACTTTGTATATTCTACATTCCAGTTATTAATGGATGTTTGCAGTTGTTTCTTCTTATTTTAAGTCTTGCCGTATCAGCAAATGAAGCTCCTGAAAGTTTGACTCCATTCATGTCATTAACGTCAACTCTACTTTGAGAAGGCAGCTCTTCCTCAGAGATATTTTGAGTGCCTTCCAGCCTGAAGGGCTCATCTTCCAGCACTATATCAGACAATGTTCCACTGATATTCATAATGTTTTCACTGGCCAATTTTTTTTAGAAATAGATCATCAGGTCCTTCTTTCTAGCCTGTCTTTGTCTGGAAGCTCTGCTGAAACTTGTCCACCATGGGTGACCCTACTGGTATTTGAAATACCCGTGGCATATCTTTCAGCATCATAGCAACATGCAAGCCACCACAGTACAAAAAACTGGCAGATGAGTGGTGGATGGAAAGAAATTTGTTGTGATCTTTGAATGTTATGGAAAGAAAGAAATATGTATATATAAAACATTCAAGTCAGAATAGAAGGAAAGAAGAGTTAATATATTTGAAAGCCATGAATTTCTATTTAAGGTCTATTGTTAGATGCCTTAAAGTTGATATCAACTCACAGCAACCTCATGTAACAGAGTAAAACTGTTCTGTAGGGTTTCCTAGGCTGTAGTGTTTATGGGAGCAGATCACCAGGTTTTCTCCTCTGGAGTTGCTTAGTGCGTTCAAAGAGCCAACTTTTCACTTAGCATCAGAGTGCTTAATCAATGGGCCATCAGGGCTCCTTGTATTTAAAGTATAGTTAGTTCAAATTTAATATGACTTGGAAGTGGCCTGAAATTAAAATAAATTGATATTTTTTTATTCATAGATTTTTAAAAAATTATTTTATTGTATTTTTGGTTAAACTTTACACAGCAAATTAGTTTCCTATTTAACAGTTTCAATATGTATTGTTCAGTGACATTGGTTCCATTTTTCACATTGTGTCAACATTCTTGTTATTTCCATTCTTGTTGTTCTGTTTCTATTAACGTAGCTTCCCTGTCCTCCCCTGTCTTATCATGTTTGCTTTAGGGTAAATGTTGACCGTTTGGTTTCATATAGATAATTTTTTTTTTTTAAATACATGAGCACATTACTCACAGGTGATGTTGTTTATTTTATGAGCCAATCTGTTATTTAGCTGAAAGGTAACTCCAGGAGTGGTCTCAGTTCAAAGTTTAAAGGGTATCTAAGGTGATAGTCTTGGGGGTTCCACTAGTCTCTACCAGTCTAGTAAATCTGGGCTTTTTTAAGAATTTGAGTTTCATTCTACATTTTTCTCCTGTTCTATCTGGGACCATTGTGTCCCTGGTCAGAATGGTTGGTAACGGTAGCTGGGCACCATCTAGTTCTTCTGGTCTCAGGATAGATGAGGTGATGATTCGTGTTGGCTATTAGTCCTGTGGACTAGTTTCTTCTTTGAGTCTTTGGTGTCCTTCTTTCTCTTTTTCTCCAGATGAGTAGAGACAAATAGTTGTATCTTAGATGGCTGCTTGCAAGCTTCTAAGACCCTAGGTGCTACTCACCAAACTAGGATGTAGAACATAAACTTTATAGACCACATTGTGCCAGTTGACCAAGTTGTCCCACCCAAATATAGTCCTAAGCCTTCAAACCCTGTAAACCAATCCTTACAAGTGTTTGGTTATGTCTGGGAAGAATCTGTGACTGTACCCCCTAGGTGCTTTATAATAAAAAAAACCCAACCCATACTCACTGAGTCAATTCTGATGCATAGTGACCCTGTAAGACAGAGTAGAACTGTCCCATAGGTTTTCCAAGGCTGTAAATCTTTACAGAAGCAGACTTTCACAGTAGCCTGTGGAGTGGCTGGTAGGTTAGAACTGCAGACCTTTTAGCTAGAAGCTGAGCGCTTTAACCACTCTGCTACCAGGGCTCCTTTGTGCTTTATTATATGTATGAATATATATGCAGCACCACAAACATGTATATACATATACCTACAGATACACCTATACATGCACATATATATACACACATATGCCTTCCTATATTCATAGATTTTTACTGGAGTGTTAGCTATCAAAACTCAGATTGGAGTTTTTTATCCTAGTCAAATATTCACTGGGGGTGGAGGGTGGTGAACTGCATTATTTAAAAAATAGGAATATATTCTATTTTCTCATCTAACAAAATCATATATTTACAGAAGGAATTTCAAGCAGATCCAGCTATTTCCTTCCTCTTGCCTGAAGGTAACTCCTGGACAGATTCCAGAAACCCAAAGTCATTCCAGTCTTCAATAACAATTTCTTATATTCCACCTACATTCTTCTCTCTGCAGCTTGGACCTGCTAGTTTCCTTTTTTTCCTGACTTCTATATAGGGAGAGACAACTGGTTGGCATATTTTCTACAATATCCCCATTATATTCCTAAAGATTCAGTCATACCTTACTTTTTCATATATACTCATAAAAAAACTCTACCTCCTTTGGTACTTTTTATAATTTGCTCTCACCCCAGTTTACCATCATTTCTCTTATGATAATGCAGATCAGAAGATGAACCTTAGAGAGTACCTCCCCCGAGCTGAGTTATACCTTATTAGGGGTAGTATGACTACCACTGCTCTGTGAACGGGTTGTAATATTACTCGGTGGCTGATGATTCCCCACAGTTCATTAGTAAAACAACTACCCAGCCCAGCTGGTCATTCTCCATTGTGTTCTCTTACTCTATCGAATTATAGCATCCTCCACCAACAAGTGTGGAATATCACATTTAATAGTTGTGTTGACCATTGCTCCACTTGTAAAAGACAGTTCCTGACTTTCTAGGAATGGAACAAGAATTGTCAATTTGTTTGATTGTACATGTTATCTTTTAAATGCTCTGAAAAGTAATGAAAGTTGAAACAGCAATCTCATGATCATAGAGAAGTGTCCAAGAAGCTATTTGCCAAATTCCACACACTTGTCATTAGTTAAAAACAAAATCAATACTGACCTGAACCAAACCCAATCCAAACCAAATCAAACCAAACCAAACCAAACCAAACAAAACAGGAATATAATAGATCTTTGGCATTGTCCACATTGTAACATTCTCTTTGCCTTGTGGTGATCTAAAATTCTGCTGGGACACAGATCTGAAAGTGGGCTCTTCTTGGCTGTAGGGGCATCCTTGCTGCTGGAGGAGCGTAAGCTCTTACCTTCATTTGTATCTCAGCTCAGCTTGTCCTTTATTTTCTGCTGAGAGGTGGATGAATAGGCATTTTTGCCCAGTGATGAAAACATTATTGCTTCATGAGTAATAGCCTGAAAAGATACCCAACTGTTAGAGTGGGCCATTGATATGAAAAGAAAGTAAAGAATCCGAGAAAGCAATGTTTCTTAGCTAGAAAATAGAAATTTTTAGTAAATTATACAGAGGTTTGGCAGGGATTCTAGGTTCATGGTTAGTTAATGTTGCATTACAGTAATGATGTAATAGTTTAGAGTTTATTTTTGGGACAAAGTGCGTTTTAATAGCTTTAAATAACTTGAGCCATGCATTCATAGACTCTCTAAGGGTCTGAAGGGATCACTTAAATTTTTCAAATTTACCTTTCTGCATGTTAGAGAAGAAATTTTATATATAAGTTCAGGGATTAAAAAACTCACTATTTCACAATTGTTTAATGTATACTATATGACAAGAGATAAGACCAGTATTTAGGGGCAGAGCTTATGAGATAAATATATCAGATCTATCAGACTGATGATAAAATGCTGATAATGTTATAATTTCAAGTCTATGGTAAGCTAATTAAATTGACTACGTCTGTGGAAAGAGATGCTGGAAAAGCTCAATATCATCAGTCAGAACAAGGCCAAGGGGCTGACTGTAGAACAGATCATCAATTACTGATGTGCAAGCTGAAGTTGAAGTGGAAGAAAATTAGAACAAGTCTACGAGGGCCAAAGTATGACCTTGAGTATATGCCACCTGCATTTAGAGACAATCTCAAGAATAGATTTGATGCATTGAACACTAATGACCGAAGACCAGATGAGTTGTAGAATGACATCAAGGACATCATACATGAAGAAAGCAAAAGGTCATTAAAAAGACAGAAAAGAAAGAAAAGACCACAATGGATGTCAGAAGAGACTCTGAAACTTGCTCTTGCACAAAGAGTAGCTAAAGCAAATTGAAGAAATGATGACGTAAAAGAGCTGAACAGAAGATTTCAAAGGGCAGCTGGAGAGGACAAAGTATTATAATGAAATGTGCAAAGACCTGGAGATAGAAAATCAAAAGGGAAGAACACGCATGGCATTTTTTCAAGCTGAAAGAACTGAAGAAAAAATTCAAGGCTTGAGTTGCAATATTGAAGGATTCTATGGGGAAAATATTAAATGATGCAAAACCCGTTGAAACCTGTTGCTGTCAAGTTGATTCCAACTCTCTGCAACCCTGTAGGACAGAGTAGAACTGAAAAGTTTTCAAGGAGCGACTGATAAATTTGAAATGCCGAAATTTTGGTTAGCAGCCGAGCTTTTAAGCACTGAGCCACCAGCGTCGAAGAAGGAAGGAATACACAAAGTCACTGCACAAAAAAGAGTTGGTCTACGTTCAACCATTTCAGGAGATATGATGATACTAAAGGAAGAGGTCCAAGCTGCAGTGAAGGCAGTGGTGAAAAAGAAGTCTCCAGGAATTCACAGAATACCACCTGAGTTGTTTCAACAAAGAGATGCAGCACTGGAAGTGCTCACTTGTCTGTGCCAAGAAATTTGGAAGACAGCTACCTGGCCAACCGACTGGAAGAGATCCATATTTGTACTCATTCCAAAGAAAGGTGAGCCAACAGAATGCAGAAATTATCGAACAACATCATTAATATCACACACCAGTAAAATTTTGCTGAAAATCATTCAAAAGTAGTTGCAGCAGTACATCGACAAAGTTCAAGCTAGATTCAGAAGAGGATGTGGAACAAGGGATATAATTGCTGGTGTCAGACGGATCACAGCTGAAAGCAGAATACCAGAAAGATGTTTACCTGTGTTTTATTGACCATGCAAAGGCATTTGACTGTGTATATCATAACAAATCAGGCAAAATATTGGGAAGAATGGGAATTCCAGAAGACTTAATTGTGCCCATGAGGAACCTGTACATAGACCAACAGGCAGTCATTGAAACAGAACAAGGGGATACTGAGTGATTTTAAGTCAAGAAAGGTGTGCATCAAGGTTGTATCCTTTCACCATACCTACTCAATCTGTATGCTGACCAAATAATACAAGAAGCTAGACTACATGAAGAAGAACATGGCAGTCATCAGGATTGGAGGAAGACTCATTAACAACCTGAGATATGCAGATGACACAACCTTGCTTGCTGATAGTGAAGAGGACTTGAAGCATTTACTGATAAAAGATCAAAGATTACAGCCTTCAGTATGGATTATACCTCAACATAAGAAAACAAAAATCCTCACAACTGGACCAGTAAGCAACGTCATGATAAACAGAGAAAATATTGAAGTTGTCAAGGATTTCATTTTAGTTCAATCCACAAGCAACACCCTAGAAGTAGCAGTCAAGAAATTAAATGATGCATTGCTGGCAAATCTGCTGCAAAAGACCTCTTTAAAGTGTTAAAAAGCAAAGATGTCACCTTGAGTACTAAAGTGCACCTGACCCAAGCCATGGTGTTTTCAATCACCTCATATGCATGGGAAAGCTGGACAATGAATAAGGAAGACCAAAAAATTGATGCCTTTGGATTACGGTGTTGGTGAAGAATATTGAATATACCGTGAACTTCCAGGAAAATGAACAAGTCTGTCTTGGAAGAAGTACAGCCAGCATGCTCCTTAGAAGCAAGGATGGTGAGACTTCGTCTCACATACTTTGGACATGTTATCAGGAGGGATCAGTCCCTGGAGAAGGACATCATGCTTGATAAAGTGGAGGGTCAGGAAATAGAGAAAGACCCTAAACGAGATGGATTGACACAGTGGCTGCAACATAACAATGATTGTGAGGATGGCACAGGACCAGGCAGTGTTTCCTTCTGTTATACATAGGGTCGCTATGAGTTAGTACCAACTCGATGGAACCTAACAACAACAACATGGTAAGCTATTGATAATGAAACTCAGATATACTCATATCTGAGTGAAGCCATCTATACAGTAAAGAAAACATCGGCTTATAAAATCTGATTTAAATTTAAGCTAAATGGGCAAATCACATTTCAAAGTGTTTTATTATATACAATCTCTTTAAGTCTTTTATTTTATCTGGCATTAAGTTTACTCAAAACTGTGACCAAAAAAAGACACATCATTTTTTGAATTGCAAGATGATTTTTCCTGTCACTAATTCTATTTGATGATTTGTTTACATTATACTAACTGGAAATCTTCTGTCTCCTGAGATGCCCTCAACCAACCCCTTGGGTTTTAGGAAATAACTGAAAATCTCATCAGGTATAGAAGAGCCAAAAGCCAGAGAACTGAGAGCAGAACTTTCAGCCCATGGGTAAGTGGGAGGTCGAACTTTTTTCCCCTCTCTCAAGAAAATTTAAATCTCACTCTGTCTTAGTTACCTAGTGCTGCTATAACAGAAATAACACAAGTGGATGGCTTTAACAAACAGAAATTTATTCTTTCACAGTCTAGTAGGCTAGAAGTCCAAATTTAGGGTACCAGCTCCTGGGGAAACTTTCTGTTGGCTGTGGAGGAAGGTCCTTGTCATCAGTCTTCCCGTGGTCTAGGAGCTTCTCAGCCCAGGGACCCTGGGTCCAAAGGACACACTTTACTCTTGGCACTACTTTCTTGGTGGTATGAGGTATTCCTGTCTCTCTACTCACTTCTCTCTTTTATATCTCAAAAGAGATTGAGTCAAGATACAATCTAATCTTATAGATTGAGTCTTGCCTCATTAACATCATAGAGGCTGGATTTACAACACATAGGATAAATCACATCAGACGGCAAACTGGTGAACAATCACACAATACTGGGAATCATGGCCTATCCAAGTTGATACACATTTTTTGGGGACACAATTCAATGCATAACACACTCCAATATGGCTGTCTGAAGAACAAATATTGTTAGAAATTTCTGGAAAATTAGCTGGCAATTAGACTGCAGAGTCTAGGATAGGAGAGTTGTCCTTGAGAAGATTAGTGGCAGCTTCAAAATTTACGCGTAAGGGGCTGCGATTTGATTAGAGGGGGATGCTAGTACTTGTCTTGAGGCTTCATTTCAAAGTAAGAACACTGGCTCTATTTAGATTGCATGTTTATTTTGGGGTGGTTGAGGGTGTGTCTGCTCATGGTGATCATTGGGGGTGAGGCTAAAGCTTCCCTATGTCATCCCTTGGCATGGCCACTGTTTAGAGGATGAGGCAACTGTCTCTCTACAGACAAGTACTTTGTATGAAAACATGCTTACTTTAAAAACAAACACACCCAAAGGGAGGGTGGAATGCTGTAGTCACAAATAAATCTGACATATCAAAGCAGAATTTCCAACATTCAGTAATTGATCACCCATGGCAGTCATGAATTACATGTATTAATAATATATTTAACTATATGTGGTTGTTAGGTGCCGTTGAGTCAATTTTTGACTCATAGTGACCCCATGTGACAGATATAGTATGCTTCTATATAACTATATACATGTACCTCTGATATATGTCATGCATTAATACTTTCTATGGATCTCATAGACCTAAAAATAAATGTTCAGCTCTGTATCCACATGAATGTTATTCTTTTACATATGCAAGGCTTGTTTACGTAAAAAAGGAAATTTATTGGCTTATGTAACTAAAAATTCTAAAGGTAGGTCAGGCTTCAGCCTGATCCAGGGGCTTAAATGAGTTGACTCATTTCCAAGCTCTGTGGAATGGCACTTTGGCTTCCAGCAGCTCCAGGCCCTATACCAATGCCTCTTTCTCCGTAGTTCCTATCTGTGTTCTGGGATTCAAGACCTACCTGGGCCATGGCACCCAAATAACTGGGGCCACTGAAGTGGAATTCCGTTGATCGACCAGATGGGTCACTGGATCCAATACAATGTTCACGAAGGAGCGGTTCCCCACAGGAAATCTGGGTACAACGTCAGAAGATGGGGAATGGGTGTAGGGTAGTCAAAAACAACAAATGACCACTGAAGTCACCATGTTAATTTTACGATTTTAGAGGTTGATAGAAAACTTCGAAACCACATACTAGTCTACTTGTTTTATACATGAGGAAACCGAGGTCCAAAGAGATTATATGTCTTATCAAGATTGCACAGCCAGTGCCAGAACCTGAATACTCTGACTCCCCAAACAGTGCTCTTTCTATAACATCTCAGATCTCCCTCATGTCCCTCTTACTTTCAGAGGATCTGGCTGTGTTCCTAAAGTTAGACTCATTCTCCCCTGCACCAATCCCTGCATCAGGGTTTGGGCTCATTAAGCTCTGTCGCTCAAACCAGGATGGAGTAGGTCTAGGGTTAGAGTTAGGGAAGAAAATACAAGGTTTCTTTGCCATTGGGCTGGGAAGAAGAGTAGGTGGGAAGGGGGCCAATTCTGTTTCCTTGCTTTTATGAATTGAGTCTATTTTACTCCCTTTATCCATGTTCCCTATTCACAAGCCCTCCCAAATGGCGAAAGCAAATCTAAATCTGGGATAATCACTTAAAGTGCAGGATAAGAAGACTGTTTTTCCCCCTACCTCATTTAAAATCCCTCTATGTATTGCCAGGAATGTAAACAGCCCAAACTTCCTGCTCTAATTAAATATAACAGGCTTAACAATGCAAATACCAAGGGGTCATATTAGAAATGACACCAAATTCTTTCCTGTTTTGATTGTAAGAGAGGGTTAGAAAGCTGTAAGGGGATGAGAGGCAGAGAAGGAGAGAGAATAATACTGACTGATAAAGGAAGAAAAAAGTCGAGGTTAGAGGAACAGGTAACAACAAACTTTAACGACTCCATAGTTTTGTATCTTTATGTTTTCATAGAGTGAAGGCTTGGAGAAAGGTTCCTCAAGTCTTTGGATGTTCTAGATTCTCTAGTGGGTGCTCATGTCACCCATCTGAATAAACAATATAATCCTGAGTAGCGCCAATCAAATATTTAAGAAGGCCTTTTCAACAAACTGAATTGTCAGTCTATCTACCTCTAACCCTTCCCCTTTCCACACAGGTGGCAGTAGGTAGTACTTGAACACTTGGAATTCCTATTAGTTCTTACAACAACATTATGAGGCAGGGGCTATCATTCACTTCATTGTATAGGCGGTCTCAGGGAGGTTAAGTAACGTGCCCTGCATCATATAATAGCAAATGGTGGAGCTGGGGGTCTACATCCAGGGCTGCCTGATTCCTGAGTGTATACGTTAAACCATGAGCTTGTGCCCCCTTCAAGGTCACCTTCGATTCCTCCTCCATCAGAACCACAAGGTCATATGTCCCCATGTTTTTATCCCTAGAAAGGCAATAGATAGGACATTCACATGAAATTCCAGCAGGAATTTCCCTGAAATAGAAAGCAGTTAAGAAACTTGTCTATTTGTAAAGTGGAGGTAATAATACCTACCTCATAGAGCTGTCGTGAGAACTAGTGTGAGCTGTAATTTGTAAGTGCTTAGCATACTTCCTGACGTACAGTTAGTACTCTGTATTTCTTAAATAAATTACAGTTGTTTCAATTTTATATATATATATAAAATAAGAGCAACTTTTCACATATGCAATATAATCTGGTAAAATTTCCTGAATGCCAGAAAGTTCTCCAGGAATATACTAATAAAATTATGCCTAATCTTTTCAATTCTGAGAATCTACTACTACCTGTCTTTATGTCATTTCTCTCTTTCCCCCTTTCTTTTATTGCTCTCCTCAATGTGTTAAAGAGCTCAAGAGATTTTAAAATATAAAATAAATTTCTGTGTTAACTCCTTGACATACTGGAGTACTCCGAGACACTGCAGGAACAACTGATCTAATGACTGGGAAAGACAGTCAATATGTTGTTGTTGTGTGCTGTCGAGTCGATTCCAACTCACAGTGACACTATATGACAGAGTAGAATTGTCCCATAGTGTTTCCTAGGCTGTGATCTTTACAGGAGGAGCCCTGGTGGCACAGTGGTTAAAGTGCTTGGCTGCTAACTGAAAGGTTGGCAGTTGGAACTCACCAACCGATCAGTGGCAGAAAGATGTGGCAGTCTGTTTCCGTAAAGATTACAGCCTTGGAAACCCTTTGGGGCAGTTCTACTCTGACCTATAGGGTCGCCGTGAGTTGCAATCAACTTGATGGCAGTGGTTTGGGTTTTTTGGTCAAACTTTATGGGAGCAGATTGTGGGGTCTTTTCTCTCTTGGAACAGCTGGTGGGTCCGAACCACTGACCTTTCAGTTAGCAGCCGAGTGCTTAACTGTTGCACCATCAGGCTCCTTCAGTATAGGCTAGACACTAGAAAAGTGTTATGATAAAACCTATGTAACTAAGTTGTATTATCTGTGCATATATCTAATTGTAGTGACAACTGCCTTTTTTTTTAATGTCGGTGCTGCCCTTAGACTTGGTCAGTTAGGGTTCCTCACTTTAGGGGCTCACATGCCACAAAGATTTTAAGTAATCTATTAAAGAGTACTTGGTTGCCTATGTCACTTATAATCTGTGTGCACCGCTGGCAACGAGTAACCTGTTATCCTACACATCCAGTTTTGTGACTATGGTGTTGAGGCCCTAAGGAAATACATCTCCATGTGTCTTGCTTTATGTCCTCAAAACAAAAGGTGACTGAGGTTTGTGGGTTGTGCCACCGCTGGTATCAGAGATGGCCACCGCTTTAGAGAGCGAGGAGGGCTGGAGGGGCAGAGTGCTTAAGAGAAAAGACAATCTACAGAATGATGCAATCAATTTTTATAATACAAGTTATTGTTTCTCGGTAATGCTGAACATCCATTTTCTTGCTTCTCTTTATGTTTCAATTTGTGGTTCTGGAAGTACTTACAGACTGGTTTGGTATTTGAAAAAGTTGCACATGGTGGCTGAGAAGCAATTTGTTTTATTCTTAAATTTGTATATATTGAGTTCTAGATATGACATATGTGACTAGATGGATTTGAATGATTGAATTGCCTATTTAATAAAATTTTAATAAAATTTCAAAAGCTGCAATAAAATTTTAACTTTAAGTAGTTTTAATTTCAAAATTTGATTCATAAATTATATATAATTCATATTTTTACTTATGATTTTATAGATAATTTTGAATATTTTGAAGAAAAATAACTATCTTAGAAAAAATACAGACATTTTAATTGTTTAATATTTACTTTAACATTTTAAATGAAAACACATTCAGATTTTGTACAGCTTGAATACAATTATATTTTATTTTTAAGTTTGTTAAGTCATTACTGTCAATAGAACACACATTATTTGACTAACTTGATTATATCCAGGACTTCAAACCAGTTTGTTCCAGTTCGAACCCCTGATGAAAATTTGCATTTCTAACAAGTTCCCTACTGAGAATTTGCATTTCCACCCTGGATATACTGAATTAGAATCTACATTTTAACAAGATCCTCAGGAGATTCTTATGTATAACTTCCTGGGAAACTTATTAGAAATGCAAATTTTTTTCAATATTTTGCTGGCTTTCAGTTGTATAAAAAAATCATAGTTGTTCAAATAAATTAAAATTTTGTTGTTACCAAGGTATATTTGTTAATATAGGAGAATAGAATGCATTTTATTGAGCAGTTTGTTAGCTTAATTTATAAATTTTAAATATTTAGACAGAGTTTGTGGGCCTCTATTCATACTTCGGAGCCTTGGTGGTGCAGTGGTTAGGAGCTATGCCTGCTTAATCAAAAGGTTGGCAGTTCGAATCCACGAGGCACTCCTTGGAAACCCTATGGGGCATTTCTACTCTGTCCTGTAGGGTCACTATGAGTTGGAACCAACTTGATGGCAACAGGTTTTTTTGGTTTTATTCATACTTTTGCCTTGGGACCTGCAAATTTAAGAGACAGCCTGTCTCACACAATTAGATTATACTCTCCAAAATGGTTTTATTTCATTTTGGCAACAGTTTATTTACAGATTAGTTTAACTCTTTTTTTAAATTGTCCTAACAAACTTGATAACCCTCTACTATTTTTGAAAACAGATTTCCATACCAAACTATCTCTGTTCCCATCCCTACCTCTGCAATTAGCCAAAGTTTGATGACTCAATAGACAACACATACAAAGAGGAGTGTGGGGTTTGGACTGCTTTCTGCAAAATTTAGCCACAAAAAATAAAACTCTCTACTCCTTTAACTTCTGCTTCTGTCTTGGTATGCTGGGCAAATTTCTACTTAGTTGACAAGAAAGTTCTGTTTGGTTGACAGAAGCAAATGTAAAGGTATGAGTAAGTACTTACATGATATTCTGGGAAGGCCACCAAAAAATTCCTGTGTATGTGCCTGGCATTTATTTCATAGGAGATTTCATTTGGCAAAGATAAATGCTAAAGGACAAAATGCAAATACCCTGAGGAATGTACCACATCCACTTAAATTCACACTGGGAAGTAAAGGAATCTAGAGGTGAATAAGTTTTGAAAGAAAAAATGAGCAGAGAAGTCTGAAGGAAGAAGCAGGGCGGGTGCCATGGGGAGAAAGGGAAGGAGCAAGAAGGTCCAGGACCAGAAGTCTTGTGCAGTGGCATCACTAGAAGGATGTGTTTGGGGGATGTGGACCATGCCCCCTGACACTGTCAGAGGGGGCGTCACCAAAATGACCCCGGGATCTGCCAAGGCAGTGGCGTCACTAGGGCTGGTGTCACCCATCACCCAGTACAGTAACTCGTAAACCCCTCTCCATCACCCTTCAGTCACTACGGTTGGTGTCACTCAATGTGGTAACTTGTCACCACCCCTTCCCCCCTTCACCTGCTAGTCAGGGTATGGGCGGCCGGGCCGTGGCACCCACCACTGGGCAGAGAGGAGGGTCTCCACCTTGGCCAATGGGAGAGGGGAGGAGCTGCGGGAAGCCATGAGGGCGGGACCAGGAGGGGCAAGGCAGTGCCGGGCCACTCCGCCCATGGGAAGGATGGGGTTCGCCAGTCAGGCCTGCCCACCCCAGGCAGGTGGGTGTGTGTGTGTGACACCATGAGTTACTACAGTGGGTGACACCAACCCTAGTGATGCCACTGGTCTTGAGGTCCTGTATATCAGCACCTACAATGGACTGTGTGACTCACCTGGGTGTCTTGCTAAAATGCACTTTATTTTTCAGCAGGTCTAGGGTTAGACCAGAGCCTCTGCACTTCTAATAATTCATGAGATGATGCAGATGCTGTTGCTTTGTGGATCACAGTTTTCAAGGTATTCCTAAATAAGGCTCAGTAAGGGAATGGCCTAGGGAACCAACCCAGACCCATGAAGTTGAAATCTCCGGGAGTAGAGCCCAGATAAGTCTGCCCTTTTTGTATTTTTTTAAGTTGACCAAGTGATTTTAATTTAGCCAGCCAGTCTAATATGAGTCTCTTGTTAGGGAAGTGCTCTGGCAGAGCAGTGCCCTTGAAACGTGGTCCAAAGACCACTGCATCAGAAATCAGAAACACCTGGGAGCTTGTTAAAGGCCATATTTCTGAGCCCCATCCAGGGAGTAGAGCCCAAGGGACTGTACTTATTAAAAAGATCACTAAATATTCTTCTTTATTTTTTAATAGTGGTTTCTATCAAATATTGAAGAGAGCAAAAGAATACTTATAAATATATGCAAGGTATTAAGCATAATTATACAATTAATACTCTATTGCATTGGACAAATCTGCTGCAAAAGACTTCTTTAAAGTTTTAAAAAGCAAAGATATCACTTTGATAATTATGGTGTAACTGACCTAAACCATGGTCTTTTCAATCACCTCATATGCATGGGAAAGCTGGACAAATAAAAAGAATGCAGAAGAACTGACACATTCAAATTGTGTTGGTGAAGAATGAACAAATTGGTTTTAGAAGAAATACAATCAGAATGTTCCTTAGAAGTGAGGATGGAGTGACTTCAACTTGCTTACTTTGGACATGTTGTCAGGAAAGACCAATCACTAGAAAAGGGCATCATGTTTGGTAAGGTAGAGGGTCAGTGAAAACAAGGGAAACCCTCCATGAGATGGATTGACACAATAGCCACAATAATGGACTCATACCAAAGATCATGAAGATGGCTTAGTATCGGGCAACATTTCCTTCTGTTATACATAGGTTGCCATAAGTCAGAGCTGACTCAATGGCAACAGACGACAACCCACAATCAATTTAAGGAGAACATTGCCATGACCTTTGAAGTCCCCTGTGTGCACACCTCCACCACCAATTTCATTCCTTTCTCTTCTCCCTCTGAGGTATCACAATCTTGAATTTTTTGTTTCCTTATCATGTTGCTTTTCTTTACAACTTTAGTGTTTATTGTTAATGTTGAATTTGTGATACTGGAAAACAGCGATGGTTAAAGAACTGCACCCCGCCCCCCTTTGTGTTCAGGAAAACGACTTACTGCAAATAATCACCCTTCTGCATGACTTAGATAAGACTCATGGATGCCCCCTTATTTTCCTATGACAAGGCCAGACACAGATCCTCCAAATTCCCATTCCTTGCCTCATAAAGGAGTAACTGAATTGCTTGTCCCCACTCATATATCAGAAACAAATTGTCTGCTAATCAAACTTTGGTTGAACTTCTCTCCTTCCCCTAACTCCCTGAACTTTGGCCCACCCTCAGCCTGAGCCAACATACTACCTCTCTTTAAGGGCCACTCCCAGAGAATAGGCTGACATTGGTGTAAAACATTCTGATTTACTATCCAATGATGTCACCCTTTCATCATGCTTCCTCACACCTGGGTTTTTTTCTAGCCTTGTTTACTCTCAGTCTCTATAAAAGAAAACACTTTTTCTCCAACTCTTTGAGAACCTTGTTGATCTTATGGTCAGAGTGTTCTCCCTATTACAACTATCATAGTAGTTCTCCCTATTATAATAATCCCTTTCCCTCTTTTCTTTCTAAATAAAGCCTCTCCCTATTAAAGCTTGGATATGTGCTTTTTTTATTTGACAATTTACTTATGTAATACATTATTTTGGTCATATCTGTTAATTTTTTCCAGTTATAAAAAATAGTAGGGTCAGACCTTGTCTAACTTCACAAGGCGGGAGGAGAGAATCATGATCATCCCAAGGCTGATTCCTATGAGGAGATCAGACATACCTTCACCTGCCAAACTTTTTACCAATTCTCACACCAGCCGTTCCTCCAATGGCACTCTCTACTTCTCTGCTGAATTTGATAACTTCTTGCAATGGCCACACAGAAACTCACAGACCATACTCATGATTACGGGGTTTATTAGGAAAGTAAGAGGTTACAACTCAGAATTAGGATCAACTTGGAAGTAACAGGAACAACTCAGGAGACAGGATACAGTTCGTCAATCAGGACAGCTTCCAATCTCTCTGCTTCTTCTCTGTTGTGCCTCCCCCACCCCGCCCTCCCTCTTGGCCTCTGCCCTGCTCAGGCAAGTATTATAACTCTTTAGCTTTGCTAATACGTGTGCAGAGACACCGTACTCCGCCAACAAGCCTCATGCCTGAAGGCACTCAGCTCTCTTGATCTGTGTGTGGGTTGGCAAGGCTAGCTCCACCAATAAGTGCCTGGAGCCACCACACTCTGCCAGCAAACCTACTGTCTGAAGGCATTCAGCTCTTTCACCTCCTTGTGCTGTGAGCTGGGAAGCCCATTGCAGCTATCTTGTGCTGGTCTCCTGGTTTTTGCTGCTGGTACAGTCTGGTGCCATCTTGCTCTTTCTCCAGTGTTACAGCTCTCTGTCTTCTGGGTCTAGGAGGTTCTCAATGCAGGCACCCTCGGTTGAAAAGACGTATTCTGCTCCTGGCTCTTCTCCTTGATGGTAATGAGGTCTTCCCTCAACCAGTGGGATTGCCTCTTTTTAAGCCTAGCAGGATGGCAAAACTGACCAATCCCCTTGTTGGGCCACAGGCACCTTATTTGCATAGTTCCAGCCAATCTGAGCAAGAGTTTTATACATCTTATTTGCATAGGTCCACCCAATCATTCTGTGGGAGTTACAAGATCATGCCAGAGAAGCCATATAAAAACAGAAACACTAAAAGTATCCCTATTTGCAGATGATATGATCTTATACACAGAAATCACCAAAATATCCACAAGAAAGCTCCTGGAACTAATACAAGATTTCAGCAAAGTAGCAGGACACAAGATCAACTTACACAAATCAGTTGAATTTCTCTACACCAACAAAGAGAACTTCAAAAAGGAAATCGGCAATTCAATACCATTTATAATAGCCCCCAAGAAGATAAAGTACTTAGGATTAAATCTAACCAGGGACGTAAAAGACCTATACAAAGAAAGTTACAAAACACTACTACAAGAAACCAAAAGAGACCTACCTAAGTGGAAAAACATGATGCTCAGGGATAGGAAGACTCAGCATTGTGAAAATGACAGTTCTACCCAAAGCGATCTACAGATACAATGCAATCGTGATCCAAATTCCAACAGCATTTTTTAATGAGATGGAGAAACAAATCACCAACTTCATATGGAAGGGGAAGAGGCCCTGAATAATTAAAGCTTTACTGAAGAAGAACAAAGTGGGAGGCCTCACACTACCTGATTTTAGAACCTATTATACTGCCATGGTAGTCAAAATAGCCTAGTACTGGTATAACAGACACATAGACCAATGGAACAGAATTGAGAGCCCAGACATGAATTCATCCACCTATGAGCAGCTGATATTTGACAAAGGCCCAAGGTGCGTTAAATGCAGAAAAGACAGTCCCTTTAACAAATGTGCTGGCATATCGGGATATCCATCTGTAAAAAAAAGAAACAGGACCCATACCTCACACCATACACAAAAACTAACTCAAAATGGATCAAAAAGCTAAATATAAAATCTAAAACGATAAAGATCATGGAAGAAAAAATAGGGACAACACTAGGGGCCCTAATACACGGCATAAATAGTATAGAAACCATCACTAACAATGCACAAACACCAGAAGAGAAACTAGATAACTGGGAGCTCCTAAAAATCAAGCACTTAGAATGCTCATCAAAAGACTTCACCGAAAGAGTAAAAAGAGAATGTACAGACTGGGAAAAAAATTTTTGGCTACGACATATCCAATAAGGTTCTAATATCTAAAAGCGATAAAATACTTCAACACCTCAATAACAAAAAAATAAATAATCCAATTAAAAAGTAGGCAATGGATATGAACAGACAGTTCACCAAAGAAGACATTCAGTCATCCAGAAGACACATGAGGAAATGCTCGTGATCATTAGCCATTAGAGAAATGTAAATCAAAACTACAATGAGATATCATCTCACCCCGACAATATTGGCAGTAATCCAAAAAAACACAGAATAATAAATGTTGGAGAGGTTGTGGGGAGATTGGAGCTCATACCCTACAGAAATAAGATCTGTCACACGAATAGACATATGTACACCCGTGCTCATCGCAGTATTATTCACAATAGCAAAGATGGAAACAACGTAAATGCCCATCAACAGATGAATGGATAAACAAATTATGGTACATACACACAATGGAATACTACAACTCTATGATAAAGAACAATGATAAATCCACAAAACATCTCACAACATGGATGAATCTGGAGGGCATTATGCTGAGTAAAATAAGTCAGTCACAAAAGGATAAATATTGTATGAGACCACTATTATAAGAACTGAAGAAAAGGTTTACACAGAGAAAAAAAGCATTCTTTGATGGTTACAAGGATGGGGAGGGAGGGGAAGGTGAAATTAACAACTAGATTGTAGGCAAGGGTCAACTTCGGTGAAGGGAAGAACAACACACAATACAGGGGAAGTCAGCACAACTGGACCAAAGCAAAAGGAAAGAAGTTTTCTAGACACATCCAAACTCTTTGAAGGACGGAGGAGCTGCGGCTGGGGCCTAGGGTCCTTAGTTTTGGGGGACATCTAGGTTAATTGGCATAACATAGTTTATGAAGAAAATGTTCTACATCCCACTTTGGCGAGTAGCATCTGGGGTTTTAAAAGTTTGCGAGCGACCATCTAAGATACATCTATTTGTCACATCCCACTCGGAGCAAGGAGCACATCCCAAAGGAGAATGAAGAAAACCAGAGACACAAGGAAAATACTAGTCCAAAGGACTAAAGGACCCCATGAACCAGAGTCTCCACCAGCCTGAGACCAGAAGAACTAGATGGTGCCCGGCTACCACCAATGATAGCCCTGACAGAGAACACAACAGAGAGTCCCGGACAGTGCAGGAGAAAAATGTAGAACAGAATTCAAATTCACATAAAAAGGCCAGACTTAATGGTCTGACAGAGACTAGAGGAACCTGTGAAATTATGGTCCCCGGATGCTCTTTCAACCCAGAACTGAAACCACTTCTGAAGCCCACTTTTCAGACAAAGATTAGATAGGCCTATAAAACAAAACATAATACACGTGAGAAACGTGCTTCTTAGTTCAGTCAAATATATGAGACCAAATTAGCAGCTCCTATCCAAAAGCAGAGTGAGCAGGCAGAAAGGGACAGGAACTGGACAAATGGACACGGGGAATCCTGGTTGGAAAGGGAGAGTATGTTGTTACATTGTGGGGATTGCAACCAATGTCACAAAACAATATGTGTATAAATTTTTGAATGGAAAATTAACTTGAGCTAAAAACTTTTACCTAAAGCACAAAAATTTAAAAAAAGACAGAAACACATTGACTTGCACCAATTTTTTAAATGAAAATTTCAAACATACAGTGAACACCTCTATATCCATCCAGCACCTAGAATTCTACTATTGGCATTTTGCTATACTTGCTTTGTCTCCTATCTATCCATCCATCAGTCCATCTTCCTGTTTTTGGATCAATTTCAAAGTAAGTAGCAGACACTAGTACACTTCACCCTTAAACATTTCAGTATGGGTATCATTTAATATTTGTTTATGGTTCTTTTTTTACTGTGGTAAAAATATATAACAAAATTAACCATTTTAAGTGTATAATTCAGTGACATTAATTACATTCACAATATTGTGCAATCACCACTATTTCCAAAACTTTTGTTTTTTATTTTCTTGATTTAAAAAAAATGCATTTTTAATTTTTATTTGCATATTTAGGTTCTAATGGGAGTACAATAAGATTATTACATTGGATTCTTTTTATCAATAAAATATAAAGAAATTAGTGTTGCAATCATTAATAAATTGTATTTCATTGATGATTTACTGAAAACTTAGCTTAGAAAAATGACTTATATATTTTAATTTAGATTGCACTTGGAGGATGAAAATTATTCTTTAAAACATTTTTATTGTGGTGAAATATATCCAACAAATTTTTTTTCCATTTTAACCATTTCAAGTGTACATTTCAGTGGCATTAATTACATTTACCATGCTGTGCAACCATCAGCACTATTTCCAAAATTTTACATCCCTCCAAACAGAAACTCAGTATCCCTTAAGCAATAACTCCTTATTTCCCCTCATAGTAACCATTAATAAACTTACATCTCTATATGTTTACCAATTCTTGATATTTTACATAAATGGAATCATTACCATATTTATCCTTTTGTGTCTGGCTTATTTCACTTAGCATAAAGTTTTCAAGGTTCATCCATGACGTAGCACGTATCAGGACTTCATTGCCACCTTTTGGCTATTGTGAATAATGCTGCAATGAACACTGGTGTACAATTACCTGTTTGAGTCACTGTTTTGAATTCTTTTGGATATATACCTAGGAGTGGAATTGCTAGGTCATGGTATATTCTATGTTTAACTTTTTGAGAAACTGTCAAACTGCTTTCCACTTCGGCTGCACCATTTTACATTTCTGCAAGCAATGAATGAGGGTTCCACTTTTTCCACATGCTGGCTAACATTTATTTTCCATTTTGTTAGTAATAGCCATCTAGTGAGTGTGAAGTTATATATCATTGTGGTCTTGATTTGCATCTCCCTAATGACTAATTATGTTGAGCATTTTTTCATTTGCTTATTGGTCATGTGTGTCTCTTTGGAGAAATGTCTGCTATGTTCTTTGCCTTTTTTTTTTAACTTGGGATGTTTGTCTTTTTGCTTGTGAGTTTAGGTACAATTTTTTTATTGTGGTAAAATATGTATAACAACCTTTTATACATATGGTAACATTCTTTTTGAGGTAAAACCTACACACAGTGAACAATTTTGGAGTATGTCTATATTTTCTTTATTGCTAATTAAGTTGAACATTTCTTTATATGTTTACTGACCACTAGGATTTCCTTTTCTGTGAAATACCATTTCAAATCTTTTTTTAAAAAATTAATTAATTAATTTTTTTATTGTACTTCAGGTGAAGATTTATGGAACAAATAGTTTCTCATGAAACATATTGTTTTAACACTGGTTAACAACCCCACGACATGTCAATCCTCTCCCTTCTCGACCTTTTTTTTTTGTGAAAATATACACAGCCAAAGATACACCCTTTTAAAAATTTCTACATGCACAGTTCAGTGACAT
>NW_004444085.1:5326488-5340872 GCF_000243295.1 Trichechus manatus latirostris
TGATTATGATATGCCTTGGTGATTTTCTTTTGGGGTCTATCCTATATGGGGTTTGTCGAGCTTCTTGGATGGTCAGCTTTTCATCTTTCATGATATTAGGGAAGTTTTCTGTCAGCAGTTCTTCAGTGATCCTCTCTGTGTCTTCTGTTTTCTCTCCCTGTTCTGGAACTCTGACTGCTCGAAAATTTTTGCTTTTGATTGTATCCCACATCATTCTCAGGGTCTCTTCATTTTTGTTTGTTCTTTTTTATGATTTTTCCTCAAACCGAGTTGTATCCAAGTGTTTGTCTTCAGTTCCACTGATCTTGTCTTCCACCATTTCAAATCTGTTCCTCAGCCCTTCTATGACCCTATCCATTTCTGAAATCTTGTTTTTTATCTTTTGGATTTCTAATTGTTGTTTTTGTATAGTTTCTAGTTGTGAATTTATTTTGACATTTTGTTCCTGCATTATTTTCCTGAATTCTTCCATTTTTTTGTCTGTATTTTCCATGAATTTGTCTGCTTTTTCTATGAATTTGTTTATTTTTTCCTCATTTTTGTCTGCTTTTTGCTTCAGCTCTTGGATAATTCTGAGTATTAGAGACTTGAATTCCCTATCAGGTTGTTCTAGTGCCTTTTCTTCCACTGGAAAGTCATCTTGTGTTTTATTTTGGACACCTATTGGAACCATCCTGTCCTGTTTTTGTAAATGTTTTTATATTGTCTGCTGTCTTTGGGGCATTCAGTAGTTATTTTTCTCGTTTATTGTATTGATTGTAGGTTTGTTTGTTTCATCCTGGTTTTTTTCTTTTAATTTGGCTATGTTTGAGCAGGCGGTCTGTGTGTTCTTTGCTGTTTGCTCATCTTTCGGCACGACACTTTTTGCCTCTTTATCCAATTGGCAGGGTCAATCACTCAGATATGGTACAGCAGGGCAGGTCTAGCTGAAGAGGAGTTGCTGGGATGGGTTGTTTGTGGCACTTACTACAGCCACCAGGGTGGGTCGGTAACCCGTGCAGGGCAGGTTCCGGTAGGCAGTGTGTGTGCAGCTTGGTGGTGTGATGTTAAGCGCATGGTGCAGGTAGGCAGGATGGAGGTGGGAGATTGTGATGTGTGGAGTTAAGATGGGTATGGGAGAGAGGAGAGAGGAACAGGAGACAAAAACATACAAACAACCAAAAAAGAGTGCTAGGGGAGCTTGCCATTAGAGTGGAGAGATGAGAGACTATGAATGGAGAAAAACAAAAAGGGGAAGAAGAAGAAGAAAAAAAAGAAAAGAATGAATAAATAAAAATTAGAAAGAAAAAAGAACAGCAAAGCTCCTAGGGATCCCACTGGTGCAATACGAGGTCTGGGGAAGTTGTTCCCAGGTGTTGCAGCACAGCCTGGCTAGAAGGGTTGGGGGAATTCAGCACCAGGTATTCAGGGGACAGGAAGAGAAGGAAGGTATAGAGAGATGAGAAACTGAGTAATGCAGAAATACAAAAAGGGAAAAAGAGGGAAAAGAAAACAAAACAGATTAAAAAAAAGAACAATAAAAGCCCCCCCCCCGAAAAAAACAGAAAAAAAAAAACAAAAAAAAAGAAATGTCCTCAGGGATCCCTCTGCACATCTGCACAAGCTGAGGGGGAAGGTCTCAAGCCACGTAGCACTGCCTGGCCAGAAAGGGCTCCCAACTTGATAAAAGGAAAAGAAAACAAACAATTCAAAACAAACAAAGAAACAAAAGCCCCAGGATCCCACCAGCGTGGCATCCCAGACCGGGAAGCAGTTCCATGCTCAGACAGAGCTCTGCAGCCCCCCAGGAAGAAGCAAAGATGACACACGGAGCCAGATATTTGAGCAAAAGGATGGGGAGGTGGTGAGAGGTAAGGAAGAAATCAAAAGAAGCCAAAAAAAGCAACAGCAGCAGCCAACAAATGGCACACAGGGAGTCGAACAGTGAGGGCAGGTGGAATCCAAGCAGCTGGTGCTTCCTGGCCAAGAGACTTTGGCCGCGGGAAGCAGAGGAGGCCGAGTGGGGGTGAAGAAGGGTAGGGGGTGGGAAAGAGTATATCACCAATTACCGTTTGTTCTGTCTTCTGCTGGAAGCTCCGTGAAGTTGCTTTCTGGTATCCCCTATTTGCTGGTCTCTGGTAGGAGTCCAAGAAGGCAGATCCATGCTGCGTTAGCTGATAGGGTACCTCTGCATGAACCTCTCCTCAATCTCCATTCTCTGTCAGTTTCTCACTCCATTTGGTGTTTGGCTGAGTTCTTTATCTCTTCATTTGATGTTTTAGGGTTTCAGAATTGCTGTTTTCTCTGTTTGGCTTAGTTTTTTGGATCTTTGCTGTGGAGGGATGGCGTGGTGCTTCTGCCTAGAGTGCCATGTTGCCGGAAGTCTCTATTCTCACTTTAGATGAAGGTTTAAAGAACAAAATAGTTTCTCATTAAACAGTTAGTACACATGTTGTCCTATGACAATGGTTAACAACCTCACATCACATCAACACTATCCTTACTCAACCTTGGGTTTCCTATCACCAGCTTTCCTGTCCCCTTCTGCCTCCTAGTCCTCGTCCCTGGACTGCTGTGCCTAATTAGTCCCATTTGGTTTTATGGGGCTGTCCACTCCCAGGCTGAACGGTGAACCTTGGAAGTGACTTCACCACTGAGCTAAAAGGGTGTCTGGGGGCCATACTCTTGGGGTTTCTCCAGTCTCCTTTAGGCCAGTAAATCTGGTCTTTTTTTTGTGAGTTAGAATTTTGTTCTACATCCTTCTCCAGCTCTGTCCAGAACCCTCTGTTGTGATCCTGGTCAGAGCAGTGAGTGGTGGTAGCTGGGCACCATCTAGCTGTACTGGACTCAGTCACCATTTCAAATATTTTGACTATTTTTCCTACTGGGTTATCTGCCTTTTTCATATTGATTTATAGGATTTCATTAGAAATTCTGGATACAAATACTTTTTCATTGTGACAAATATCTTCTTCCATCTGCAGCAAGTCTTTTTCTTTGAGGTGTCTTTTGGGAAATAGAAATTCTTAATTTTGGTTTAGTCAAATGTGTCTGTCTTTTCTTTGATAATATTTTTGTGTCTTGTAAAATGAAATTATATTTAAAAAAACTTTCTTACCTGGAGCACATTAAGATATTCTTCTATATTATTTTCTGAAAAATTTATGGTTTTTGCCTTTTGTATTTAGTTATCTAATCCAACAGGAATCACTATTTGTGTGTGATGTGAGCTAGGTGTCCTATTTTATTTTTTTCTACATATAGGAAGTCTTTACTTTGCATGGTATTACGTGACCATAACAGTTCATGCAGAAATTGTGCAAAGTGATTTTAATAATGAATGAGAATATTATGATTGTTCATTGACCTTTAAACATTTTTGCCAGAACATTAATAACACTCTTACTGTTGGATATAAATGTATAAAGAAATAAAAAAAAGAATACTAATATTTATTTAGTACACAGTAATTTCAGACATTAAAAACATTGAGAATTAAAGTGTTATTTCTTTGTAAAAAACGTATCTAGAGTAGTTTAAACAGTGCTCGCAACTGTCTTTTCATTGTATAACTTATGATAGACTGAGCATCTGTTGTATGCCTCGGAAAATTGCCATAAACTTTTCTGAGTTTGGATCAGGCTTCCAACATTCTATTTTTTGCACTTTCAAAGTTGGGAAATATCTCTGAGATTTCTTTAACGTGAAATTTTTTGTCAGTGTCCCTTCCTCTGGGCCATCTTTTTCATCATCACAACCATGGTCCTCATTTATGTCAATAAGTGCACATTTACTGAGTCCTTCTGGCCACATATCTAGTTTCTCAAATGGCAGCGGTATCACATTCCCACGGTCTGCTGTTTCTTCTATAATTTCATGTATGTTTGATTTGAATTTTACCCCCAGCATTATCACTTTTTGTTTCTTTGTTGGCCAATTTTCTTTTTCTGTTATACATTTTCTGTAAAATATCATGTGGATTTATCACTGGAAGACAAAGAAGTAACATAACTTCATGCTTTGCTGTCTCTGTGTGAACTGAATAACAGATGTGAACTGAATAACAGACTTTGAAAGAAGCAAACGTGATTGGTTACTCATCGTGATGTGCATCTGGTATTTACACAGTGATTTGTAGATTGAAGATTTATCAGCAAAGTTTGTATTTATTTACTCATTCACAGTTAGTATACTTTGGTAACTGAAATATGAACCCTGTTTTTTGGGAACTGGTGTTATTTAAATAAAATGTGGCAACTGAAATTCATGCCTGACTACTTGTATGTCATCCAAAGACTTATTGCCTCTTCCCCATCTCCAATGTCAGCCTATCTTAAATCAGGTTTTCATATATGTGTGGGTATTTTCTGGGCTTTCTGTCTCCTTCCCCCACTTTCCCCACCATTGGTCAATTTGTTTATTCCTTCATCAGTACAACACTGTATGAATTACTTTAGGGTTATAATAATTATTTTCTTTTTAATTTTATTGTGCTTTAGATGAAAGTTTACAGCTCAAGTTAATGTCTCATTCAAAAATTTATACACATATTGTTTTGTGACATTGGTTGCAATCCCCAGAATGGAACAACATACTCCTCCTTTCCACTCTGGTTGCCCTGTGTCCATTACTCCAGTTCTTGTCCCTTTCTACCTTCTCTTCTTGCTTTTGAGCAGGAGTTGCCCAATCGGTCTCATATGTTTGATTGAACTAAGAAGCACGTTCCTTACGTGTATGTTTTGCTTTATAGGCCTGTTTAATCTTTGTCTGAAAAGTGGACTTTGGAAATTGTTTCAGTTCTGGGTTAAAAGAGCATCCAGGGACCATAATTTAATGGTTCCTCTAATCTGTGTCAGACCATTAAGTCTGGCCTTTTTATGTGAATTTGAATTATGTTCTACATTTTTCTCTGTTCTGCCGGGGACTCTCTGTTGTGTTCCCTGTCAGGGCTATCATTGGTGGTAGCCGGGCACCATCTAGTTCTTCTGGTCTCAGGCTGGTGGAGACTCTGGTTCATGGGGTCCTTTAATCCTTTGGACTAGTATTTTCCTTGTGTCTTTGGTTTTTTTCATTCTCGTTTGCTCTGAGTGGGATGTGACAAATAGATGTATCTTAGATGGCTGTTCACAAGCTTTTAAGACCCCAGATGCTACTCACCAAAGTGGAATGTAGCTAGCAGGATGTTGGCAATCCACAGTCCATAATTCCTCTATTTTTGAATTAACTCTCCTTCCATCTGTTGCTCTGTTGATTCTTTAGCTTTGTCGTTGATGCTTAGGGTTCCTAGATTGTCATATATGTCCGATTCCTTTGTTTTTTCAGGCCTTTGTTGTAAGAGGGATGACACGAAGCATCTGGCTATTCTGCCACCTTGGCCCCTCCTTCCTAATTATTCTTTCTGTGAGACCTTCCCTCTGCTCTTATTATCTCCTCTCTGGCAGGCATCACTTCAGTTTCTTATCTTAAAATTTTTAACAGAACTTCCTTATAAGTAAGATTCAAAAGCATCTGATAAACTCATGTTCCAAAGTGTAAACATCACCTGGAAATTAACGCATTGTACTAATTGACCTTTAAATATTGAAGATCTAAAAGAATGAATCTCTAATTATGAAGTGTTACGAGTAAAGATGAGATCATAAGTGAAATTTCTTAGGGTGTGCCCCTCCAAACATCCCTCTGAGCACCTATAAGACTAGCTTTTTGATTCCTTCCAGTAAAATATTTTTCAGTGGCTTCTGAACAAATTGGTAGCATGCCAATGTTAGCTTAGTTTATTTTTGTAGATTAATAATGGAAGTAAGAGATAACATTTACCTTTTGAATACTTCTGAAAGATTTGCATTCTGAAAGTTCATTGGTAAGTTGTTCTTAGAAACACTGACCATTTTTCCCCTAAATAAACACAATTATAAATGACGTAAGCTTCCCAGGCTATCCCACATTGGACTATTAACACACAACATTGCTGAACTATAGAAGTAGCCCAAGTTCAAGTACATATGGCATAGAAAGGAAGAGGAGAAGGAGAGAAACAATGCTCCTCTTTCTCTGCTTGCAAAAGTGACCAGAAAAAAAAAATTAAATTGGCTTAGTTTGGTTTGGGCCTTCCGCTGTTTTCCTTACCACATTACCCTCATCCCTTCCCGTGAATTTAGTCTCAGAATCCTGTGTTTACTTTTAGCTTCCCTAGTATATTTCAGCTAAATCTGCTGTAGTCCCTAAAATGCTTTCCAAATTATTTATTTCTCCTCCCTCTTAAATAAAAATTCTCATTTATTCTTGTAGCTGATCTCAGCAGGTTTTAGCAGGAATGCCAAATGATTAAACTAATTCCTAGGAATGTGTGATCAATACCTCTTTCTCAACAACAATTGCCTTTATATAAAATGATGCATATTAACACAAGTGAACTTATAATGAGTGGAATATCAGACCCTTTAAGAAAGTGAAATGAAAGAATTAAGAGAATTAAGAGAGGGGCAGATATTTTTGGGGTGAGTGGCCATCTAGCAGAGGTTAGCTCATGAGGACAGCTAACTCATTTTCAAAATTTCTTTTTTTCCCCCACTTTCATATCCAGAATTTCTTTAAAAGGGTCAATTTTTCACAACGGCACCCATGTCAGCAACAACATTCAGTGGGAAGAAGAGGAAAGAAAGGCAGAAACAATTGTCATTATTTGTATATTTGGGCCATTCTTAAGTTATCAGTGAGTCTGGAGATCAAAGATAATAGAAGAACGAGATAAAGTGAAACTCACCAGTTAGCATCTTATAACTGTTTAGACATAAATACCATAAATACACTTTTGGCATGCTTTTTCACCTCCAGTTTTGATGAAAAGGGTTTTTGTTTATTGGTTTGTTTTTGCTTTTGACAGAATACAGCATCTAGTACCTGATTGACGAAAAAATAAATGGGACTCTTGGCATATTTCTGTCCTGCTCTAATCTGTAGTCTCCATAGCAGATGGTGAGCAGCCTTGGTGAAGGCCAGCACATCTGCTAACATATGTTAATCATTTTCTTCCAGAGCGCCTTTTGTATGGCTGTGAACATTCCGATCACACCTCCCCATACCACACTGTCAGGTTCAACTTATTTTTATTAATCTTTATTGATATTAAAAAGTCCTAGTGGGAGGTCTCTCATTCAGTATAAACTGAGCAAACCTCTGTTCTTTAGACTTCCTTTTTTTTTTTTTCTTGGCTGATGAGAGAAAGGGAGAAATGGGAAACTGAGAGCAAGAGATTGAATAATGAGGGAGATAAGGAGATGTTTGGTTTGGGACTTCCAAGTTTGGAAAATTCATTTCCAGCCCTCTTGGCAGTGTTTGGCTGAGGCGATGCAAACTTGTGAGTCTCAATCCATTTAAATCTAAGCATGTTCTTGTTGTGTGCCTTCTAGTCAATTCCGACTCACAGTGATCCTATATGACAGAGTAGAACTGCCCCACAGGGTTTCCTAGGCTGTAATCTTTATGGGAGCAGATCGCCAGGTCTTTTGGCTATTTGAACCTCCAGCCTTTCAGTTAGCAGCCACGTGCTTAACCATTGTGATACCAGGGATCCTTAAATTCAAGCATAGTAATCCTAAACTCAGATAGGCTAATTGTTTAGAACAAGTTTCTATCATCAATTGACTAGCTCTTTCCTGAAAGTCTTAGGAATGCCAAAGCATGTGGTCTTAGGGGTTTTTTTGGTGATGGAGATGAAGAAAAACCCCATAAATATGTTATTTCTTATTTGGGATTATGCTTCCCCACCCTTCCATCTACACTCAAGCCTCTGGTAAAGGTCATTTTGCGCTCAGAGTACACATCCTGCCTACTTAGCTCTCCTGCTTAGGGAAGAGGCAGAAGGACAGGGAGCCCAAGGCTGTACTTTATGGTGAGCAGGTCAACCAGACACCTGAATACCTGACAAGTGACCACGAGGTGGGCTGTCCTAGGCACTCTGGGCTCCAGACTCTCAAAAAGGAGTATTTGCACAAGTGGGACTGGTCAGAGGCAAATGTCCAAAGTGGTGATACTTATATATTTGGTCCTTCGCCACCCTTCCAAGGGGCCATGTTCCCATATTGCTCTCTGGCTGCTCAGCTGCCCACAGGCAGCTTCCTTGTCTCATCATCATTTACTTGGCTTGTGTCCAATTTCCTCAAGATACTTCTTTTTCCCACTTTAATAAATCAATTTGTGCCGATAATAATAATGTTAGGAGTCAACATTTACTGAGAAGTTAGTATTTGCTAGGTACTGTGCTAAACAACTTACTTGCATTATCTCATTTAATCCTCACACCGATCTTAGGAAGTAAATTCTTAGGGGCTCTTGAGTCAAATTTCATGAGTTCAAATCATGGTTAGCCATTTTCTACCTGTGTGACATTGAGTAAGTTAGCTTGTTTTGCCTCAGTTTCATAATCTTAGAACAGATACAACTCAAAGGTTGGTTTGGAGGCTTAAATAAATTAATACATGAAAAAAGTTTGAAATGTAATGCTCTTAGAGCAGCTAGCGTGTTAATAACTATTATCGCCACTTTACAGATGAGAAAATTGAGGCTCAGAGATTAACTGGCATGCTCAAGGTCATATAGATAGTAAATGACAGTCAGGATTCCAGAATAGACTAGGTGTCTTAGATTGGGTTCCCTGGAAACAGACTCTGAGATGGAGACTGATAATCAGAAGGTTTGTTGGAAGGTGCTCTTGGAAGTGATGAAGATAGGAAGGGGCAGAGAGGGACACTGAGGCATCAGCTGACCCAACCGGGAGCTCTGGAGCTGCCATGGCCTTTCAGAATTGTCCCAAATTGGGGTATAGGGGCTGGGTATTTGCCAACCCACATCAGCCAGGCAGTGGTCTTGGGCAGGGTTGGGGTGGGGGCCTATGAAGGAAGCATAAATTTGAGTAAGGAAATTCCCTGTGGTGGAGGGCAGTTCCCAGTGAGGCATCTGAGAGCCCAGCAGTATTCTTGCAGCTGGTGGGTGTGTCAGCCAGAGGAGGGGATCCAGGCAGAGACCCACTCTGTCCACCACTTGAATTTCCTGACACTAGAGAGTTACGGCTACCATTTAGACTAAGGCACAGATGGCCAATACTGGTGTAAAATGTTGCTCTCCCAGAACATTTGTATTAAATAACTCTCAAAGCTTTAATCTAGAGCTTGCAAACTGATTGTTGAAGAACTGGTTTGTTTTGTTTGTTGGTTTTGGTCTATATTATGTTTAAAAACTTTAAAATTAGTTGCTAATTTTTGAAAAATCAGGAAATTTCACATAAAAAATCCAACAGTCTTCCTTTTCTTGTAAAATGGGAATATCTGGCAACACTGGGGTCACATCCTGCAGGGCAAGATCTGAGCAGTGGTTGTTCCATGTTTCCCTTGGCCCCCACTAGGCCCACATCTCTCCTTTGGGTTTGTCACCTCTGCTTTAAACCAGTAGAGAACGTCTGTGATTTTAGGCATTATGGCAGAGTCAATTGGAAAAATGCTTTGGAAAAGACAGACTTTCAGGCGCCTCTAAAATCAAACTCTGTGTGCAACCTCTAGTGAAGGTTGGCCCTGTACACCAGATCTCTTTGTTGAGAGGTTCTGTATGTGAGTTGAGATTTGTATCTTATTGATTTAAAGCAAGAGCTTGAATCTCATGTGGTCATTAACAGGCAATCAGGCCAGACTCTGGAGGCAGTTGTTATCTGGGGCACCTGATGTATAGCATCAGCTCATTGTGGTTCATGTGTACTCTGAACGGTGTGATGTCCGTGCAGGGAGCAGACCTGAAGCAGGCTGGCTTTCAAACATCATTCCACACTCACAAAACTACGTAAGCACCATATTCCTGGCCAAAAATCCTGTATGTCCATTGGGATAAACAAAAAAAGAGTTATACATTCAAATGACATTTTTTTAAAAAAGATATTTCACATTTTTTATTATGTACCTTTTTGAAAACGTCATTGAGGGTGATTGTCTTGGTCATCTACTGTTGCTACAACAGAAATATCACAAGTGGATTGCTTTAACAAAGAAAAGTTTATTCTCTCACAGTCCAGTAGGCTAGAAGTCCAAATTCAGGGCGCCAGCTCCAGGGGGAAGGCTTACTTTATCTGTCAGCTCTGGAGGAAGGTCCTTGTGATGCTTCAGTCTTCCCTTCCATCTCAGTGTAGGAACCTCAGGTCCAAAGGACAGGTTCTGCTCCCGGCACTGCTTTCTTGGTGGTATGAGGTCCCCATGTCTCTCTGCTTGCTTCTCTCTTTTACATCTCAAAAGAGACTGGCTTAAGACACTAACTAATCTTGTAGATCTCATCAATATAACTGCCACTAATCCATCTCATTACATCATAGTGATAGGATTTACAACACATAGGGAAATCACATCAGATGACAAAAAGGTAGACAATCATACAATACTGGGAATCATGACCTAGCCAAGTTGACAGTTATTTTAGGGGGACACAATTCAATCCATGACAGTGATGTTTTTAATATTCTTTTTTCCCTAAATTTTATTTTCTTGTTGTCGTTGAGAACATACATAGCAAAACATACACCAATTCAAGAGTTTCTACACATACAGTTTAGTGATACTGATTACATTCTTTGAGTTGTGCAACCATTCTCACCCTCCTTTTCTGAGTTTTTCCTCCCTCATTAACATAAACTCATTGCCCCCTAAGGTTGTATAATCTTTTGAGTTGCTGTTGTCAATTTGATCCCATATAGATAGCTCTTAAAAGAGCTTAGTTCTCAAGGCTGACCTTTTTTACTAGTAAAGCTAAACTATTATTCAGTTTTGAGGTGACTTCAGGGGATATTTTTGGTTTAAAGTTTAAAGATTATCTCAGAGCAATAGTTTTAGGGGTTCATTTACCCTCCATGGCTCTAGAAAGTCTAGAGTCCATGATAATTTTAAATTTTGTTCTGCATTTCCCCCCTTTTGGTTAGGATTCTTCTACAGGATAGTTGATCAAAATATTTAGTAATGGTAGCCAGGCACCATCCAATTCTTCTTGTGTCAGTTTTTCATTGGAGGCAATTAGCTACACATTCCATATCCTTCTCCTATTCCTGACTCTCCTTCTTCCTCTGTTGCTCCAGGTGAATAGAGACCAATTATTGTGTGTTGAATGGCCACTTGCAAGCTTTTAAGACCCCAGGCACTAGGTAATGAACTAGGAGATAGAACAGAGGCACTAAACATGTTATTAGGCCAATTAACTGGGATGTCCCATGAAACCATGACCCTAAGTCTCCAAACCAAGGAACCAAATCCCATGAAGTTATTTCATTATACATGAGCAGCCTTGGAGGCTAATTTTTTTTTCTTTTTTATTGTACTTTAGATGAAGGTTTACAGAACAAACTAGCTTCTCATTAAACAATTAGTACACATACTGTTTTGTGACGTTGGTTGCCAACCCCATGACATGTCAACACTCTCCCCTTGGGTTCCCTATTACCAGCCTTGCTGTCCCCTCCTGCCTTTTTGTCCTTGCCCCTGGGCTGGTGTGCCCATTTAGTTGCATTTTGTTTTATGGACCTGTCTAATCTTTGGCTGAAGAGTGAACCTCAGGAGTGACTTCATTACTGAGTTAAAGGGTGTCCAGAGGCCACACTCTCGGGGTTTCTCCCTGTCAGACCAGTAAGTCTGGTCTTTTTTTTTTTTTTTTTGGGAGTTAGAATTTTGTTCTGTATTTTTCTCCAGCTCTGTTGAGACCCTCTATTGTGATCCCTGTCAGAGAAGTTGGTGGTGGTAGCCAGGCACCATCCAGTTGTACTGGACTCAGTCTGGTGGGGGCTGTAGTACTTGTGCTCCATTAGTCATTTGGACTAATCTTTCCCTTGTGTCTTTGGTTTTCTTCATTCTCCTCTGCTCCCAAAGGGATGAGACCAGTAGAGTATCTTAGATGGCTGCTCACAAGCTTTTAAGAACCCAGATGCCACTCACCAAAGTAGAACGTAGAACATTTTCTTTATAAACTATATGTCTTAGGCTGGGTTCTCTAGAGAAGCAAAACCAGTAAAGTGTATATATATATATATATATAGAGGCTGGAATGTCCCAAGCCCGTAGCTGCAGGGGCTGGGGAACCCAAGATCAACAAGTCGGAGAGCAGGGCTCTTGCTCACAGACTGTGAAGACTGACAAATTCCAAGACTGGCAGGCAAGACTTCAGGTAAGCTGCTAGCTCAAGTCCCAAGATCTGGAGGTCAGACAAACAGGAGCCAGCTACAGGATACAGAATGCGCAAAAGTCCACAAGCCTTGGTAGACATTCACTTATATTTGGATGCAGGCCACATCCCCAAGGAAACTCCTTTCAACTGATTGGCTACTCACAGCAGATCCCTTTATGGGGGTGATCACATATCAAATCTCAACAGAGAAGTGATCACAACATTATATGACTGCCAAAACACTGAGAATCATGGGCCAGGCAAGGTGACACACAATCTTAACCGTCACACTATGTTATGCCAATTGAGCTAGATGTTCCCTGAGACCATGGTCCCCACAGCCCTCAGCCCAGCAGTTTGGTTCCTCAGGGAGTTTTGATGTGTCTATGGAGCTTCCATGACCTTGCCTTGGACAAGCTGTGATGGCTTCCCCAGTATGGTGTACTGCCTTACCCTTCATCAAAGTTACCACTTATCTATTGTCTAGTTAGTATTTTTTTTTTGTACTTTTCCCCTCCTGCCTTCTTGTCCTTGCCCCATCCTTGTTTGCCTATTTAGTCTTGTTTTGTTTTATGGGCCTGTCTTATCTTTGGCTGAAAGGTGAACCTCCAGAGTGACTTCAGTACTGAGTTAAAATGGTGTCCGGAGGCCATACTCTTGGGAATTCTTTTTTTTTTGTAATTGTGGTAAACATATCTATCACACAACTTCTGCCAATTCAACTTTTTACAAATGTAAAACTTATTGACAGCAATTACAATAATCGACTGTGCAATCCTACCCTTAATCAATACTATTTTCCCATCACACTTTTTCTCTTCCATCCTGCCCCTGGTAACCACTAATGAACTTTGGTCGGTATACATTTTCCTTTTTTTTGGTCTTCTTATGTAAGTGAGGTCATACAATATTTGTCCTTTTGTAATTGGCTTTATTTCGCTCAGCATAATGTCTTCAAGCTCCATCCATACTGTAGCATGTATCAAGACTTCATTTCCCCTACTGGCTGAGTGGTATTCCATGGTATGTATGTACCACATTTTGTTTATCCATTCATCTGTTGATGGGCATTTAGGTTGTTTCTACCTTTTCGGTAGTGTGAATAGTACTGCAATAAACGTTGGTGTACAAGTCTCTTTTTGAGTCTCTGCTTTCATGTCTTTTGGGTATATACCTAAGAGCGGAATTTCTGGTCATATGTTAGTACTATTTACAGTTTTTTGGGGGGACCACTACACTGTTTTCCACAATGGCTGCACCATTTTGCATTCCCACCAGCAATGGATAAGGGTTCCAATTTCCCCATATGCTCACAAACATTTGTTATTTTCTGTTCAGTTTTGTTTTGATTTAATCTTAGCCTTCCTGGTGGGAGTGAAACGGTATCTCGTTGTTTTGATCTGCATCTCTCTGACGGCTAATGATGGTGAGCATCTTTTCATGTGTTTAGTGGCCATTTGAATGTCCTGTTTGGTGAAATGTCTATTCAAGTCCTTTGCCCATTTTGTGATTGGGTTATTTGTCTTTTTGTTGTTAAATTGTCAAAGCTTTATGTACATTTTGGTTATTAGAGTCTTTCCGATACATAATTTTGGAAGATATTCTTCCAGTCAGTAGCTTGTCTTTTCACTTTTTTTGTAAAGTACTTTTTTAATTTTTTTGTTTATTGTACTTCAGGTGAAGGTTTACAGAACAGCTTCTCATTAAACAGTAGTACACATATTGTTTTATGACATTGGTTAACAACCCCATGACATGTCAACCCTATCCCTTCTAAATCTTTTTTTTTTTTTAGTGAAAATATACATAGCCAAAGATACACCATTTCAAAAATTCCTACATGCACAGTTCAGTGACAATGACTGTGCTCTTCCAATAGAACAAATAGTTTCTCATTAAAGAGTTAGTTCACATGTTGCCCTATGACAATGGTTAACAACCTCAGTACACATCAACACTGTGCTTACTCAACCTTGGGTTCCCTATAACAAGCTTTCCTGTCCCCTTCTGCCTTCTAGCTCTTGTCCCTGGACTGCTGTACCTCATTAGTCCCGTTTGGTTTTATGGGGCTGTCCAATCCCCAGCTGAACGGTGAACCTCGGAAGTGACTTCACCACTGAGCTAAAAGGGTGTCTGGGAGCCATACTCTCGGGGTTTCTCCAGTCTCCTTTAGGCCAGTAAATCTGGTCTTTTTTGTGTGTGTTAGAATTTTGTTCTACATC
>NW_004444085.1:5346228-5361444 GCF_000243295.1 Trichechus manatus latirostris
AAACAGAGTTGTATCCAAGTGTTTGTCTTCAATTCCACTGATCCTGTCTTCCACCATTTCAAATCTGCTCGTCAGCCTTTCTATGACCCTGTCCATTTCTGAAATCTTGTTTATCTTTTGGATTTTTAATTGTTGTTTTTGTATAATTTCTAGTTGTGAATTTATTTTGGCATTTTGTTCCTGCATTATTTTCCTGAATTCTTCCATTTTTTTGTCATAGTTTCCATGAATTTGTCTGCTTTTTCCATAAATTTGTCTTTTTTTCCCTCATTTTTGTCTGCTTTTTGCTTCAGCTCTTGGATAATTCTGAGTAAGAGAGATTCGAATTCTCTATCAGGTAGTTGTAGTGCCTTTTCTTTCACTGGAAAGTCATCTGGTGTTTTATTTTGGATGCCTACTGGAATGATCCTGTCCTGTTTTAATAAATGTTTTGATATTGGCCGCTGTCTTCGGGGCATTCAGTAGTTATTTTTCTCATTTATTGAATGTAGATTTGTTTGTTTCATCCTTTTTTTAAATTTGGCTGTATCTGAGAAGGTGGGCTGTGTGTTTTTTGTTGTTTGCTAGTCTGTGGGCACGATACTTTTTGCCTCCTTCTCCAGTTGGCAGGGTCAGTCGCTCAGATATGGTACAGCAGGGCAGGTCTAGCTGAAGAGGAGTTGCTGGAATGGGTTGTTTGTGGCACTTACTACAGCCGCTAGGGCAGGTCGGTAATCAGTGCAAGGCAGGTTCCAGTAGGCCATGCCTGTGCCTCTTGGTGGTGTGATGTTAAGCGCACGGTGCTGGTAGGCAGGATAGAGGGGGAAGATTTTTATGTGGGGAGCTGAGATGGATATGGGAGAGAGGAGTGAGGAACAGGGCCCAAAAACATACAACCAAAAAAGAGTGCTATGGGAGCTTGCTGTTGGAGTGGAGAGATGAGAGACTATGAAATAGCGAAAAACAAAAAGGGGAAGAAGAAGAGAAAAAAAAGAAAAGAATGAATTAATAAAAATTAGATAGAAAAAAGAACAGCAAAGCTCCCAGGGATCCCACCGGTGTGGCTAAGTGGTCTGGGGAAAGTGTTCCCAGGTACTGCAGTACAGCCTAGCTAGAAGGAGTAAAGGTATTCAGCTCCTAGTGTTCAGGGAACAGGAAGAGAAGGAAAGAATAGAGAGATGAGAAACTGAGTAGTGAAGAAAGACAAAAAAGGAAAAAGAGGGAAAAGACAACAAAACAAATTTAAAGAAAAAGGAAGAAGAAAAGCCCTCCAAAAAACAGAAAAAAAAAAAAAACCATGGAAAAAGAAATGCCCTGGGATCCTTCTGCACATCTGCACAAGCTGAGGGGGTAGTTCCCAAGCCATGTGGCACTGCCCAGCCAGAACAGGCTCCCAACTTGAGAAAAGGAAAAGAAAACAAACAATCAAAAGCCCTGGGATCCCACCAGAATGACAGCCCATACCGAGTAGCAGTCCCACACTCGAAGGGACCTCCACAGCCCCTTAGGAAGAAGCAAAGTTGGCGTATGGAGCCAGGGATTTGAGAAAAAGGAGGGGGAGGTGGTAAGAGTCAGGGAAGAAATCAAAAGAAACAGAAAAAAGCAACACCAGCGGCCAACAAATGGCACTCAGGGAGCCAGCCAGTGCTGGTGGGTGGAATCCAAGCAGCCGGTGCTTTCCGGCCAAGAGACTGTGGCCACGGGAAGCAGAGGAGGCCGAGTGGGGGTGAAGAAGGGTGGGGGGTGGGAAAGCATATATCACAAAGTACTGGTTGTTTTGTCTCCTGCTGGAAGCTCCGTGAAGCTGCTTTCTCATACCCCCATTTCCTGGTCTGATAGGTGTCCATGATGGTGGATCCATGCTGCGTTAGCTGATAGGGGACCTCTGCATGAATCTCTCCTTAGTCTCCATTCTCTGTCAGTTTTCTCACTCCATTTGGTGGTTGGCTGAAGTCTTTATCTCTTCATTTGATGTTTTAGGGTTTCAGGATTGTTGTTTTCTCTGTTTGGCTTAGTTTTTCGGATCTTTGCTGTGGAGGAATGGCATGGTGCTTCTGCCTAGAGCGCCATTTTCCCCTGTATAAAAGTTTTGAATTTTTATGAGGTCCCATTTATTTGTTTTTTGCTGTTTGTACTTTTGTTATTATATTAGATAATCCATGGTTGAAAGCTAGGCTTGACAGCGTTACCTCTGCTTTTTTTCCAAGAAGTTTATGGTTTTAGTTTGCTCATTTAGGTCCTTAATTCATTTTGAATTTGTTTTTGTGTATGGTGTGAGGCATGGATCCTGTTTCATCTTCCTGCATGTGGAAATCCAGTTTTCCCAGAAGCATTCATTGAAGAGACTCTACTGTCCCCATTGAATGGACTTAGCACCCTTGTCAAAAATCAGTTGACCATAGATATATGGGTTCATTTCTGGACTCTCAATTCTATTCCATTTGTCTATGTGTCTATTATTGTATCAGTACCAGGCTGTTTTGATTACTGTGGCTGTATAGTATATTTAAAAATCAGAAAGTGTAAGTATTCCTACTTTGTTCTTCTCTTTCAACATTGTTTCAGCTATTTGCGTCCTCTTGACTGAATTTTTTTTTCTTAAGACAGAAAATCTAGATTTTTCCAGAGGTTTTGGCTCATTAAATGTTGCTACAGAAAGTCACATTGTTTGTTGGTGTTTACTATGCTTGGAGCTTTGCAGGGCCTCTAGTTAACTTGCAGTTGTTCCACTGATTTTAAGGTAAAACTGCCCTGTTGGATGAGTTCTGTCCCTTTATTGATTTGCGTGCTTATTGCCAGCCAGTGCCATGGGTCAGGCTGTGCTAGTGGACAGAACCCTTGATTGGAGCCAAGTAGAGGCCAATTGGAATGAGGCTGCTGGGAGGTAGTCCAGACTTTTATGTGCTTATTTACAAAAACATTTGTTATTCACCAGAAAGGGTGAAATAAAGTACAGAAAGACCTGGAAAAAACAGAAAAGAAGTTGAATGTGTGCATTTGTATATAAGTGTGGGAGAAGAGGGACATAGGGAGAAAAATCTAGAGTTCTTTTATACTAGTGACAAAACACGTGGATGTGTTAACCTTGAACATGGCTGCATGTGGGGTAGTTGTTTTCCCCAGAGCTGTGAGTATTTTTTTCTTTTACAGCCATTTATCTTGCCTGGTCTCGTCTGCAATAAAATTAGTTCCATATGTGATTTTGCCCATTTTCTGAAGATTTACTTCTTTCCAAATGACTAGTTTCTCCGACATGAACGCAGAAGTTCTCTGAGGCTTTTAAGGGGCTGCCTTCCCTCTGTTGCTGTAAACAATAAAGAATGAAAACCATAGATGAGTTCAAAAGTGCTGGGCCTAGAAGCCACCAAAGGACACACTCTCATGCCCCTCTAGCTGTCTCTAGCACTAAGGGAATTCTCTCTGAAGAGAATAGACAGCTCCTTTCCCAGGGGCTACAGGAGAACAAAGGTCACCCTATGTCTTCTTTTATAGCCCCTAGTTCAATTCCATGGGCTCTCCATATACTTTAAGTGTCAAGGAGAGCTGAAAACCGCTTCAACAGATGCTGCCAAATACTTTCTCTCCTTAATTTTTCACCCTCACCTCTACTCTATATAATTCACCTCAGGAGGCAGGTCCCAAGGAACTCAGTCAGCAAGACAATAGATTGATAAAGAAGTGAATGATAAGGGTACTGGGAGGGGAGCTAATCCAAGCAAACACAAAATTCAGAGTACCTATTAAAATGAAAGAATCTGTTTTTGTGACCATTTTAGTTGATATTTTATTCATCCTTAGCATCCACCTTCATGTAAAAAGTGAATTTTCCAAGACCAAGGCAAAATTTTAAATGAGAAAGTGTATATGCAATTACCATATAACATTCAATAAGTGTCTGTCGAATAAGGGATGAAAATTAAAGCATTTGTACACAGTGAATTATTGTAAAATGTTGGCTGGTAGGTTAAAACCATTCATTTATCAAATCATTAAGTCAGCAAATTTTTTTTTTTGGTATCTATTCCGTGTTGTATCTTGAGATTAAAAGAAACAACGGAGACTATGATATCCACTTTCTGCCCTTCTGCCTCACCCATTCTGTAAACTCCCCAACTTGGAGCCAGAGAAGAGAATGGCTAAAATACTGTTCCATGGGTTCCACAGGCTCTGTGCTTGATAGGAAAGGAGACAATTAGGGGTATACGTGTGTGTGTGTGTGTGTGTGTGTGTGAGAGAGAGAGAGAGAGAGAGAGAGAGAGAAAGAGAGAGAGAGAGAATGTGATTGCTTGATGCTATAGGAGATGGGAGGCAGGTAATAGAACTATAAATCACAATGAGAGTGATACATAGAGAAAAAGTTAGAATTACCGGTAGTATGGTCAGAGATTGATATGTAAGTGTTTACGATTCCAGAGATGGAGCATTTCTAGGTAATCAAAGGGTCCAAAGTGGCCAGGGCATGGCCATGGGAGTGGAGAGCTGATAGAGAGTATGGATGAATGTTGACTTGAGGAGAGAAACTCTGATTTAGAGTTAAGTAATATCCTACCAGATGATCCCCTGAACCCTTCCTGAAGTTCCCTGCCTTCATTCTCTATCCTAAAATCTACACGCATGGACAGCACATATCCTGTCCATAAATACTTTCTTATTGTCCTGATATGTGCCAGATCGCATGTTCAGATGTTTGTTCTGCCCGTGGAACACACCCTACCACGTGTAAAAAGAAAAGTAATTTAAATAAGTGAGGTGAAGCTATCTGTGAAAACCCACCACCCTTTATTAGTCCGGCATGTTCATTCTGTAACATAGGCTGCTGGAATGAACTCTTTTGACATACACTTGTCTTTCAGCTACTGTCTAAAAACTGTATGGAGCATATTATAAATGATGAATTCTTGAACTTTCGATTGGTAGAATAATAAATAACAATAGCTTTAAATAGTAAATAGTATTCAAATAGTCCAGAAGAGGAGTCCATAGGAATTGGTAAACCAATGTGTTTTCCCTATAATAGTACTAAACCAAACTGGTTGCCGTCCAGTCAATTCCTATGGGGCAGTACAACTACCCCATAGGGTTTCCATGGAGCAGCTGGTGGATTTGAACTGCTGACCTTTTGGTTAGCAGCCATAGTTCTTAACCACTGAGCCACCAAGGCTCTATAATTGTACTATTGATGTTTAAATCTTACATGCTCCTTTAAAAGATCATATTATCCTGAACTCTCAAAGTGGACAGAACTTACATTTATAATATTACTTAACTGTGGTCAAATATAAAATAATATATAATCTTTTATGCTTATTAATCTGTAACACAAATAAATTGGCAAATGATATATATATGAAAATACAAACCCAATATAATTAAAATTATCATTATTTTACGTGATACGTGCTATTGCATTGCTGAAAGGGAATCAGCCTTTGCAATGCAAATATGTTGCCAGTCTGGGGCTAGGCTGCCATGTTTGCACCCCAGGCCTGCCGCAGGTTCTCTGTGTCAACTTGGGTAAGTTTCTTAATCTCTTCTGTACTCCATTTTTCTCGCATTTAAAATGTGGATAATAACGGTATAGTGTTAGTTTGGTCCTTTGAGAATAAGGAACTAAGACAAGATTAGATGCACAAGAGATTTTTTTGGGGAAAACTCTGGGAAGGATAAAGGAAGGAGGCAGGAGCAGGCTAGGATATAAGTGGGACATTCATGAAAGAAGAGGGGGGAAGGAAGGAGGCTAGGGAAAGAAGAGTCTCAGACTGGAGTGCAGTTCCAAAAAAGTTTCACCAGGCCTAGGGAGAGGCCCCGAGTCAAGCTCCAAGCCATGTTCAGGTGCCATTGCTGAGTCTAGACATTGTCTGGGAACCTCCTAGGGGAAGCACAGCCCTAATGCAAAAACAATGGTGGACCCAGAGGCCGGCAGCCAGGAAGATCTGAGAGCATTTTCATGACCACCACAGGTGCCTGTGTCAAATATTGGTGTGAGGACTAAATGTGTTGATATGAGTGATGCACTTAGAACAGTGCCTGGTACATTGTAAGCACCCAGAAGCTGTTCACTCATCATGCTTATTGGTAGTAGTGTTTTGGATTTTCATTAAAATGAAAACATAGGTGAAATAAAATTTTTGTGGAGAACTTGCAGATTTCTAAGCATAAGCCCCGGGATCCCCAGGATCCACAGGGAGACCCCAGTTGGAGAAATGCTATCCTCTAGCATAGATAATAGCTACTTTCTACTGAGTCCCTTTGTACCAAATGCTGTGCTAGGCATTTTATATAATTTTCTTTAATCTTCACAATAATCCTTTAAAAAATCCAAATTTTGTATTTGGGGAAACTCAGAAAAGTTAAATAACTTGTTCAAGGTTGCAGAAAATAAATGATGGGCCCAGGATATCAATACAAATCTGGTAACTCCAAGGGACATGCTACTTCTTCCATGCTATGAAGTCTCAGAGATCACAGTTAGCTGTCTGAACCAGTACATAGGAGGTTTCGTCTTCATATCTCCCCAGGTGGGCCTTTGTAGAGGTAAAAATGTGATTATCTCATGGGATTTTATCAACGGGTTAGGCATGGTCCTGACCCCAGAAATAGAAACTGCCGTCTGTTTCTTTTTTATTCCACATACCCTGCCTGTCCTACCCTCACCACTTGTCTACATGGGCCCTTCATGCCCTCACAGCACCATGGCAGCCCCATGGAGGATAGTTGTGGAGATGGATGGTGGTGAGGTCTCCCAGGGTGACCTTAAAGTCACAACACATACACATCTACCTATTCTGCCTAAGTAGACCACCAGGAACATTGAGGCACTTTCTGAGGGCCTGTAGGAGGTGACTGAGGGAGGAGAGGCTTCTTTCTGTCCAGTTTGTGGATTGTCAATTCTTATCTCCTTCTTTGGGCTGTACAACCTGAGAGTGTGAGGAGAATGATGGTTAATCTTCCCAGTTTTATTTCTTTTTAATTTGTTGGAAGGCTCGAGAAGGATGAGGGTGGGGAGAGGAGTGGTAGAAAGTTTTCTAAAGCTTGGGAGTATGTGCATACTTCAGTTTCAATTATTCTTCTTATTCTTGCCATTTATGAGCAAGAGAAGGCTGTTGAAATTATTGGAAATTTCTGCATACTTTTTCCAGAAAATTTCTAGGGCTCAACTAATGTAAGTGTGGTCCCAGTTCCCTAAATTTTGATATATATATATTTACTTATGTGGGCTCCAGATGATATATCCTACACAAGGTCAGGAAACCTAACAAACCTCTATAAGTTAATGGGGTAATAATATCTGTACTACCTAATGCCTAGAATTATTTAAGGATTAAGTAAGTTAAAGTATATGAGAGTACTTTGTAAATTGTAAAGTACTCTGCAAATGCAAATAATTACTTTTATTACCTGGGAATAATAATAACAATATATTTTCTGCCTCCCTCATGGCTGTTGAGAGGCTGAAATGAAATAAGATGTATGAACATATTTTTAATTATTTTAAGTATCATACCAATGTATTAGGCATTATTGTATTATTAATCCTTTTTCTTCTAGCCAGACAACTCATAAGAATATAGCAGGAGCAGTTTCAAATAGCATCACTGTCAAGCCTCTATTCTTGTAACACTGTCCTGGGGTGGTGCCACACAGTACAAGTTAAAGAGAGAAAGCTTCTGAATGCTATGAGCTTATTATTAATAATACTTGCATAAATTCAAATAAGTGTATCAAAGAACAAAGTAAATAAAGGTCTGTTACCCAGTCATCAGGAGAAAATTGGCAATAGCCGATCCTGAGTAGAAAACAATTCTACCCATGGAATTGATGGCCATTGGTCTGATAGTGTGTTTCCTACACCACTCCTCCTATATGAGCTTAATGATTTCCAATGACTGAAAATCCCCATCTTGTTTCCTCCTTTACAACCACTCTTCTCTGTTCTCTATATTCTTAGGGTTCTGTTCTCATGATGTGACAAAGGGTGGTTTACCTCAATGAGGTTGATAGCCTTTCAGATATTAGCGCTTTAGGGTTAATTTTTACAGTGAATAAAAATACCCTAGCAGGTAAGTTGTTGTTGTTTGTTGTTGCTGAGTTGATTCTGACTCATGGTGACCTCATATGTGCAGAGTAGAACTATGCTCCATAGAGTTCTCAAGGCTATGAACTTTCAGAAACAAGTCGCTATTTCTGCCTTTTGAGGCACCACTGGGTGTGTTCGACTCACCAAACTTTCAGTTAGTACTTGAAAACTTAACCGTTTGCAACACCCAAGGACTCCAATAGGTAAGTTACACTTTTTTTTTAAGTTTCATTTATTTATTTTTGATGAAAATATACACAGCAAAAGACACACCATTTCAACAATTTCTACATGTACAATTCAGTGACACTGATTACATTCTTCAAGTTGTGTAACGATTCTTGCTATTTTTTTTTCAAATTATTCCATCACCATTAACATAAACTCACTACTCCCTAAGATTTTCATCTAACTTTTTGAGATGCTGTTGTCAGTTTGATCTCACATAGATAATTCTTTGAAAGAGCACAATGTTCAAGGCAGACATATTTTGATAGTTAAGCTAAACTGTTGTTTGGTCCAAAGAAGACTTCAGGGGATAGTTTTGGTTTGAAGATTATCTCAGGGTAAGAGTTTCGGGGGTTAATGCATCCTCAAGAATTCCAGGAACTTTGGATTCCATGAGAATGAAATTCTGTTCCACAGTTTCTACCCCTTTGATCAGGATTCTCCTGTAGAATCTTTGATCAAAACGTTCAGTAGTGGTAACTGGGCACCATCCAGTTCTTCCTCTTAATGAAACACCTGAAGACCATTGCTAATAATGAGACTTCAAGATTAAATATAGACCAAGAGCGGGGTTATTATTTGCCTGGAAGACTTTTTTTTAAAAACTTATTGTGGCAAAATATATATAACAAAACATTTGCCATTCTCACCATTTTTTTGTGTACAATTTAGTGACACTAATTACATTCACCATGTTGTACAACCATCACCATTATAGGTTTCTAAATTTTTTCATCACCCTTAACAGAAACCCAGTACCTCTTATGCAATACCTCCCCACTTCCCCATCCCACCTGCCCCTGGTAACCACTAATAAACTTTGATATTTATACATTTGCCTATTCTAGATATTTTATAAGTGGAATTATGTAATATTTGTACTTCTGTGTCTGACTTATTGCATTCAGCATTGTTTTCAAGGTTCATCCATGCTGTAGCATGTACCAGAAGTTAATTTCTCTTTATGGCTGAATAATATTCTATTGTGTATATATACCACATTTTGTTTATCCATTCATCTGTGTTAGACCCTTGGCTGGCCTGCTAACTAACACTGGGAAGGGAGGAAGTTAAAAGTGAAGATGAGTGCAGGAATTTCCTTCAGTTCTGGGCAAGCTGTCATGTATGTGGAAGCTTAGCTTAGTCTCTTTCAGCCAGATGCCATAGATAGGAAGCAGGAAGTGTGGGGAGAACAACAAAAAAGAAAAGAAAAGAAAATGCAAGATATGTCTGTAGAGAGACAGCCTTGCCAGAACTCCTTGCTCAATCCCAGCATAGAGCTTGGAGAGAGAATTGATATCTAAGAATGAGAACAAAATGACAAAGAAAGCCAGAGCAGACTTTGCCAGCAATCACTTAATAAATGGTATAATTTGTTTTTAAATCAAGATCTGTCTGACCCGAGGTCCCATGCTTTGTGTGGCAACTAGGTAGTAATAGTCGTGTATCTAGACTAATCACCAAGACCAGGAAGAGAGATGTGAAAGAGTGAGATTATAGTCTTTCGATATTTAGGAATCAGACCCTGAAAATCTTAGTAATAACTTATGAGGAGTTCCATTCAATCAGTATGACACAGAAGATGAGACAACCTGAGGAGAAAGCAGAAAAAAGAGTGCTCAGACTGGGCTGAAGCTCAGATGTAATCTCTTGCCAAGTGGAATGTCATGGGAAGAGGCCACTGTTCATTCTTCAGAAGGGTTTGATACTGAAAACATATCATACCAGTGTTATATACATTCCAGTTGTTACATATGGGATGAAGTTAATCATTAAGTAAAACTGTATGCATAACATTTAATCATTAAGTAAAACTTTGTTGATCTCCAAATTTGCAAAAATTAATGAAAAAAAAGTATATTTGGGCATTATAAGCTTGATATATCTGAAGTGGATTGACTCTCAATCATTGGTTATGATCCTTGTTGAGTCTCTCAGATCATCAGTTATCTATCCACTGAACAAACACTTTTATTGATTGTGTATGACCAGGCAAATACAGTATACAAAAAGGTGCTTAAACACAGTCTATCTATAAAATTTCAGTTTATGTGGGACTTGGATGGAATCCTAAAATACCACTGATCTGTTAAACTGCCTGGGGTGCCCTGGACAGGTGTGGGCCAGCCAGGGGAAGTCAGGTGGTTGCTGGAAATGAGGACAAGTCCATTAGTCATAAAGAGATCAGCACGAAGGAATTACTACCGAGTAGGGGTTCTTAACTTCTTTGTGTGATAGACCCTTTTGGCAGTTTGGTGAAACCCATGGACCCCTTTTCAGAATAAGGTTTTTAAATGCACAAAATAAAATGCACAGAATTAAAAAAACCAGTTATATTGAAATATAGTTATTAAAATATTAAACAGATTAGTGATGGTTTAATTTATGTGCTTCTTTATTAACACATTAAACATCAAGATTTGTCTGCAGGTCTAATAATTTCAGTAATTTCAAGTAATTTATATGAAAGTATCTATGATTTCTGTCGGTAACAGAGTCACAGTTACTATTAATACAACTGTGGTTGTTGCCTACATCCATAATTAATAGGAATACTAATTTTCACATAGAGGACTCCCTGAACTACTTCCCTTGCTATAGAATCTGATAGGTAGGAAGGTAGATAGACAGATAGATAGATGGATAGACAGATAGATAGATAGATAGGTAGGTAGGTAGGTAGGTAGGTAGGTAGGTAGGTGGGTAGCTGCTATCTAGTCAACTCTGACTCATGGTGACCCCGCATACAACAGAATGAAACATTGCCTAGTCCTGCATCATCTCCAAAACCACTGGCATGTTTGAGTCCATTGTTGCAGCTAATTTGCCAGTCCATCTCACCGAGGGTCTCCATCAGTTTGACCAGCCCTCTACTTCACCCAATCCGATGCCTTCCTCCTGATCCCTCCTGAGGATGTGTCAAAAACAAGTGAGCTGGGCAATGTTTTGTTGTAATCCGTAAGGTTGTCACTGGCTAATTTTCAGTAGTAGATTGTCAAGCCTTTCTTCCTAGTCTGTCTTAGTCTGGAAGATCAGCTGACAACGGTCCACCACGGGTGACCCTGCTGGTATTTGAAATACCAGTGGTGTAGCTTCTAACATCACAGCAACACACAAGCCATCACAATATGACAAACTGACAGACGGGTGGTGGTACAGAATCTGAAAATAGGGTATAAAGAGAGACAATCAAATAAGGTAGAAAGTGGGGAATGACTGCAAATATGGTTGGATTTGGGATGAGGTTGATGGTGGAAGGAGGGCTCTGTAAGGAGGTGCTGTCGGACCAGCATAAAGAAACAGAGTTAGAAATGCCCCAGAGGATAGCAAAGCAGGAGTTTCTTGAGTGGCGAAGTGGGGAAGACAGACTTTATTTGACCAGGAGTCTATATTTGGAATTTTCCATCCCCTGCACATTTACTCCCACTGCATGGAGTAGGATGAGAGCAATGAAGTCTCAAGTCCACTCTCCAAGCTAGATCAGAAATCATCTTACTGTAGTATATAACTATCTTTTCACCAGCTGTTCTGACTACCAGCTGTTCTCGAGAGTATAATTAAGACCAGAGAGTGGCATGGCCAACCTTACCTTCTAATTCTAAACTGACTCTGTTATTTATATGTTCTGTAACTGTGATTCCCCCACGTGTCTGTTAGTTTGTCCTACTGTTGGGGCTTGTGTGTTGCTGTGATGCTGGAAGCTATGCCACTGGTATTCAGATACCAGCAGGGTCACCTATGATGGACAGGTTTCAGCTGAGCTTCCAGACTAAGACAGACTATGAAGAAGGACCTGGCAGTCTACTTCTGAAAAGAATTAGCCACGAAAAACCTTATGAATAGCAGCGGAACATTGTCTGCTGGAAGATGAGCCCCCCAGGTTGGAAGGCACTCAAAAGATGACTGGGGAAGAGTTGTGTCCTCAAAGTAGAGTCGAACTTAATGATGTGGATAGAATAAAGTTTTTGGGACCTTCATTTGCTGCTGTGGCTCGACTCAAAATGAGAAGAGAGAAACAGCTCCAAACATCCATTAATAATCAGAATGTGAAATGTATGCAGTAAGAATCTAGTAAAATTGGAAATCGTCAAAATGAAATGGAACACATAAACATCGATATCCTAGGCATTAGTGAGCTGAAATGGACTGGTATTGGCCATTTTGAATTGGACAATCATATAGCATACTATACCGGGAACGACAACTTGAAGAGGAATGGCATTGCATTCATCGTCAAAAAGAACACTTCAAGATCTATCCTGAAGTACAAAGCAGTCAGTGATAAGATAATATCCACATGCCTACAAGGAAGACCAGTTAATACGACTATTATTCAAATTTACCCACCAACCACTAAGGCCAAAGATGAAGAAATTGAAGATTTTTACCAGCTTCTGCAGTCTGAAATTCATCGAACATGCTATCAGGATGCATTGATAATTACTGGTAATTGGAATGTGAAAGTTGGAAACAAAGAAGAATGATTGATAGTTGGAAAATATGACCTTGGAGATAGAAACGATGCCAGAGATTGCGTGATAGAATTTTGCACAACCAGCGACTTCTTCATTGAAAATACCTTTTTTCAACAACATATACGGCGACTATACACTTGGACCTCGCCAGATGGAATGCACAGGAATCAAATCGACTACATCTGTGGAAAGAGACAATGGAAAAGCTCAGTATCATCAGTCAGAACAAGGCCAGAGGCCGTCCACAGAACAGACCATCAATTGCTCATATGCAAGCTGAAGCTGAAGCTGAAGAAAGTTAGAACAAGGCCATGAGAGTCAAAGTACTACTTTGAGTATATCCCACCTGAATTTAGAGACCATCTCAGAATAGATTTGACACATTGAATACTAATGACCGAAGACCAGATGAGTTGTGGAATGACATCAAGGACATCATACATGAAGAAAGCAAGAGGTCATTAAAAAGACAGGAAAGAGTTCAGGCAAAATGGCGCTCTAGGCAGAAGCACCACGCCATCCCTCCACAACAAAGATCCAAAAAACTAAGCCGAACAGAGAATGCAATAATCCTGAAACCCTAAAACATCAAATGAAGAGGTAAAAAACTCAGCCAAGCACCAAATGGAGTGAGAAAACTGACAGAGAACGGACAGCGAGGAGAGATTCATGCAGAGGTCCCCTACCAGCTAATGCAGAGCAGATCTGCCATCTTGGACTCCTATTGGAGACCAGCAAACAGGGGGTACGAGAAAGCAGCTTCACGGAGCATCCAGCAGGAGACAAAACAACTTGTAATTTGCAATATACGCTTTCCCACACCCCATTCTTCTTCACCCCAACTCGGCCTCCTCTGCTTCCCGCGGCCACAATCTCTTGACAGGGAAAAACCGGCTGCTTGGATTCCACACATCCAAATGGGCCGGCTCTCTGAATGCCATTTGTTGGCTGCTAGTGTTGCTTTTTTCCACTTCTTTTGATTTCTTCCTTACCACTCATCACCTCCTCCTCCTTTTGCTCAAATACCTGGTTCTGTGCGCCACATTTGCTTCTTCCTGAGGGGCTGCAGAGCTCTGGTAATTTGTGATATACACTTTACCACTCCCCACCCTTCTTCACCCATACTCGGCCCCCTCTGCTTCCCATGGACACAGTCTCTTGTCTGAGAAACACCAGCCTGCACTAGCTGGCTCTCTGAGTGCCATTTGTTGGCTGCTAGTGTTGCTTTTTTTTCTGCTTCTTCTGATTTCTTCCTTACCTCTTACCACCTCCCCCTCCTTTTGCACAAATACCTGGCCCCGTGCACCATGTTTGCTTCTTCCTGAGGGGCTGTGGAGCTCCGTTCGAGTGTGGAGCTGCTTCCCGGTCTTGGTTGCTGCGCTGGTGGGATCCTGGGGCTTTTGTTCATTTGTTTGTTTTGAATTGTTTCTTTTCTTTTCCTTTTCTTGAGTAGGGAGCCCTTTCTGGCTAGGCGGTGCTGCGTGGCAAGGAGACTTCCCCCTTGGCTTTCAAAGACATGCAGAGGGATCCCTGAGGGCATTTCTTTTTTTGTTGTTTTTTTTTTTTCTGTTTTTTTGGGGCCTTTCTTGTTCCTTTTCTTTTTAAAATTTGTTTTGTTTTCTTTTCGCTCCTTTTCCCTTTTTGGCTTTCTTCATTGGTCAGTTTCTCATCTCTCTATATCTTCCTTCTCTTTCTGTTCCCTGAATACCTGACGTTGTATACCTCTAGGCCTTCTAGCCAGGATGTACTGCAACACCTGAGAGCGACTTCCCCAGACCTCATAGCTTTACTGGTGGGATCCCTGGGAACTTTGAGGTTATTTAACCTTTCTGATTTTTATTTATTAATTCCTTTCTTTTCTTTCCTTCCTCTTCCCCTTTCTGTTTTCCCCATTTCATAGTCTCTCATCTCTCCACTCCAATGGCAAGCTCCCCTAGCATTATTTTTTGTTTGTTTCTGTGTTTTTGGCTCCTGTTCCTCTCTCCTCTCTCCCATATCCATCTTATCTCCACACATAACAATATCCCTGCTGCATCCAGCCCACCTGCACTGTGAGCTTGACATCACATGACCAAGCAGCACAGGCACGGCCTACTATAACCTGCCCTGCATTGATTACCCACCTGCTCTGGTGGCTGTAGTAAGTACCAGAAACAACCAGTACCAGTAACTCTTCTTCAGCTAGACCTGCCCTCCAGTACCATATCTGAGTGACTGACCCTGCCAATTGGAGAAGGAGGTGAAAAGTATTGTGCCCACAGAAGAGGAAACAACAAAGAACATACAGTCCACCTGCTCAGACAGTGTCAAATTTAAAAAAAAAGGATGAAACAAACAAATCTACAATCAATAAATACGAAAAATAACTACTGAATGCCCCGAAGACAGCAGACAATATTAAACCATTTACAAAAACAGGACAGGATGGTTCCAGTAGGCATCCAAAATAAAACACCA
>NW_004444085.1:5368067-5385675 GCF_000243295.1 Trichechus manatus latirostris
GACAGAAAAGAAAGAAAAGACCAAAATGTATGTCAAAAGAGACTCTGAAACTTGCTGTTGAACGTCGAGTAGCTAAAGCAAAAGGAAGAAATGATGAGGTAAAAGAACTGACCAGAAGATTTCAAAGAGCAGCTCAAGAAGACAAAGTAAAGTATTATAATGACATGTACCAAGAGCTGGAGATAGAAAACCAAAACGGAAGAACATGCTCTGCATTTCTCAAGCTGAAAGAACTGAAGAAAAAATTCAAGCCTCGAGTTGCAGTAGTGAAAGATTCTATGGGGAAAATATTAAACGATGCAGGAAGCCTCAAAAGAAGATGGAAGAAATACACAGATTCACTATATCAAAAAGAATTAATCAACGTTCAACCATTTCTAGAGGTAGCATATGATCAGGAATCAATGGTATTGAAGGAAGACGTCAAAGCTGCACTGAAGGCACTGGTAAAAAACAAGGCTCTGGTAATTGACAGAATATCAACTGAGATGTTTCAGCAAACGGAGGCAGTGCGGGAAGTTGTCACTCATCTTTGCCAAGAAATTTGGAAGACAGCTACCTGGCCAACTGACTGGAAGAGATCCATATTTATGCCTATTCCCAAGAAAGGTAATCCAACCGAATGTGGAAATTATCGAACAGTATCATTAATATCACATGCAAGTAAAATCTTGCTGAAGATCATTCAAAAGTGGTTGCAGCAGTATATTGACAGGGAACTGCCAGAAACTCAGGCAGGATTCAGAAGAGGATGTGGAACCAGGGATATCATTGCTGAAGTCAGATGGATCCTGGCTGAAAGCAGAGAATACCAGAAGATGTTTACCTGTGTTTTACTGACTGTGAAAACGTAATTGACTGTGCGGATAGTAACAAATTATAGATAACATTGTGAAGAATGGGGATTCCAGAACACTTAATTGTGGTCATGAGGAACCTGTATATAGATCAAGAGGCAGTTGTTCAGACAGAACAAGGGGATACTACATGGCTTAAAGTTAGGAAATGTATGCACCATACGTATTTAATCTGTATGCTGAGCAAATAATCCGAGAAGCCAGACTATATGAAGAAGAATGGGGCATCAGGATTGGGGGAAGACTCATTAAAAACCTGAAACATGCAGATGAAACAAGCTTGCTTGCTGAATGTGAAGAGGACTTGAAGCACTTACAGATGAAGATCAAAGACTATAGACTTTAGTATGGATTACACCTGAACATAAAGAAAACAAAAATTCTGACAACTGGACCAATAAGCAACATCATGATAAATGGAGAAAAGATTGATGTTGTCAAGGATTTCATTTTACTTGGATCCACAATCAATACCCATGGGAGCAACAGTTAAGAAATCAAAAGACACATTGAGTTGGGCAATCTTCTGTAAAAGACCTCTTTAAAGTGTTGAAAAGCAAAGACATCATCTTAAAGATGAAGGTGCACCTGACCAAAGCCATGGTATTTTCAATTGCATCATATACATGTGAAAGCTGGACAATGAATAAGGAAGACTGTAGGATTGACGCCTTTGAATTGTGGTGTTGGCGAAGAATATTGAATATACCACGGACAGACAGAAGAACAAATAAATCTGTCTGGGAAGTACAACCAGAATGCTCCTTAGAAGTGAGGATGGTGAGACTACGTCTTGCATACTTTGGACATGTTGTCAGGAGGGATCAGTCCCTGGAGAAGGACATCATGTTTGGTAAAGTACAGGGTCAGCAAAAAAGAGGAAGACCATCAATGAGATGGATTGACACAGTGGCTGCAAGAATGGGCTCAAGCGTAACAATGATTGTGAGCATGGTGCAAGACTGGACAGTGTTTTGTTGTGTTGTACCTAGGGTCATTGTAACTCGGAACTGACTCTATGGCACCTAACAACAACACCAACAACATAACTGCGATATATTAAAGCTTTCCTGGGTAATAGCATGATATTGGACATGTGCATGGATAATAGGAGGAATTCTTAAAAGCCCTTTTCTCTGCCTTGGACCAAGGATGCCCTGTGAGAAAGGCCCAGGCTGCCAGAATCTTGTTTGGTTTTCCTGTTCCATAGTTTGCTACATCTGTAGAAATAATAGCAAATTGAATGAAATGCAAATAAACTATTAGCAATAATAAATTAATTTGAATATTCAATATACTTAGCTGATACCTCTAAGTCACTGTGCACTCAAGTAATTCAACAACAAATCATGTTTTAAGGTATGGTCGTTTTAATTTTTGAAAAGTAATACATGCACATGATGAAAAATATAAACATTATAAAATGCATACTCTGAAAAAAATTATCTTTCCCAGTTCATCCGTCCAGTTATCATCCCTAGAAGCTCCTACTGGCAGTTGTTTCTTGCATATATTTCCAGAGATAGTCTTTGCATGCGTAACAAAGATCCTCCTTTCTTACACAAGGGAGAGACACTGCTCTGCACTGTTCATAGCCGCCACATGTTATTGTTCCTTGGTCAGTATGCCTTAGAGATCCACCCTCATCAGTATGAAAAGATCTGTCTTATCCTTTTGATCAGTTATACAGTATCCTGTAGAATGTATATAATGTAAACCTGTTGCTGTTGAGTCGATTCCAACTCATAGTGACCTTAGGAGCTATGGTAAGCTCAATTCCGTCTGTAGAGTAGAACTGCCCCATGGGGTTTCCAAGAAGCGGCTGATGGATTCTAACTGCCCACCTTTTGCTTAGCAGCCGTAGCTCACTGTAGCTCTTAACCACTGCACCACCAGAGCTCTATATGTAATGTAGTAGCTTAAAATTTTTAACATAAGATTTTCTACGTACAAAAGAATATATGTAAGTACATAATCTGTTTGATTTTTAAAAAAATAAAAAACATTGATATCATATCATCAATAGTTTTGTATATAGCTTTTAGTTACTAAATTACATCTGAAGCATTTTTCCATCTCATTAAATACTCTTGGAAAAACTATATTATTGACTATATAAATATTCTGTTCTATGTATTTACTGTATTTTATGTATTTACTTTAATTTCTCATTTAAAAGTATATACACATTGTTTTGTGACGTTGGTTGCAATCCCCACAACGTACAGCACACTCCTCTTTTCCATTCTGTGTTCCCTGTGCCCATTCGTCTGGTTGCTGTCCCTTCCTGACTTCTCATCCTGCGTTTGGATAGGAGTTGCCCATTTGGTCTTGTATATGTGATTGAACTAAGAAGCAATTTCCTCATGTGTGTTTTCTTGTTTATAGACCTGTCTAATCTTTGTCTGAAAAATGGGCTTTAGGAAAGGTTTCAGTTCCAGGTTAGCAGAATGTCTCAGGGCCATAGTTCTGGGGGTTCCTCCAGTCTCTGTCAGACCAGTAAGTCTGGTCTTTTTACATGAATTTGATTTCTGTTCTACATTTTTTTCCCACTCTGTCTGGGACTCTCTGTTGTGTTCCCTGTCAGGGCGGTCGTTGGTGGTAGCAAGGCACCGCCTAGTTCTTCTAGGCTCAGGCTGGTTGAGTCTGTGGCTCATGGGTTCCTTTAATCCTTTGGGCTAATATTTTCTTTATGTCTTTGGTTTTCTTCAGTCTCTTTTCCTCCAGATGGGATGGGACAAATAGATGTATTGTACATGGCCACTCACAAGCTTTTAAGACCCAAGGCGCTACTCACCAAGGTGAGATGTAGAGCATTGTCTTCATGAACTATGCTATGCCAACTGACCTAGATGTCCACTGAGACTATGGTCTGTAGCCCTCAGCCCCAACTACTGGATCCCTCAGAGTGTTTGGATGTGTCTAGGAAACTTCTATGCTTTTGCTTTGGTCCAATTGTGCTGACTTCCCCTGTATTGTATGTTGTCTTTCCTTTCAATGAAGTTAACACTTATCTACTATCTAGTTAGTGATTTCCCCTTCCCTTCCCTCCCTACTCTCATTACCATTAAAGAATGATTTTTTTGTGTAAACGTTTTCTTGAGTTCTTATAATAGTGGTCTTATATAATATTTGTCCTTTTGTGACTGATTTTACTCAGTATGATACCTTCCAGATTCATCCACATTGTGAGATGTTTTGTGGATTCATCATTGTTCTTTATCGTTGCATAGTATTCCATTGTGTGTATGTACCATAACTTGTTTATCCATTCATCTGTTGATGGGCATTTAGGTTGTTTACATCTTTTTGCTATAGTGAATAATGCTGCAATGAACATCGGTGTGTATATGTCTATTCCTGTGACAGCTCTTATTTATCTAGGGTATATTCCTAGGAGTGGGATTGCTGAATTGTATGGTATTTCTATTTCTAGTTTTTAGGGAAAAGCTATATTGTTTTCCCCACCATGTGTCTGTCAGTTTGTCTTATTGTGGTGGCTTGAGTGTTGCTGTGATACTGGAAGCTTTATCACCAGTATTTCAAATACCAGCAGGGTCACCTTTGTTGGACACGTTTCAGCGGAGCTTCCAGACTAAGATAGACTAGGAAGAAGGACCTGGCAGTCTACTTCTGAAAAAAATGGCCAGTGAAAACCTTATGAATAACAGTGAAACATTGTCTGATATAGTGCCAGAAAATGAGCCCTTCAGGTTGGAAGGCACTAAAAATACGACTGGGGAAGAGCTACCTCCTCAAGTAGAGTTGACCTTAAAGACGTGGATGGAGTCAAGCTTTTGGGACCTTCATCTGCCAATGTGGCATGACACACAATGAGAAGAAACAGCTGCAAATATCCATTAAGAATTGGAACATGGAATGTAAGAAGTATAAATCTAGGAAAATTGGAAGTTGTCAAAAATGAGATGGAATGCCGAAAGATCCATATCCTAGGCATTAATGAGATGGAATGGACTAGTACTGGTCCTTTTGAATCAAACAATCATATGGTCTACTATGCTGGGAATGACAAATTGAAGAGGAAAGGCCTTGGATCATCAAAAAGAACATTTCAAGATCTAGCCTTAAGTATAAAGCTGTCAGTGATAGGATAAGATCCATATGCCTAAAAGGAAGAACAGTTAATATGACTATTATTCAAATTTATGCTCCAACCACTAAGGCCAAATATGAAGAAATTGAAGATTTTTACCAATGTCTGCAGTCTGAAATTGATCAAACATACAATCAAGATGAATTGATAATTACTGTGATTGGAATGCAAAAGTTGGAAAGAAGGATTGGTAGTTGGAAAATATGGCCTTGGTGATCGAAATAATGCTGGATGGCATGATAGAATTTTGTAAGATCAATGACTTCTTCACTGCAAATACCTTTTTTCAACAACATGAACTGCAACTGTACATGGGGACCTCACCAGATGGAATACACAAGAATCAAACTGACTACTTCTGTGGGAAGAGACGATGGAGAACCTCAATATCATCAGTCAGAACTAGGCCAGGGAATGACTGTAGAACAGATCACCAATTGCTCATATGCAAATTCAAGTTGAATCTGAAGATATTAGAACAATTCCACGAGAGCAAAATACAAACTTGAGTATATCCCGCCTGAATTTAGAGACCATCTCAAGAATAGATTTGACGCATTGAACACTAACGACCAAAGACCAGATGAGTCATGGAATGACATCAAGGACATCATACATGAAGAAAGAAAAGGTCATTAAAAAGGGGGAAAAAAAGATGAAAATGGATGTCAGAAGAGACTGTGCAACTTGCTCTGGAATGTAGAGTAGCTAAAGCGAAAGGAAGTAATCATGAAGTCAAAGAGCTGACCAGAAGACTTCAAATGGTGGCTTGAGAAGACAAAGTAAAGTATTATAATGACATGTGCAAAGACCTGGAGATAGAAAACCAAAAGGGTAGAAAAATGCTTGACATTTCTCAAGCTGAAAGAATTGAAGGAAAAATTCAAGCCTCAAGCTGCAATATTAAGGATTCTATGGGAAATATATTAAATGATGCAGGAAAGATCAAAAGAAGATGGAAGGAATACACAGAGTCACTGTACCAAAAAGAATTGGTCGACGTTCAACCATTTCAGGAGGTAGCAGCATATGATCAAGAACCAATGGTACTGAAGAAACAAGTCCAAGCTGCACTTAAGGCATTGGTGAAAAACGAGACTCCAGGAATTGACAGAATACCGATCGGGATACTTCAACAAATGGATGCAGCACTGGAGGTGCTCACTCATCTATGCCAAGAAATTTGGAGAACAGCAGCCTGGCCAACCTACTGGAAGAGATCCATATTTACGTCCATTCCAAATAAAGATGATTCAACAGAATGCCGAAATTATCAAACAATATCATTAATACCACACACAAGTAAAATTATGCTGAAAACCATCCAAAAACAGTTGTAGCAGTGCATCGACTGAGAACTGCCAGAAATTCAAGCTGGATTTAGAAGAGGATGTGAATCTAGCCACATCATTGCTGATGTTAGATGGATCATGGCTAAATGCAGAGAATACCAGAAAGATGTTTACCTGTGTTTTATTGACTATGCCAAGGCATTTGACTGTGGGGATCATAACAAATTATGGACAACATTGCATAGAACTGGAATTCCAGAACACTTAATTGTGCTCATACAGAACCTGTACATAGACCAAGAAGCAGTCATTCGAACAGAACAAGGGGATACTGCGTGGTTTGAAGTCAGGAAAGGTGTGCGTCAGGGTTGTATCCTTTCACCATACGTATTCAATCTGTGTGATGAGCAAATAATCTGAGAAGCTCGACTATATGATGAAGAATGCAGCATCTGGATTGGAGGAAGACTCATTAACAACCTATGATATGCAGGTGACATAACCTTTCTAGCTGAAAGTGAAGAGGACTTGAAGCATTTACTGACGAAGATCAAAGACTACAGTCTTCAGTGTGGATTGTACCTTAACATAAAGAAAACAAAAATCCTCACAGCTGGACCAATAAGCAACATCATGATAAATGGAAAAAATATTGAAGTTGTCAAGGACTTCATTTACTTGGATCCATATCAATGCCCATGAAAGCAGTAGTCAAGATGCATTGCGTTGGGCAAATCTGCTGCAAAAGGCCTCTTTAAAGTGATAAAAAGTAAAGACGTCACTTTAAGGACTAAGGTGTGCCTGACCCAAGCAGTGGTGTTTTCAATTGTCTCATATGCATGTGAATTCTGGACAATGAATAAAAAAAACAGAAGAAGAAGTGATGCTTTTTGATTATGGTGTTGGCGAAGAATATTGAATATACCATGGACTGCCAGAAGAATGAACAAACTTGTCTTGGAAGACGTACAGCTAGAATGCTGTTAGAAGCAAGGATGGTGAGACTTCATCTCACGTACTTTAGACATGTTATCAGGAGGAACCATTTCCAGGAGAAGGACATCATGCTTTGGTAAAGTAGACAGTCTGCAAAAAAGAGGAAGACCCTCAAAGAGATGGATTGCCACAGCGACTGCAACAGTGGATTCAAGCATACTAAAGATTGTGAGAATGGAGGAGACCAGACGATGTTTCCTTCTGTTGTACACAGGGTCGCCATGAGTCAGAACCGAGTTGATAGCACCTAACACAATGCCAACACCCAGTTTCGTCAGCACCGTTTGTTAAAGACAGTGTTTGTTCTCCACTGAATGGACTTTGTCCCCTTGTCGAAAATCAGATGCTCATGGATGGATGGATTTATTTCTGTGTTCTCAATTCTGTTCCATTGGTCTATGTGTCTTTCATTGAAACAGTACCAGGCTTTTTTGATTACTGTGGCTGTGTAGTATGTTTTGAAATTGGGAAGCATGAGGCCTTCTACTTTGTTCTTCTTCAATATTGCTTTGGCTATTTGGGGTCTCTTTCCTTTCCATATAAAGTTGGTGATTAAAATTTCCATTTCAGAAAAGAATAGTATTTGGTATTTGGATTGGGATTTCGTTACATCTATAGATTGCTTGAGAACCCTGGTGGTGTAGTGGTTAAGAGCTATGGCTGCTAACCTAAAGGTTGGCAGTTTGAATCCACCAGGCACTCCTTGGAAACCCTATGGGGTGGTTCTACTCTGTCCTACAGGGTCGCTGTGAGTCAGAATTGACTTGACGGTAATGGGTTTGGTTTTTTGTTTTTTTATAGATAGCTTTGGGTAGTATTGACATTTTCACATCGTTAAGTCTTCCAACGCATGAGCATGGAAAGTTCTTCCATTTATGTAGGTCTCTTTTAGTTTCTTTCAGTAGTGTTTTATAGTTTTCATTATACAGTAAGTCCTCAGGTTAAGAATGTCTGACTTACAGACAACTCATACTTAAAAACAGACTGCCATAAAGCTTATTATATTGAAAATTTGAATTAAATACAATGGTTCGTAACAACGAACATATGCACTACTTTGCGACGCTCATGAAAACATTGCACGGCTTCAGCGGTTTGTTGACTCCAGGAAGAACGCTGTCCACCATTTTAAGTAGGATCAGGTTGCTGTCAACACAGTGTTGAGTGTATAACTTTGTATTTGGCTTAATTTATTCTTATTCACACTTATAACCATGCCTCTCATAAATCTGATGCAAGTGCTGGTGATGCATCAAAGAAAAGGAAAACGATCGTGTTTGAAAACAAGTGATTGGAAAACTGTGAAAAGCCATTGGTCATTGGAAAAGCATTAGACTAAAGTCAGACAATGTCTGGCTCCCATGCCAAAGAACTGACCAATAAAGAACTTATGGAACAAGAGCAGCAGATACTAGCATCTGAGGAAGAAGACTGGGACTTAAAAAATGCCAGAACCAAAAAAGTTTTTGATGACAGATTTAGCTGAAGACTTTTGTTTCACTGAAGCAGGGATGGGAAAGTTAGAGGAGCAAGATCCTAATACAGACAGGTTCACCAAAATTTACCGTACAGTTACTGAGGGCCTCAGCTGCTACAAGGCCATTTATTAAGAAAAGCTCTGTAAAAACGTCCCTTGATGCCTACTTAAGAAATTGACTCCAGTAGTAACCCTGCCCCCCCCAACATCAGAATCAAACCCTGACTCTCCAGCACCAGGTCCATCTCCTACAGTAGGCCCATCATCTTCAACAGTAGCCATCTTCTGCATCATCCAATTATTAATATTATCATAATGTTACCTTATGAATGACCCTTCTGGTATGCAAGACATTGATGGAACAAGAGTAAGTGTTAACCTTTGATTATGATGTTTTTTCTATTCTGTCTAAACTGTTTTAAGACTTGTTTAATGTTTTTTGCAATATGTACTGTATAGCCACACACATACACAGATTCTGTCTTCAGTACAGTACCTTATATAATTTTATTATTACTGTATGGTTATGTTTAAGATGTTTTAGTGTATTTGGAAGTGTTTCTTAAGTGTTTTATATGCATTGTTGTTGTTGTTAGGTGCCATTGAATAAATTCTGACTCATAGCAATCCTGTGTACAACAGAAGGAAACACTACCCAGTCCTGCGCCATACTTAGAATTGTTGCTATGTTTGAGCCCATTTTGCAGCTACTGTGTCAATCCATCTCGTTGAGGATCTTCATCTTTTTTGCTGACCCTCTACTTTACCAAGGATGATATCCTTCTCCAGGGACTGGTCCCTCCTGATAACATGTCCAAAGCACATGAGATGAAGTCTCACCATCCTCACTTCTAAGAAGCAATCTGGCTGTACTTCTTCCAAGACAGATTTATTAGTTCTTCTGGCAATCCATGGTATATTTAATTTTCTTTGCCAACACTATAATTTAAAGATCAATTCTTCCTCAGTCTTCCTTATTCATTGTCCAGCTTTCCATGCATATGAGGTGATTGAAAACACCACTGCTTGGGTTAGGCACACTTTAGTCCTTAAAGTGACTTCTTTTTAACACTTTAAAGAGGTCTTTTGTAGAAGATTGCCCAACTCAATGTGTCTTTTGATTTCTTAACTGTTGCTCCCATGGGTATTGATTGTGGATCCAAGTAAAATGAAATCCTTGACAACATCAATCTTTTCTCCATTTATCATGATGTTGCTTATTGGTCCAGTTGTCAGAATTTTTGTTTTCTTTATGTTCAGGTGTAATCCATACTAAAGTCTATAGTCTTTGATCTTCATCTGTAAGTGCTTCAAGTCCTCTTCACATTCAGCAAGCAAGCTTGTTTCATCTGCATGTTTCAGGTTTTTAATGAGTCTTCCCCCAATCCTGATGCCCCATTCTTCTTCATATAGTCTGGCTTCTCGGATTATTTGCTCAGCATACAGACTAAGTGTGGTGAAAGGATACAACCTTGACACACACCTTTTTGGACTTTAAACCATGCAGTATCCCCTTGTTCTGTTCGAATAACTGTTTCTTGGTCTAAGTACAGGTTCCTCATGAGCACAATTAAGTGTTCTGGAATTCTTATTCTTCACAATGTTATCTATAATTTGTTATGATTCACACAGTTGAAAGACTTTGCATAGTCAATAAAACACAGGTAAACATCTTTCTGTATTCTCTGCTTTCAACCATTATCCATCTGACATCAGCAATGATATCCCTTGTTCTATGTCCTCTGCTGAATCCAGCTTGAATTTCTGGCAGTTCCCAGAAACGTACTGCTGCAACCGCTTTTGAACTATCTTCAGCAAAATTTTGTGTGTGATATTAATGATATTGTTCAATAATTTATGCATTCTGTTGGATCATCTTTCTTTGGAATGGGTAGAAATATGAATCTCTTCCAGATGGTTGGCCAGGTAGCTGTCTTCCAAATTTTTTGGCATAGATGAGTGTGCACCTCCAGTGCTGCATCCACTTGTTGAAACATCCCAATTGGTACTCTGTCAATTTCTGGGGCCTTGTTTTTCACCAATGCCTTCAATGCAGCTAGGACTTCTTTCTTCTGTACCATCAGTTCTTGATTATATGCTACTGCCTGAAATGGTGAAACACTGACAAATTCTTTTTGGTACAGTGATTCTGTGTATTCCTTCCATCTTCTTTTGATGCTTCCTGGGTCATTTAATACTTTCCCCATAGAATTCTTCACTATTGCAATTCAAGGCTTGAATTTTTTTCTTCAATTCTTTCAGCTTGAGAAATGCTGAGTGTGTTCTACCCTTATGGTTTTCTATCTCCAGGTCTTTGAACATTTCATTTTAATATTTTACTTTTTCTTCTTGAGTCATGCTTTGAAATCTTTCTGTTCAGCTCTTTGACTTCATGATTTCTTCCTTTCGCTTTAGCTACTCTAATTCAAGAGCAACTTTCAGAGTCTCTTCTGACATCCATTTTAGTCTTTTCTTTCTCTCCTGTCTTTTTAATGACCTCTTGCTTTCTTTGTGTATGATGTCCTTTATGTCATTCCACAACTTGTCTGGTCTTCAATCATTAGTTTTCAATGTGTCAAATCTATTCTTGAGATGTTCTCTCAATTTAGGTGGGATATACCTAAGGTTGTACTTTGGCCCTCGTAGACTTGTTCTAATATTCTTCAACTTCAACATGAACTTCCACATGAGCAACTGATGGTCTTTTCCAGTCATCCCCTGGCCTTTCTCTGACTGATGATATTGAGATTTTCCATCATCTCTTTCTACAGATATAGTCGATCTGATTCCTGTGTTTTCCATCTGGCAAGGTCCATGTGTATAATCGCCATTTATGTTGTTGAAAAAAGGTATTTGCAGTGAATAAGTTGTTGGTCTTGCAAAATTCTATCATACGATCTCTGGAATTGTTTCTGTCACCAAGGCCATATTTTCCAGCTACCAATCCTTCTGTGTTTCCAACTTTCACATTTCAATCACCAGTAATTATCAAAGCATCTTCATTGCATGTTCGATCAATTTCAGACTGCAGAAGTTGATAAAAATCTTCAATTTCTTAATCTTTGGCCTTAGTGGTTGGAGCAGAAATTTTAATAATAATCGTATTAACTGGTCTTCCTTGTAGGCGTATGAATATTATCCTATCACTCACAGCATTGTACTTCAGGCGGGATCTTGAAATGTTCTTTTTGATGAACACAACATCATTCCTCTTCAGTTTGTTTCCTGGCAGAGTACACCATATGACTGTCTGATCCAAAATGGCCAATATCAGTCCATTTCAGCTCACTAATGCCTAGGATACTGATGTTTATACATTCCACCTCATTTTTGATGATTTCCAGTTTTCCTAGATTCATACTTTGTACATTCCATGTTCTGGTTATTAATGGATGTTTGCAGCTGTTTCTTCTCATGTTGAGTCGTGCCACATCAGCTGATGAATGTCCTGAAAGCTTGACTCCATCAATGTCATTAAGGTCAACTGTACTTTGAGGGGGCAGCTCTTTCCCAGTTGTATTTTGAGTGCCTTCTAACCTGAGGGGCTCCTCTTCTGGCACTATATCAGACAATGTTCTGCTGTTATTTATAAGGTTTTCACTGGCCAATTTTTTCAGAAGTAGACTGCCAGGTCCTTCTTCCTAGTCTGTCTTAGTTTGGAAGCTTTGCTGAAACCTCTCCCCCAGGGGTATTTGAAATACTGGTAGCAAAACTTCCAGTATCACAGCAACTCACAAACCACCACAGTACAACAAACCGACAACACATGGTTGTCCTTTAACATAGTTAAAGTAAGTCTTTGTTGTTGTTTTTTATAAATGTCTTTATCATTCTTGAAAGATAGATTTTCATGGTACACAATTCTGGTTTTATGAGTATTTCCTTCCAGGAATTTGACAATATCATAACACTATCTTTTCATTTCCTTTGTTGCTATTGAGGGGTCAACTGTCAGTATAATTTTCATATCTTTGTAGGTGATCTGTCTTTTCTTCTGGCTTCCTTTAAAAGTTTCTCTTTGTCTTTAGTGTTTTGTAGTTTTCTTATAATATGATTAGTTGTAATTTTTTTCCATTTATTATTTGTTATGTATGGCTTAACCTGTATTGATGAATTTATGTCTTTTATTAACTCAAGAAAATTTTGAGCTATTTGCTACACGTGGGGTCTCCATGAGTCAGAATCAACTCAACAGCAATGGTTAATATTACCCTTCCTCTACTCTGTTTGTGTGCTATTCCAATTAAATGTGTGTTAAGACTCCTTACTTTTTTCCTTCACGTCTTAATTTCACTTTGTATTTTCTATCTCTTTATTTCTCTTTCCTATGTTTGGGATTATTCTTAAGATCTATTGCACAAATCTCCTTTCATTGTGTCTAATCTGCTGTTTCACACATCCTTGATTTTTTAACAATGATATTTTTATTTATAAAGTTCTTTTTGTTTCCTTTTAAAAACATAGTAATTTTAAAGAGTTTTTTGCTACTCACTTTTTGAGTCTATTGTTTATTTTTAAAAACATTTTATACATAGTTTTCTTGTCTTCTGTATTTGATATTATAATATATGAAGTCATTGGTGATCTGAACTTATTATTCATTCTGTCTTCTGATTCTCATTAATAATGCTTTCTTTAGTGTGTGAAGGTCTTTACTGGTGAACTTGAATTTCTTTAAACCTAATCTGTAGAAAAGTAGGGGCCCAAATTGAAGGTAATTTCCTTTAGAGTTTTTATTTACTTCTGCTGTCAACAGGAAGTGATATTGACTCAGGGCAATTTTGGCCCCTTTGCTTAGATTTACCTATATATTTAAAAGTCTTTTTGCTCACTGTTTTAAGATCCCTGGCTGTGTATGTGTCTCATTTTCAGTCCCCTGAACCTGATTATTGACATTTGTCTTTTGAACCACTTTCACTTGGGAGACATTGTAGGTGCTCTGCCCAACCCCCTCTTTCTGTGTGCCCTTTTTCTAGCTTTAATTTGTATTTGCCTCTAAATATCTATAATTGCAATTCGTCTCTTTGGGAGAATACCCTGAGGCTATTGGAGCCACTTACTCCCCACAGGCAGAGAGTCTTTGAACTTTATCCAATAACAGACTTATACTGGCATTTTGGGTGTGCCTTTGCTTGGTTTCTTCCTCTTCCTTGTCCTGCTTCTTTCACTTTACTGGTTTTTTACGAAGACACTTCCTTAATAAATCACTGGCACATGAATTCTAGTTTAAGGTCTGTGTTTGGGGGAACTCAACTTAATATATCTCTTTTCTAATTCTCTGCTCATGTTTTAGCTCAAAGTTTTCCCTCTCTTGTTTTCTGTAAGCCTAGAAAAGCACTTAATACTATATTTTATGCAGAATGTAGTTTTATTGAAGCAGGAAGTCCTTCAGACTATCTGGTGGACCATGCTGCCTGAACATGTTTATGAAAATTTAGATTTTTTTCATCGTCGTTTACTATTATAATTAATGCTTCAAGGAATATTCTCATTTCAACATCTTGTTTAAAGGTATAATTATAGCTAATGGATATATTTATAGAAGAGGGAGCTGCAGTCAAGTATTGACAGAGTAGCTTGCATTGGAATAACCCACATGCAGATGAAACTTATAAACTCTGTGCAAAATGTTTTTAAAAATACAACTAAACACCTTAGGTTTTCCAAAGAAGAATCCTTTCAAAGTGTAAAACCAAGCTTCCCCCATTTCAAAGGGACCAGCCAGTATATTAACTGTTTACTAGAAAAACAAACACAACCCCCTTCAAAGAATTATAACAAATCCAGAGTATCTGCAATATCTGTAATAAAAATTACTAGATATACGAAAGAACAGGAAAATGTAATCAATAGTCAAGAAACAACTAGGCAATAAAAGAAGACTCAGAGATGACCCAGATATTGGTGTTAGCAGACAAAGATTCAAGGCAGCTATTTAAAACATCTTCAGGGACATAAACGAGCATATAAGTGAACAGGTAGGCGAATCTCATCTGAACAATGTAAACTATTAAAAGAACAAAAGGAAATTATAGAACGGAAAAGTTCAATACTTAAAGTAGAAAATCAGTTGTTTGGAGCCAATTGGAGACAACAGAAGGAAGAATCAGTAAACTTGAAGACAGATTAGTAGAAATTATCCAATCTGAAAAACAAAGAAAAAATATTTTTAAAAAATGAGTAGAAACTTCATAACTGGTGGGAAAAATCAACTGATGAAACATATGAACAATAGGAATCTCAGAAGCAGAGGAAGAAGCATAGGGTAGAAGTGCTTAATTTTTTTCCCAGTTTGGTGAAAAACATTAATTTACATATCCATGAATATCATGAAATTTTGAAAGCAGTAAGAGAAAAAAGATTTTGTTAAAGTACAAAGTGTAATTATGACTGATTTCCCATCAGAAACAGTGGAAGCCAGAAATCAATGGAACAAAATCATTGAAGTGATGAAACTAAAAGAGTAATGTATCAACAAGAATTCTATTTCCACAAATATGTTCTTCAAGAATGAGGGTGAAATATAGACATCTTCAGATAAAGAAAAGCTGAGAAATTTTACTGCCATCATACCTGCACTACAGGAAATTCTTGTAGGAAAACTTTAGTGTTGAAGAGAAGTGACTCTAAATGAAATTTGGATCTACAAGAAGGAAGGAAGAACATTAGAAATGGTAACATCAGTAAATATAAAAGGCTACCTTTTTAATTCTCTTAATTTCTTTAAAAGACAAGTAATTATTCAAAGCAAAAATCTGAAATTATGAGGCTTATGATGTATATAAATGTAAAATATATGACAGTAATAGCACAAGTGGAATTATTTTGTTGCAAGATTATTACATTTTACATGAAATGGTAAAATATTAATTATATGTAGATAGTAATAAATTTAGAATGGATATTGTAATTATTAGAAAAATGACAAAAAAGTGATTTCAAAATGCTGATAGAAAAATTAATTTGAAATGCTAAAAAATATCCAATTAACCCTTAAAAAATGGTGAAAGAAGTAATGGAGATATAAAAAGAGATGAGATAAATAGGAACAAAAAAATAACAATGGGAGATTTAAACCCAACCACATCAATAATTACATTAAAGGTAAGAGGATCAAATACACTAAAAAGCAGATTGTCAGTATGACTAAAAAAGCAAATCCCAACATATGCTGTCTTTAAGAAACACACTAAGCATTAAGACACAGATAGATAAAAAGTAAAAGGAAGGAAAAATACAGCCTGCAAATAGCAAGCAAAAGAAAGCTTTAAGGAGTATTAAGAGATTAAAAAAGGTATTTTCAAAATGCATAAAGCAAAACCTAACAGAACTAAAAGGAGAAATTGATAAATCCACAATCATAGTTGGAAATTTTGACACTCCTTTCTCAGCAATTGATAGAACATCTAGATAAAAATTAATAAGGGCATACAAGTTTTGAACAACCATGTTAATCAAAATGACCTGTCGGCATTTGTAGAATATAGACCTAGTGGGCATATGTTGTTGTTGTTGTTAGTTGCCATTGCTGTTCAAACTCATGGTGACCCCATGTGTACAGAGTAGAATGGCTCTATAGGGTTTTCAAGGCTGTGACCTTTCAGAAGCAGATCGCCAGACCTGTCTTCCTACGTGCTTTTGGGTAGGCTAGAATTGCCAGTGTTTTTGCTAGTAGTCAAGCACTTTGTTTGCACCACCCAGGGACTACATTAGAACATTATATATGACAACTGCAAAATGAACATTTTCCTAGTGCACATGGATTATTCACTAAGAAAGATCTTACGTGGGCCATAAAATAAATTTCAATCAACTTCCAAACATTGAAATATTAGAGAGTATTTTCTGTGACTACAGTAGAATTAAATTAGAAATAGTAGCAATAAGGCAACTAGAAAACACCTAAGTAATGTATTTTTATTTAGAACTAACTTTAAATAACCCATGGGTCAAAGTTCAAATCATAAGGGAAATTAGACAATATTTCAAACTACATGATAATGAAATTACCACATATTAAAATTTGTGGGATACTGCTAAGATAGTTCTTAAAGGGAAATTTATAGCTTTACATGCTTATATTTGAAGAGAAGAAATGCATGAAACCAATGATCTAAGTTTCAACTTTAAAGGCCAAAAAAGAGAAGAGCCAATTAAACCCAAAGTAAGTAGAAGGATGAAATAATAAAGATAAGAGCAGATATCAATGAAATAGAAAAAAGACTAACCATAGAGGAAATTAACAAAACGAAAAGTTCTTTTTTATAAAGACTGACAAGATTGATAAAAATTCTAGAAAGACTTATTGAGAAAATAAGAGAGAAAATGCAAAGTACCAATATTACAAATGAAAGTGGGAACATCACTATAGATTGTACAGATTACAAGTATGATTAGGGAATATTATGAACAAATTTATGTCAATAAATTCTACCATTTAGATGAAATAAATTCCTTAGAAAACAGATATTACCAAACTGTACACATAAGAAATAGAAAATCTGAAAAAAGTATATCTATTAAAGAAATTGAATGTGTTATTAATTACTGTCAAACTTTTTTTAGTTTGGAAACATTACAATTTATTATTATTTTTTTTTTATGGCTTGCCTTTTTGGTAAAGATAATCACTAGGGGGAGGGTGGAGTAGATGTTGAAGGACAAACAATCATATTCCCAATAGAAAAAATTTCTAAGTATGCACATGGTTTCATTAATTTTTACCTCAAGCACAGTGACTCCTTTAGATACAAACACTTACTTTTTTAGGAGCTCACAAAAATTTCTATTACTGTTGTTGTTGTTGCTGCTCCTGCTACTGTTACTGCATTCCTTCTACTGTCTCTTCACTAATTTTTCTTTTTTTTTTTTT
>NW_004444085.1:5404414-5409234 GCF_000243295.1 Trichechus manatus latirostris
ATAGGTGTCCAAGATGGCGGATCTGCGCTGCAGTAGCTGATAGGGGACCTCTGCGTGTATCTCTCCTCGCTCTCTGTTCTCGGTCAGTTTCTTATTCCATTCGGTGCTTGGCTGAGTTCTTTATCTCTTCCTTTGATGTTTAGGGTTTCGGGATTGACATGTGACTCTGTTTGACTTAGTTTTTCTGATCTTTGCTGCGGAGGGACGGCGTGGTGCTTCTGACTACAGCGCCATATTGCCCGGAAAATATAGGACATTTTTAATGATAGAAAAACTATTCTACAAAAGGCAGTGTGGCTAAGTTAAAAACTGGAAAATCTGAGGATAAAGAGAGTTATCAAGGATCTAAAATGTTAATTTTAGAACAGGAGTGACCTAAAATGGTACTTTTTTATGCAATTAGCAGACATCACCAAATTTGTTGTGGCCTGATACATAAATTTGTAACAAAGAGTTGTAAACAAAAATGTTCGGTTAAGAAAAAAAAATGGGGTAAAATCTATTTGACTATGCTTATGTCAGCTATCTTCATTTTTAGTGTACTTACCCCTGGGGTACACGAAAACTTTCCAAGTGATAAAAGGTATAAATCGCTTCAAGGCAATTAATTTCAGAGTCCCCAGTCATCCAAGTACGCTTCTAAAATAATCAACCTGAAAATTTGCCTGTGTGAAGGTTAGCTGATCTTCCTTTTCCACTCCCCTTTCACAGTCCACATTCTCCCAGTTTACAAGACAGGTGCTTCTCTCATCCATCTAGAAGGAATCTTACAACATGCATTGCCCTGTTGTGTAAGATCCTTTAGGATGCTAATCAAAGGGACAATTTGAAATGTTAGGTTGGTGTTCAAAATCTCCCATAATCAAAGCCACCATAAACCTATAGGAGGGCTTTACTTTTTTCTTGACTATATATATTTTTGTTAGAAGTAACGTATGTCATTAGCACAGAATATTTTGGGCTGTATTGGGATGTTCTGAATGCTGATATATTGTAGAACAAGGTGACAGGAGTGATGGCAATATTTAATGAGTTTATCATTTGCACTCTGTGACAATTGTCAAAGAATATATTACTCCTCCGGGAGAGTCCCAGGAGAGCAAAGCACAGAGAAATAAGGAAAAGGGAAGGTAACGACACTTTGTTTCATCTCGCTGACAAATCACTCGTCAGGCTCTGTGTTCTTTCGTATCTACCTACCTACCTACATACCTGTCTTGTCTATCTGCCTCTACCATTTATTTTAGAATTAAAATATTCAAGATTAACAACTAACATACTGAGAAATATTAATGTGTCTTAATGCATGTTATCTCTGCATTTTTTCTATTTCCAATATTAAGGAAGAACTAGATGAGCGCTCTCATTTCTGTGTCTCAGTTACAAATTTTTCATTACTTCAAAAAAAGTTTTAAAGTTCCACATTTATTCCAACAGATCAATATCACACCTTAGGTAAAAGGAAGATATGTTGGCAGTAAGTTATTGTTTTCTTTTTTCCTGAATATAGTTCAGATTTCTATGAAGAACATTTTCATTAACTTCTGCTAAAAGATTATTGAATATTATATTAATTATTGCTGTGTAACAAATTATCACAAAACTAATGGCTTAAAATAACAAAAACATTATCTCACACAGTTTCTGTGGATCAAGAATTTGGGAGTATCTCTGGGGCAGTTCTGTTTTAGGGTGTCCATGAGGTTATAGTGAAGATCTTGGCTGAGGCTGCAGTCATCTGCAGTCATCTTGATTGGGGCTGGAGGATGTGCTTCCAAGATGATCCCCTCACATGGCTAGCAAGTTGGTGCTAACTGTTGACTAGAAGTTAGTTCCATAGGGCTGCTGCCATGTTTTCACAACATGGCCATTGTCTCCCCCAAATTGAGTGATCTAAGAGAGCTAGGTGGAAGTAGTAATATCTTTTATGACCTAGCCCTGAAAGTCAGATACCATCACTTCTACTGTATCCTATTGGTTATATGGACCAACTCTGACACGATATGGGAGGAGACTACACAAGGCCATGAATACCAGGAGGCAAAGATTATTGGGGGCCATCTTGGAAACTGGCTACTACAGATACATACTGGCTTGTTTTTTTTTTTAATCGTACTAAAAATACATGTAACAAAACATTTGCCATTTCAACGTTTTTACATATACAATTCAGTGACGTTAATTATGTTCATCTTGTTCAACCGTCACCACTGTCTGTTTTCCATCATCCTTAACAGAAGCTCAGTTCCCCTCTAAGTAATGAGTCCTCCTCTCCTCATTCGTCCCCTCCCTGTCCCTAGTAACCACTAATAAACTTATGTCTCTATATACTTCCCTATTTTAGCTATTTCATATAAGTGGGATAATAAATATTTGTCCTTTTGTCTCTATCTTATTTCACTCTGCATAATGTTTTCATGGTTCCTCTGTGTTGTAGCATGTATCAAGACTTCATTTTTCTTTATGTCTGAGTATTATTCCATTGTATATATGTCCCACATTTTATTTATCCATTAGTCTGTTGATTGACATTTAGGCTGGTTCCACTTTTTGGCTATTGTGAATAGTGCTGCAGTGAACACTGGTGTACAAATGTCTGTCTGCATTCCAGCCTTCAATTTTTTTAGGTATATACCTATGAGTGGACATACTCGCTTATTTTTAAATGTAGGTAATAATCTGCTGCTTATCACTCATCATTTTTCTGCTTTTGTTTATTCATTCCTACCATATTCTTATTAACTGAGACTATATGACATTTTTGTGGATTGTACTGTTAATACTACACTCAATATAATTAATATATTTTTTAATAAACCCCACACTTGAGCCCCAATACCTCTCTTCTTTTTGCTGTTAATTTCTACATGGTAGATTAAATCAGATTCTTGAAAGTCTTGGATTGGATAAAATGCTCCCAAAATGTAATCTAGAATACCCAGAAATTTAAAAAATTGAATTAATTTAAATATGATTAATTCCTTCCCCTCATATATTGTTATTCTATTTCTAATTCTGTCAAAGGCACAGGAATAAAGTTAATCATTTTTAACTATGAAAAGAAATTGCTAATCCAACTTTATAATTTTCAGGTACCCTTCTTTCTGTCAACACGTTGTTTTATTTCACTTTGGGATGACCAGGAAAATAGAATGTTAGCACAAATATGTAGGTCACTGTTCACAGATGATGGAAAACAAACCCAAAAATGTGAAATTTATAATTTATGGGGTCATTTTTACCCCAATTGTGTCTAAATTTATGTAATGATTTATAATGAACAACAGGGGTGGATGAACCAAAAGGCAAGGTAAGCACGGTGCCTACCTTGCTTATCAGATCATCTGTAGTAAGATTACAGATTAGTAAGTACGCACAAGTAAGCCTGTGCTTACCTTGCTTACTGGGTCATCTGCTCCTGTCAGGGATTGTAAATTTGAAAAGAGGCTGTGATTCTGTAGGAAGGAGCTGTGGGGTTGGGAGAGAGACAGATGCCAGCCATACCTAGAAGCAGAATCTTTGATGTGGTGGAAAAATGTGAAATTGTTCACTACAGATGATCTGGTAAGCAAGATAAGCACTGTGCTTCCCTTGTCTGTTAGATATCACACCTGATGAGCAAGATGCCTACAAAAGAATGAACAGATATAATTAGTCATGATATATTTTGGTAAAACTTTTTGGTATAATTCCCAGAAATTGACAAAGATAACTTATTTCACAAGCTAGGTAGTCTCAATTCTTTGCTTTCATCAAAATTGAAGATGTTAAATGACAAATTGTTAAAAAATAGTTTTGTAGATCACTATATAATTTTAAGTGGTTAACCTGGAAGGAGTTTAAAGAACAGAGTGACACTGTTGTAATGAAACTCTTCAATTCCCGTCTACTCTTTTATGTGAGCAAGTTTTCTCAGTGCTTACATAGATAAAAATGTAAAATAAGAATGAAACTAATGTTTCATTCTGGAAATATGTCAGTCATCTGGAGAATTATTTGGTGGGGAGGGGAAAGAAGCCCCATCCATCTCATTAAGAATTGCAAGTCCAGGGACTTCCGGGCAACATGGTGCTATGGTCAGAAGCACCACGCCGTCCCTCCGCAGCAAAGATCAGAAAAACTAAGTCAAACAGAGTCACATGTCAATCCCGAAACCCTAAACATCAAAGGAAGAGATAAAGAACTCAGCCAAGCACCGAATGGAATAAGAAACTGACCGAGAACAGAGAGCGAGGAGAGATACACGCAGAGGTCCCCTATCAGCTACTGCAGCGCAGATCCGCCATCTTGGACACCTATTGGAGATCAGCAAACAGGAGATACGACAAGAAAGCAGCTTCATGGAGCTTCCAGTAGGAGACAGAACAACTGGTAATGAGCGATATAGGCTTTCCCACCCCCCACCCTTCTTCACCCCCACTTAGCCTCCTCTGCTTCCTGCAGCCACAGTCTATTGGCCGGGAAGCATGAGCTTCCCCCCAGTGCCACTTGGATTCCACCCACCCGCACTGGCAGAGCTCCCTGAATGCCTTTTGTTAGCTGCTGGTGTTGCTTTTTTCCACTTCTTTAGATTTCTTCCTTACCTCCCACCACCTCCCCCTCCTTTCTCTCAAATACCTGGCTCCGTGCACCATCTTTGCGTCTTCCTGGAAGGCTGCAAAACACTGCTCGACTGTGAAACTGCTTCCCGGCCCGTGCGGCCACACTGGTGGGACCCCCAGGGCATTTTTGTTTGTTTGCTCTGATTTGTTCTGTTTTGAATTGTTTGTTTTCTTTTTCTTTTCTCAGCTTGGGAGCCCCTACTAGCCGGGCAGTACTGC
>NW_004444085.1:5409334-5421710 GCF_000243295.1 Trichechus manatus latirostris
TTATAAAGACAATGTTCTACATTCTACGTTGGTGAGTAGTGTCTGGGGTCTTAAAAGCCTGTGAGCAGCCATCTAAGATACTCCACTGATCTCACCCCTTCGGGAGCAAGGGAGTATGAAGAGAACAAGATACAAAGAAAAGATTAGTCCAAAGGACTGATGGACCACAGCTACCATGGCCTCCACCAGACTGAGTCCAGTACAGCTAGATGGTGCCAGGCTACCACCACTGACTGCTCTGACTGAGATCACAATAGAGGGTCCTAGGCAGAGCTGGAAAAGTATTTAGAACAGAGTTCGAACTCACAAAAGACCAGATTTACTTGCCTTACAGACTGGAGAAACCCAGAGAGTATGGCCCCCAGACACTGTTTTAGCTCAGTGGTGAAGCCCCTCCCGAAGTTTACCGTTCAGCTGGGGATTGGACAGCCTCAGAAAACAAAGCAGGAGTAATGAGGCACAGCAGTCCAGGGACAAGGACTAGAAGGCAGGAGGGGACAGGAAAGCTGGTAAATGGGAACCCAAGGTTGAGAATGGACAGTGTTGACATGTCATGGGGTTGTTAACCATTGTCATAGGGTAATATGTGTACTAACTGTTTAATTAGAAACTTATTTGTTCTGTAAACCTTCATCTAAGGTACAAAAAAAGAAGAATTATTTATGTGAGATCAGATTGACAACAACAACTCAAAAGGTTTGATGGGAAGCCTAGGGGCAGTAAGTTGAAGATAATGGTGATGGAGTAGTTTGTAAATGGATAGAGAGAATAACAGCATAAGTGGAAGAATGTAATCAATGTCACTGAATTGTACATGTAAAAACTTTCAAAACGGTGTAACTTTGGCTATGTATATTTTCAGCAAAGAAAAGGTCCTCAAGGTCGAGAAGGGAGAGTGTTGACATGTCGGGGGTTTGTTAACTGATGTCATAAAACAATATATGTACTGATTGTTTAATGAGAAACTATTTGTTTTGTAAACCTTCATCTAAAGTACAATAAAAACATTTTTTTTAAATAAAAAGAATCACAAGTCCAGTAAAATTTTATATGTAAACATTATTAGAATTTGTAATATATTTTGATCAATTGTATACAAATAATAATTGTAATGGTTGCTTACCCAGGAATAATTTAGACTTACGGTTGTATGGAATAAAAAAGAATTAAAATTTTAATATCTATATGGTTGTTGGAGCCCTGGTGGTGCAGTGGTTGAGAGCTTGGCTGCTAACCAAGGGGTCAGCAGTTCAAACCCACCGGTTGCTCCTTGGAAACCTTATGGGACAGTTCTGCTCTGTCCTGTTCGGTCGCTGTGGGTTAGAATCTACTTGACAACACTAAGTTTGTTTTCTTAATATGGTTGTTGCAGAGAAGATGATAGGAAGGGTGAATGAATGCCAGTTAGCCTTGAATAGTATCAGTTTATGCTTTTTGCCCCAGTTGCCCCATTTGGTTTAGCATTTATCCTGGATTTTTTTTTTTTTTAAATGAAGTAGTATTGACAGTCACATTAAAATAAGCTGTGATGGATTTGGTAGACTTTCACTTTGTACTTTGAGTTTCTGCCCTGGTCTTTTCTCTCTCTGCAAATAGCCACCTCTTTGGCCATGTGAGATGCATGTGCAGTGAGCCGAGTTCTCACTCTGATACATGTTTACCTCTGAGAGACGACCAGCCATGGCCCTTTCTCACCCTCTCCTGACACTAACACCTCCCTATTCCTTTTAAGGATGGGGACTAGGCCCCCAGCTGATCAAGTGCTTTAAAGATACACGTGTTTCTGAGGTGATAATATAAATTAAAAAAAAAAATTGTTTTCCAACTAAATTCTTTATTTTACTTCTTTTATTTCACAAAAATCGAAATACAGTATTTAGAAGAGAAATATTTAGAGGCTAATTGAAAAACAAGTGCCACCTTGTGCTCTAAATGAATGCAAGATGGCATTACTAATTTATTTCTATTTTTCTTGTAGCTTATACTTAGGGAGACACCTGAATTAAACAAATGTTAATTTATCTGGGTGGGGTACCAATATAATTCTACAAGAAATATACTGGAAAATATCATGAATATGCAAATCTGACGTAGATGAAAAAATTGAATACGTTAGACTTTATTGAGTGATTACTAAGTAGCGTTGTCTAATTATCACAGTAAGACTACACTCTAGAAGCCATTATTAGTCACATTTTTCAAAGAAGAAACTAGTTCTTCAAGCTTTCCTATAACTTGCCCAAAGTCACATACCTAATAAGAAGTGTAGGCCAGTGTTTCTCAAATTTTTGTTTGTTTTCTGATCCATTTGTCATCCCTCAGATATACTAATTATCATTTTCCAGGGATGATGTCTGTCTGTCCTCCATGATAATTATCTTGTAAGAACATTTGTTAAAGTTTTTGAGATAATTATAGATTCAAAAGAAGTTGCGAAGGTAGTATAGAGAGATCCGGTACACCCTTCACCCTGTTTACCCCAATAGTAACATCTTGCATAATTACAGTACAAGATCAAAACCAGGAAGTTGACATTGGTATAATGTACGTGTATAGTTCTATGCCATTTTGTCATTTTTGTAGGTTTGTGTAACCATCACTGCAATCAAGATAGAGAACTATTAATTACCACAAAGATCTTCCTTGTGCTACCCCTTTATACTCAAACACCTTCTCTCCCATCATCCCTAAACTCTGGCAACCACTAATCTGTTTTCCATTTCAGTATTTCTGTCATCTTGAGAGTGTTATAGAAATGGAATCATACAGTATGTGACATTTTGAGATTGGCATTTTTTACTCAGCATAATGCCCTTGAGATCTATTCAATTTTTTTTAATATAATAATAGTTTTTTCCTTTTTATTTTTCTTCTATTTAAAAATTTATACACATTTTGTTTTGTGACAGTGGTTACAATCCTTACAGTGTGACAGCAAGCTCCCCCTTTCCACTCTAGGTTCCCTGTGTCCATTTGTCCAGTTACTGTCCCTTCCTGCCTTCTTGTCTTGCTTTTGGTCAAGAGTTGCCCATTTGATCTTGTATATTTGATTGAACTAAGAAGCACGTTCTTCACGTATCTTATCTTTTGTTTTATATGCCTGTCTAACCTATGTCTGAATAGTGGGCTTCAGGAGTGGTTTCAGTTCTGAGTTAGCAAGGTGTTGAGGGGCCATAGTCTTGGGGGTTCCTCCAGTCTCTGTCAGACCAGTAAGTCTGGTCTTTTTATGTGAATTTGAATTCTGTTCTACATTTTTCTCCTACTGTATGCAGGAACCTCAATTGTGATCTCTGTCAGAGTGGTCATTGGTGGTTGCTGGGCAACATCTAGTTTTTCTGCACTCAGGCTGGTGGAGGCTGTCATTAATGTCGTCCTTTAGACATGTGGGCTACTATTTTCCTTGTGTCTTTGGTTTTCTTCATTCTTCTTTGCTCCTGATGAAATAGGACAAATAGATGCATCTAAGATGGCTGATTGCAAGCTTTTAAGACCCCAGACACTACTCACCAAGGTGGGATCTAGTACATTTTCTTATGAACTGTGTTATGCCAATTGAACTAGATGTCCCCACATTATGGTCCCCATTCTCCTGCCCCAGCAAGTAACTAGGTGCCTCAAGGTGTTTGGATATGTCTAGGAAACTTTTATGCCTTTGTTTTGGCCAAGTTGTGCTGACTTCATATATAGACATTGTTTGTTGTCTTTCCCATCACCAAATTTATGCTTGTCTACTATCTAGTTAGTGAGTTCTACTCCCCCTCCCTCCGCACCTTCGTAACCATCGAAGGATGTTTTTTCCTGTGTAAATCTTTTCTTGAGTTCTTATAATAGTGGGCTTATACAATATTTGTCCTTTTGTGACTGTCTTATTTCACTCAGCATAATACCTTCCTGATTTATCAATGTTGTGAGAGGTTTTGTGTATTCATCGTTGTTCTTTATTGTTGCATAGTATTCCATTGTGTGTATTGTCTTAGGCTTGGTTCTCTAGAGAAGCAAAACCAGTAAAGCATATAAATATATACAGAGAAAGATTTATATCAAGGAAATGGCTCACATGGTTGTAAAGGCTGGAAAGTCCCTTGTCCGTTTTTGAGGCTGGAGGCTTCTCCTGACATAGCTGCCGGGGCTGGCGAACTCAAGATCAACAGGTCAGACAGCAGGCCTCTGGCTCACAGACTGCAGAGACTGACAAATCCCAAGATCAGCAGGCAAGATGGCAGGTAAGCTGCTAGCTGAAGTTCCAAGAACCGAGGTCAGATGAATAGGAGACAGCTGCAGGATCCAGAGTAAGCAAAAGCCCAGGAGCCCTCCAGAAAGTCCGCTTATATTTGATGCAGGCCACAACCCTAAAGAAACTACCTTTCAACTGATTGGCTACTCACAGCCGATCCCATCATGGAGGTGATCACATTATATCAGATCTCATCATGGAGGTGATTATATCATTATACGACTGCCAAACTACATCGTAACTATCAAACCACTGAGAATCATGACCCAGCCAAGTTGACACACAACCTTAACGATCACAGTCCATGCCTTTTCAGGACTCTGAAAAAAGACATATTTGTGCCTAACATGATACAACTAGCATGAGTACAAATCGAAAATGCACTAGCTCTGTTTACATCTTATACTTGATTAGCAAAGAAAACAAAAATATTTAATGTACACATATAAGGAAGAAACACTCAAAACAATTACAGTCCTTGTTTCTGCAACTGGTCACTTGGTCATAATTGGCATTTAGAACTTCCTTTGTCTGCTACACATTCTGTATTTCCTTTGCCCTCAGCAAGCACCTCAGCTGGTTGTGGTTCTTTGCCTGGTGGGGTGACCCAAACCTTCATTCCTGAGGAGTCCGGGTCATTAGTAGTCATGTTGCAATTGTGTTGCTGTAGTTTTCCGTTGACTATAATTACAGCATGGTACTACTAAATGACACCCTAAGGTCTCTTGTATTTCAGATATACTCTTCTTTACCTCCATTGTGTAATATCAATCCAATTTCCTCTTGGTAATAAGAATCAATCACACCAACCAGTGTGGTAATTCCCTTCATTGCCAGTTGATCCGGAGGCAGAAGGGGCCCAAAGTAGCCAGGTGGCATTCTTAACTTCCAGTTCAATGGAATCAATGACGTGTGGGAGCATTCCTGTCTTTGGAGCTAAGACCTCTCGGCCTGCAGAGCATAGGGTCATGGGGACAGGAAGCAAAAATTTTGTAAGTGGGTCATTAGGGGTAATAGTGAGTGGTGCCACACCCATTTCCACCCCTTGATTCCTGGACCCATGAATCCTGGCTATGGGAGAAACAGCACCATATATTGGACGCTGGTTCAGAGGATATACAGCCTCCTGGAGAACACTGACCCAACCCTGCAAGGTATTGCCATCTAGCTGGTGCTGTAATTGTGTCTTTAGAAGGCCATTCCATCATTCTATCAAGCCAGCTGCTTTAGGATGATGGGGAACATGGTTTTTGTTGTTGTTAAGTGCCTTTGGGTCGGTTCTGACACATAACAACACTATGTACAACAGAACAAAACACTGCCTGGTCCTGCACCATCTTCACAATCTTTGTTATGTTTGAGTCCATTGTTGCAGCCACTGTGTCAATCCATCTAATTGAGGGTCTTCCTCTTTTTCACTGACCCTGTGCTTTACCAAGCATGATGTCCTTCTCCAAGGACTGATCCCACCTGATAACATGTGTGAAGTATGTCAGACGTAGTCTCACCAACCTTGCTTCTAAGGAGCTTTCTGGCTGTATTTCTTCCAAGACAGATTTGTTCCTTCTTCTGGCAGTCCATGGTATATTCAATATTCTTCGCCAACACCACTATTCAAAGGCGTCAATTCTTCTTCAGTCTTCCTTATTCATTGTCCAGCTTTCACATGCTTATGAGGTGATTGAAAAAACCATGGCTTTGGTCAGGCTCACCTTAGTCTTCAAGGTGACATTTTTGCTTTTCAGCCCTTTAAAGAGGTCTTTTGCAGCAGATTTGCCCAGTGCAATGCATCTTTTGATTTCTTGACCACTGCTTCCATGGGTGTTGATTGTGGATCCAAGTAAAATGAAATCCTTGACAACTTCAATGTTTTCTCCGTTTACCATGATGTTGCTTATTGGTTCAGTTGTGAGGATTTTTGTTTCCTTTATGTTGAGGTGTGATCAGTAAATGCTTGAAGTCCTCTTCAGTTTCAGCAAGCAAGGTTGTGTCATCTGCAGAACACAGGTTGCTAATGAGTCTTCCCCCAATGCCCGTGCTTTTTCATATAGTCTAGCTTCTTGGATTATTTGCCCAGCATACAGAATGAATAGATATGGTGAAAGGATACAACCCCGATGCACACCTTTCCTGACTTTAAACCAGACGGTATCTGCTTGTTCTGTTGGAACAACTGCTTCTTGGTTTATGTACAGGTTCCTCATGGGCACTATTAAGTGTTCCAGAATTCCCATTATTTAAAATGTTATCCATAATGTGTTACGATCCACACAGTTGAATGCCTTTTCATAGTCAATAAAACACAGGTAAACATCTTTCTGGTATTCTCTGCTTTCAGCCATGATCCATCTGACATCAGCAATGATATCCCTGGTTCCACATCCTCTTCTGAATCCAGCTTGAATTTCTAGCAGTTCCTTGTCAATATACTGCTATAGCTGCTTTTGAATGATCTTCAGCAATATTTTTCTTGTGTGTGATATTAATGATGTTGTTCTATAATTTCCACATTTTGTTGGATCACCTTTCTTGGAAATAGGCATAAATATGGATCTTTTCCAGTTGGTTGGCCAGGTAGCTGTCTTCCAAATTGACATAGATGGGTGAGCACTTCCAGCACCGCATCCATTTGTTGAAACATCTCAATTGGTATTCTGCGAATTCATGGAGCCTTGTTTTTCACCAATGCCTTCAGTGCAGCTTGGACTTCTTCCTTCAGTACCATCAGTTCCTGATCATATGCTACCTCCTGAAATGGTTGAATATCACTATTCTTTTTGGTGTAGTGACTCTCTGTATTCCTTCCATCTTCTTTTGATGCTTTCTGCATTGTGGAGAACATGGTAAGACCATGAATTCCATGAGCATGGGCCTATTGCCACACTTAATTTGCTTTGAAGTTAGTCCTTTGAGCTCAAGTGATGCTGTGTGGGATACCATGATGTGGATAAGGCATTCTGTAAGTCCATGGATGGTAGTTTTGGTAGAAGCATTGCGTGCAGGAAAGGCAAATCCATATCCAGAGTAAATGTCTATTCCAGCAAGAACTAAATGCTACCCTTTCCATGATGGAAGTGGTCCAGTGTAATCAACCTGCCACCGGGTTGCTGGCTGGTCACCTCCAGGAATGGTGCCATGTTGGGGACTCAATGCTGGTCTCTGCTGCTTGCAGATTGGTCACTCAGCAGTGGCTGTGGCCAAGTTGGCTTTGGTGAGTGGAAATCCATTTTTCTGAGCCCATGCATAACCTCTATCCCTGCCACCATGGCCAATTTGTTCATGAGCCCGTTGGACAATGATAGGAATGACTGGGGAAAGAGATCGACTGGTATCCACAGAATGCGTCATCCTATCCACTTGACCGTTAAAACCCTCCTCTGCTGAAGTCACCCTTTGGTGAGCATTCACGTGAGACAGAAATGCTTCAATTCTTTGACCCATTCAAAGAAGTCTATCCACATGCCTCTTCCTCATACCTCCATGTTTTCCAATCACGTTCCTTCCAAGTCCCTGACCATCCAGCCAAACCATTGGTCACAGCCCATGAATCAGTGTACAATCGCACATCTGGCAATTTCTCCTTCAAAGCAAAGTGAACAACCAGGTGTACTGCTCCAAGTTCTGCCCACTGGGATGATTTCCCTTCACCACTGTCCTTCAGGATGGTCCCAGAAAGGGGCTGTAGTGCTGCTGCTGTCCACTTGTGAGTGGTGCCTGCATATCACACAGAACTACATGTGAACGAGGCACGAGTTTTCTCTTCCTCAGTCAACTGATCCTAAGGAACTTCCCATGAGGCCATAGGTGCAGACTGGGAGACGGAAGATAATATGATAGGAGTGGAGACCATGGACATTTGGGCCACCTCCTCATGCAACTTACTTGTGCCTTAAGGTCCTGCTCAGGACTGATCTTGTATTTACCACTTCCATTTAATGATGGAGTGCTGCTGTGCACATCTGCCTTTATGGCTCTGTGGGTCAGACAACGCCTAGTTCATGATGGGCACCTCAGGCTGCACTTGTCAGGGATACAATGTGGGGGTTCTGCCAGTTGCTGAATATATATATTCTAATCATGCTTTCTGGACTGGGGAAATCACTACAGTATGGGTTTGGGGACCCACTGGACCTACTGTGAGATGGACATGAGCTAAGACTCCATTAATAACCTGACCTCCATATGCCCCCACTCTGGTGGGCCACAGTGATGTTTTGGGTCTCCTGGAATTAGTGTCAGTTCAGAGCCAGTATCCAGTAATCCCCCAAAAGTCTAATTATTTCCTTTTCCTCAATGAACAGTCACTCTCATAAAAGGTCGTAGATCCCTTTTGGGAACGCTGGGAGTAAGATTAACAGTATAAGTTTTTTGCAGTGTAGTGGTGTCCTTCCTCAAGCAGTCCCAGCCTCCCCTTAATTCAAGGGGTTGTGGGTCTGTAAACTTGCTCATGTCTGGGAATTGCTTGAGGGGCTGTGACTCTATTCTGGCAATTCGAGTTAGACTGCTCTTCACTTGACCTAGAATTCTGCTTGTACAGATCAAGTAAATATTTAGCAGATTTCCTATCTATTTCACTCCGAGGGACACTATGACTAATCAGCCAATACTATAAGTCCATACGAGTCATATTATTCTGATTACTGCTTTGACTATGCTGTCCGTTATGGTAATCACACCCACCTTGTCTTTGTCAATTGATTGCAGCCACTTGGCCCCTACTACCATGGGGTCAGTCAGCCCTGTTGTAGTTGGGTGTCTTAATTCAGTTAGGCAGTTCCCACTATCAAATCTGATTTACATAAAATAGCAATCGCAACAGTCTTCAAGGATGCTGAGGCTCCCTTCACAAATTTGTCCCTCACGGATGTGGTGAAAGTTGTGTTTTCTAGGCACTCCACCTGTGGGTCTGTGGGTCTAACCTGAAAACTCCACTCTAACCTGCCAATTTCCCTAAGCCTTTGGATACCGTCTTCTACAGTATATCAAGGCAAATCTGGTATTTCAACTTGATTTAGTGTAGGCCACAGCGTAATCTATGCTTCAGTGACCCAAACAAATAATCTATTAGATCCTTTCCTAACCTCTGAACTGAAACATTGAATGAAGAATCTGTGCTTACTGGACCCATATCAATAAACTCAGACTGATCCATCTTTTTGTTCCTTGCACCATTATCCCACACCCTTTAATAGCCATTCCCACACATATTCCCCAGGTTTCTGTTTGTACATTAGAAAAGTCAAGCAGTTCTTTCGGAGAGTAGTGTACCTCCTCCTGGGTCACACTTTGTACTTCACCTGTTGGGGCTTGCTGGAACTTAAGTCTAGTTGTAGGTCTAGAAGCCAGAATTGCTGGTGGAAATGAGTTTTTAGAACATTCAGCGTTGTCTTGTAAGACATCTGCCTCGGGTGATGCCCCAGGCAATGACTCAGACAAAGGCTCTTCAGACACAGCTGGGTTAATCTCATCAGGAGGTTGTGGAAGGGCTAATAATTTTACTATTGTGGGTGGTTTAGCAGACAAAGATGGAGTAATCTCTTCAGATGGGAGTGAGAGGGCTAGTTCTATTGATAAGAGTGATTCAACAGAATTTAGGGACTCAGTGTCCCCAGCTTACTGATTATCTGCCCATATGTCCCCATCCCAAGTTTCAGGATCCCATTTCTTCCCAATTAATGCCCTTACTTTAACTTTAGACACCATTTGAAACTGAGAATTCAGTTGGTGTTGTAATTCAGCCACTCTTAGGACAAGACTCTGGGTTTGGTTTTTGGCAATATCAGCTCTGCTACTACAAGAAATAAGGCTTTCTTTCAAGGCACAGACGAAAACTTTGAGGTTGTTTATGTGGTGCTTGAGCTTTGACTCTGAAGTCCTGATCTCAACTTTTTCTTTCACCATTTTGTCTACGGAAAGTAGGACCAACCAGCTTCCTGATACTTCTCATTATGACAAAATTGTAGAAAGATAGCAAACGTGCGATCACCCAGTGCCTTGCCTCTCACCAATACCTGATGTATTGTTTATGGTATTTTGCATATGTCTATTGCCACCTCAGGCCATGCATTAGCAGTGCCCTCTTTACTACTTGAAAGACAGTCATCAACATCTTTAAGACTAACTACACTTGGGAATCAATTTAGAAAACGCATCCTTACAATTTTGTTTCTTTAAACCACTCTTAATACCAAATGTCTTAGGCTGGGTTCTCCAGAGAAGCAAAACCAGTAAAGCATATATATATATATACATATATATATATATCTCAAGGAAACTTCTCACAGTGTTGTAGAGGCTGGAAAGTCCTAAGTCCGTGGGTCAGGCTGGTTGCTTCTCCTGACTCACGTAGCTGCAGGTGCTGGTGAACCCAAGACTGGCAGGTCAGATAGCAGGCCTCTGGCTCACAGGCTGCAAAGACTGATGAATCCCAAGATCCACAGCCAAGATGGCAAGCAAGCTGCTAGCTCAAGTTCCAATAACTGGAGGTCAGATGAACAGGAGCCAGCTGTAGGAAACAGAGCGAGCAAAACGTCGTGAGCCTTGCCAGAAAGTCCAACAATATTGGATTCAGTCCACACTCTTAAGGAAAGTCCCCTTCAACTGATTGATTACTCACAGCAGATTCCATCATGGAGGTGATCACATGTTAGATTTCATCATGGAGGTGATTACATCAATTCATGTCTGCCAAACTACGTCATAATTGCTAAACCACTGAGAATCATGGACCAGCCAAACTGATACACAATTTTAACTATCATAGGTATGTACCATAATTTGTTTATCCATTTATCTGTTGATGGGCATTTAGGTTGTTTCCTTCTTTTTGCTATTGCAATGAACATGGCTGGGCATATGTCTATTCCTATGATGGCTCTTATTTCTCTAGGGTGTATTCCTAGTGGTAGGATTGCTGGATCATAAAGGTATTTCTATTTCTAGCTTTTTAAGGAATCACCATATCATTTTCTAAAGTGGTTGTACCATTTTACATTCCCACTAGCTGTGCATAAGAGGTCTAATCTCCCCACAACCTCTCCAGAATTTGTTGTTTTCTTTTTTTTTTGATTAGTGCCAGTATTGTTGGGGTGAGATGGTACCTCTTTAGAGTTTTGATTTACATTTCTCTAATGGCTAATGATCACGAGGAATTCCTCATATTTCTGTTAGCCACCTGAATATCTTCTTTGGTGAAGTGTCCGTTCATATCCTTTGCCCATTTTTTCGTTGGATTATTTGTCTTTATTGAGGTATTGAAGTATTTTATAGATTGCAGAGATTAGACGTTTGTCGAATATGTCTTTGTCAATTTTTTTCCCAGTCTGTAGGTTTTTTAGTCTTTTGGAGAAGTCTTCTGATGTGCGTGTTTAATTTTTAGTAGCTCCCAGTTACCTAGTTTCTCTTCTGATGTTTGTGCATTGTTAGTTATGGTTTGTGTACTATTTATGCCATGAATTAAGGCCCTTAGTGTTGTCCCTATTTTTGCTTCCATTATCTTTATAGCTTCAGGTTTAATATTTCGGTCTTTTATACATTTCGAATGAGTTTCTGTGTATGGTGTGAGGTATGGATGTTGTTTCTTTTTTTTACAGATGGACATTCAGTTTTGCCAGCACCATTTGTTAAAGAGACTGTGAATTCCCCATTTAATGGATTTTGGCCCTTTGTCAAATATCAGCTTCTCATAGGTGTATGGATTTACGTCTAGGTTCTCAATTCTGTTCCATTGGTCTATGTCTCTGTTGTAATAGTACCAGTCTGTTTTGATTGCCATGGCTGTATAATAGGTTCTAAGATTAGGCAGTGTGAAGCCTCCCACTTTGTTCTTCTTTGGTAATGCTTTACTACTTATCTGCAGACTCTTCCCTTTCCATATGAAGTTGGTGATTTGTTTCTCCATCTCATTAAAGAACGCTGTTGGAATTTGGATATGGATTGCATTGTATCTGTACATTGCTTTGGGTAGTATTGACATTTTCACAATGTTGAGTCTTCCTGTCGATGAGCATGGTATGTTTTTTCTTTTAGGTAGGATTCTTTTTTTTTTAATTGTACTTCAGGTGAAGGCTTACAGAACAAATAGTTTCTCATGAAACAGTAGTACACATATTGTTTTATGACATTGGTTAACAACCCCACAAC
>NW_004444085.1:5426874-5428591 GCF_000243295.1 Trichechus manatus latirostris
ATAATTTCTAGTTGTGAATTTATTTTTGGCATTTTGTTCCTGCAGTATTTTCCTGAATTCTTCCAATTTTTGTCTGTAATTTCCATGAATTTGTCTATTTTTTCCTCATGTTTGTCAGCTTTTTGCCTCAGCTCTTGGAGAATTCTGAGTATTAGAGATTTGAATTCCCTATCAGGTAGTTGTAGTGGATTTTCTTCCACTGGAACGTCATCTGGTGTTTTATTTTGGACGCCTACTGGAACCATCCTTTCCTGTTTTTTAAATGTTTTGTTATTGTCTGCTGTCTTCGGGGCATTCAGTAATTTTTTTTCTCGTTTATTGATTGTAGATTTGTTTGTTTCATCTCTTTTTTAAAAAAATTTGACTATGTCTGAGCAGGCGGAGTGTGTGTTCTTTGTTGTTTGCTCGTCTGTGGGCTGAATACTTTTCGCCTCCTTCTTCAATTGGCAGTGTCAGTCACTCAGACATGGTACGGCAGGGTGGGTCTAGCTGAAGAGGAGTTACTGGGATGGGTTGTTTGTGGCACTTACTACAGCTACCAGAGTGGGTCAGTAATCAGTGAAGGGCAGGTTCCATTATGCTGTGCCTGCACTGCTTGGTGGTGTGATGTCAAGCGCATAGTGCAGGTAGGCAGGATGCAGCGGGGAGATTGTTATGTGCGGAGCTAAGATGGATATGGGAGAGAGGAGAGAGGAACAGTATCCAAAAACATAGAAAGAAACAAAAAAGAATGCTAGGGGAGCTTGCCGTTGGATTGGAGAGATGAGAGACTGTGAAATGGAGAAAAACAGAAAGGGGAAGAGGAAGAAAAGAAAAGAATTAATAAATAAAAATCAGAAAGGTTAAAGAACCTCAAAGTTCCCAGGGATCCCAGCAGTAAAGCTATGAGGTCTGGGGAAGTGGCTCTCAGGTGTTGCAATATAGCCTGGCTAAAAGGCATAGAATTATACAATGCCAGGTATTCAGGGAACAGAAAGTGAAGGAAGATATAGAGAGATGATAGACTGAGCAATAAAGAAAGACAAAAAGGGAAAAAGAGGGAAAAGAAAACAAAACAAATTAAAAAAAATAACAAGAAAGGCCCCCCAAAAAACAGAAAAAAAAAAAACCAATGAAAAAAGAAATGTCCTCAGGGATCCCTCTGCATGTCTGTGCAAGCCGAGTGGAAGTCTCCCTGCCATGCAGCACCGCCTGGCCAGAAAGGGCTCCCAACTCAAGAAAAGGAAAATAAAACAAACAAACAATTTAAAATAAATAGATGAACACAAACCCCAGGATCCCAGCAGCGCGGCAGCCCAGACCGGAAGCAGCTCCACACTAGAACGGAGCTCCACAGCCCCTGAAGAAGAAGCAAAGATGGCTCACGGAGCCAGGTGTTTGAGCGAAAGGAGAGGGAGGTGGTAAGAGGTAAGGAAGAAATCAAAAGAAGCAGAAAAAGAGCAACAATAGCAGCAAACAAATGGCACTCAAAGAGCCAGCTAGTGCGGGCTGGTGTTCCTCGGACAAGAGACTGTGTCTGCGGGAAGCAGAGGCGGCCGAGTGTGGGTGAAGAATGGTGGGGAGTGGGAAAGCGTATATCACAAATTACCGGAGCTCTGCAGCCCCTCAGGAAGAAGCAAAGATGGCGCACGGAGCCAGGTATTTGAACAAAAGGAGGGGGAGGTGGTGAGAGTCAAGGAAAAAATCAAAAGAAGCGGAAAAAAGCAACACCAGCAGC
>NW_004444085.1:5429321-5476321 GCF_000243295.1 Trichechus manatus latirostris
CCTATGTGTTGTAAATCCTACCTCTATGATGTTAATTAGGTAGGATTAGAGGCAGTTATGTTAATGAGGCAGGACCCAATATACAAGATTAGGTTGTATCTTGAGTCAATCTCTTTTGAGATATAAAAAAGAGAAGCGAGCAGAGAGACATGGGGACCTCATACCTCCAAGAAAGCAGCGCTGGGAGCAAAATGCATCCTTTGGACCTGGGGTTCCTGTGTTGAGAAGCTCCTAGACCAGGGGAAGATTGATGACAAGGACCTTCCCACAGAACTGACAAAGAAAAAATGCCTTTTCCTAGAGCTGGCGCCCTGAATTTGGACTTCTAGCCTCCTAAACTGTCAGAGAATAAATTTCTCTTTGTTAAAGCCATCCACTTGTGGTATTTCTGTTACAGTAGCAGTAGATAACTAAGACAGCATTGATTTGCTGATATCCTTTTCTAAGTTCTCTTTGTTGATGTAGAGGAATCCAGCTGATTTTTGTATGTTAATCTAGTATCCTGCTACTTTGCTGAAATCTTCTATTAGTTCCAGAATCTTTCTTGTGGATTCTTTGGGGTTTTTTGTGTGTAAGATCATATTATCTTTGAATAGGGATAGTTTTACCTCTTCCTTACCAATTTGGATGCACTTTGTTTCTTTTTCTTGCCTTATTGGTCTAGCTAGGACTTCTGTAACAGTGTTGAACAAGAGTGATGATAAGGGGCATGCTTGCCTGGTACCAGTTCTCAAGGGGAATGCTTTTAGAATGAAATTGGCTGTTGCCTTTGTATAATGCCCTTTATTATGTCAAGGAATTTCCCTTGTATTCCTATTTTCCTGAGAGTTTTTATCAGGAATAAGTATTGGAATTTTTCAAATGTCTTTTCTGTGTCAATTGATATCGTTTGGTTATTTTCTTTTGTTTTATTTATGCAGTGGATTATGCTGATTGGTTTTTTAACATTGAAAAATCCATGCATACCTGGTATGAATACCACTTTGTCATGATGTATTATTTTTTTGATACGCTGTTGAATTTTATCAGTTAGAATTTTGTTGAGAACTTTTGCGTCTGTGTTCATGAGGGATATTTGTCTGAAGTTTTCTTTTTTTGTGGTGTTTTTGCCTGATTTGGTATCAGTTTTTTGCTGTCTTCAAGAATGAATTCAGGAGTATTGCTTCCTTTCTATGCTCTGAAATAGTTTGAGTTGTATTGGTGTGGGCTCTTCTCTGAAAGTTTGGTAGAATTCTCCAGTGAAGCTATCTGGGCCAGGGATATTTTTGGTCGTTTTTTTTTTTTTTAATTACTTCTTCGATTTCTTCTTTTGTTATGGGTCTGTTTAGTTTTTCTACCACAGTTTGTGTTAGTAGAGATAGGTAGTGTGTTTCTAGACATTTGTCATTTTCTTACAGGTTTTCAAATATGTTGGAGTACAATTTTTCATAGTATTCTGTTCTGATAATTTTTTCTGTTGGGTCTACTGTGATGTCACCCATTTCATTTCTTATTCAGATTTAATTTTACTTGAATCCACAATTAATGTCCATAGAAGCAGCAGTCAAGAAATCAAATGACGCATTGCATTGGCCAAATCTGATGCAAAAGACCTCTTTAAAGTGTTAAAAAGCAAAGATGTCACTTTAAGAACTAAGGTGCACCTGACACAAGTCATGATGTTTTCAGTCGCCTCATATGCATGTGAAAGCTGCACAGTGAATAAGGAAGACAGAAGAAAAATTGATGCTTTTGAATTATGGTGTTGGTGAAGAATATTGAATATACCATGGACTGCCAGAAGAATGAGCAAATTTGTATTGGAAGAAGCACAGCCAGCATGCTCTTTAGAAACAAGGATGGTGAGACTTCGTTTCACATACTTCGGACATGTTATCAGTAGGGACCAGTTCCTGGAGAAGGACATCATGCTTGGTAAAGTAGAGGATGTGTGAAAAACAGGAAGACCCTTGACAAGATGGATTGACACTGTAATGAATTGAATTGTGTCCCCCCCAAATATCTGTCAACTTGGCTAAGTCATGATTCCCAGTATTGTATGATTGTCTACCATTTTATCATCAGATGTGATTTCCCTATGTGTTGTAAATGCTATCACTATGACATAATAAGATGGATTAGCGGCAGTTATATTGACGAGGTCTACAAGATTAGGTAGTGTCTTAAGCAGAAAGACATGGGGACCTCATACCACCAAGACCACCAAGAAAGCAGTGCTGGGAGCAAAGCTTGTCCTTTGGACCTGAGGTTCCTGTGCAGAGATGCTCCCAGACCAAAGGACCTTCCTCCAGAACTGACAGAAAGAGAAAGCCATCCCCTGGAGCTGATGCCCCTAATTTGGACTTGTTACCTAGTAGACTGTGAGAGAATAAATTTTTCTTTGTTGAAGCTATCCACTTGTGGTATTTCTGTTGTAGCAGCACTAGATGACTAAGACACAGTGGCTGCAGCAATGGGTTCAAACATTACAATGATTGTGAGGATGGCACAGGACCGGGCAGTGTTTCATTCAGTTGTAAATAGGGTTGCTATTAATTGGGGCAGTTTTTCATTCAGTTGTAAATAGGGTCGCTATTAATTGGAACCGACTTAACAACCTAACAATAACATTTCTTATTTGGGATTTTTGCTTCCTCTCTTGTTTGTCTTTTGTCAGTTTGGCCAGTGGTTTGTCGATTTTGTTGATCTTTTCACAGAACCAACTTTTTTACTTGTTGGTTTTTTCTATTGTTTTCTGTTCTCTATTTCATTTATCTCTGCTTTCATCTTTATTATTTCCTTTCTTCTGGTGCCTGAGGGCTTCTCTTGCTGCTCTCTATCTGTTCAAGTAATAGGGTTAATGTTTTAATTTTGGCCTTTTCTTCTTTTTTTATTTATGTGTGTATTGCTGTAAATGGACCTCTTAGGATTGCTTTTGCTGTGTCCTAGAGGTTTGGGTAAGACATGTTTTCATTTTCATTTGCTTCTATGAATTTTTTTTATACCATACTTGATTTCTTCTCTTACCAGTCAATTTTAAGGAAGGTGTTGTTCAGTTTCCATGTGTTTGATTTTTTTTTCCTTGCTGTTTCTGTTATTAAATTCTGCTTTTATGGCATTATGATCAGATAAGATGCTTTGTATTATTTCAGTGCTTTGTATTTTCTTAAGGCTTGCTTTGTGGCCTAATATGTGGTCTATTCCAGAGAATGTTCCATGTGTGTTTGAAAAGAATGTACTTTCCTTCTGTTGAGTGGAGTGTTCTGTATATGTCTATGAGGTTGAGTTGGTTGATTGTGGTATTTAGATCTTCGGTATCTTTACTGAGTTTCTTTCTAGTTGTTAGGTTCTACAGCGAACATTGTGTGTTGAAGCTTCCTACTATTATTGCAGAACTGTCTATTTCTCTTTTCAATGCTGTTAGAGTTTGTTTTATGTATTTTGGAGCTCTGTTATTGGGTGCGTATATATTTATCATGGTTATGTCCTACTGTATTGACCTTTTAGTCATGTTATAGTGTCGTTCCTTATCCTTTATGGTGGATTTTGCTTTAAAGTCTATTTTATCAGATTAATATTGCCACTCCTGCTGTTTTTTGGTTATTGTTTGCTTGATATATTTTTTCCATCCTTTGACTTTTAGTTTGTTTATGTCTTTGTGTCTAATGTGTGTTTCTTGTAGAGAGCATATAGATGGATCATGTTTTTTAAATCCATTCTGACACTCTCTTTACTGGGGTATTTAGGCTGTTTACATTCGTGTAATAATTGATAGGTATGAGTTTACTGGTGCCATTTTATAGTATTTTTTTTGTGTGTGTGTGGTTTGGATGGTTTCTTTATTCCACTTAATTTTCTGTGCTGAGTTCTTTTTGTTTATGGATTTTCCTTTCATTATTTATCTATTTTTATTGTACTTTAGATGAAGGTTTACAGAACAAATAGTTTCTTATTAAACAGTACACATATTGTTTTACAACAATGGTTAACAACCCCAAAACATGTCAACACTGTCCCTTCTCAACCCTACTACCAGCTTTCCTGTCCCTTCCTGCCTTCTAGTCCTTGTCCCTGGACTGTTGTGCCCCATTAGTCTCATTTTGTTTTATGGGGCTGTCTAAGCTTTGGCTGAATGGTGAACCTTGGGAGTGACCTCTTTATTGAGCTAGAAGGATGTCCAGGGGTCATACTCTTGAGGTTTCTCCAGTTTCTGTTAGGCCAGTAAATCTGTTCTTTTTTTTGTGACTTAGATTTTGTTCTACATTTTTCTCTAGCTCTGTCTGGGACCCTCTGTTGTGATCTCAGTCACAGCAGTCAGTAGTGGTAGCTGGGCACCATCTAGTTGTACTGGACTCAGTCTGGTGGAGGCCGTGGTAGTTGTGGTCCATTAGTCCTTTGGACCAATCTTTTCTTTGTATCTTGTTCTCTTCATTCTCCCTTGCTCCTGAAGGGGTGAGACCAGTGGAATATCTTAGATGGCTGCTCACAGGCTTTTAAGACCCCAGACACTACTCACCAAGGTAGAATGTAGAACATTGTCTTTATAAACTGTGTTATGCCAATTGAACTAGGTGATTCACGAGACCATGGTACCCACAGCCCTCTGCCCAACAATTCAGTCCCCCAGAGAGTTTGAAAGTATCTATGGAGCTTCCATGACCTTTCTTTGTACAAGTTGTGCTGGATTCCCAGTATTTTGTGCTGTCTTGCCCTTCACCAGAGTTGTTACTTATCTATTATCTATTTAGTTTCCCTCCCATCCCTCGTAACCAACAAAGATTTTCTTTTTGCGTGTAAACTTTTACATGAGTTTTTACAGTAGAGGTCTCATACGATATTTGTCCTTTGTAATTGACTTATTTCACTCAGCATAATGTCCTTCAGTTTCATCCATGTTATGAGATGCTTCACAAATTCATCATTGTTCTTTGTCTTTGCATAATACTGTATTGTGTGTATGTACCATAGTTTGTTTATCCATTCATCTGTTGATGGGCATCTAGGTTGTTTCCATCGTTTTGCTATTGTGAACAATGCTGCAGTGAACATGGGTGTGCATATGTCTATTCGTGTGATGGCTCTTATTTCTGTAGAATATATTCCTAGGAATGGGATTGCTGGATCGTATGGCATTTCTATTTCTAGCTTTCTACTGACGTGCCATATCATTTTCTAAAATGGTTGTATTGTTATGCATTCCCACCAGCAGTGCATAGGAGTTCCGATCTCCCTGAAGCCTCTCCAACATTTTTTATCTTCAGTTTTTTTTATTTGTGCCAGTAGTACCGGGGAGAGATGCTATCCCATTGTGGTTTAATTTGCATTTCTCTAATGGCTAGTGATCACGAGCATTTCCTCATGTGTCTGTTGTCCGCTTGAATGTCTTCTTTGGTGAAGTGTCTGTTCATTTCCTTTGCCCATTTTTTAATTGGATTATTTGACTTTTTGTTGCAGAGGTGCTGGATTTTCTTGTAGATTTTAGAGATTAGACCTTTGTCTGACTTTTACTGTCCAAAAATTTTTTCCCAGTCTATAGGCTCTCTTTTTACTCTTTTGGTGAAGTCTTTTGATGAGCGTAAGTGTTTAATTTTTAGAAGATCCCAGTTATCTAGCTCATCTTCTGGAGTTTGTGTGTTGTTGGTTATGGTTTATATCCTCTTAGTGCTGTGTATTAGGGCCTCTAGCATTGATCCTACTTTTTCTTCTATGAACTTTATAGTTTTTGGCTTTATATTTAGGTCTTTGATACATTTTGAATTAGTATTTGTGTATGCTGTGAGGTATGGGTAGTGTTTCATTTTTTTGCAGGTGGCATCCAGTTTTGCCAGCACCTTTTGTTAAAAAGACTGTCTTTTCCCATTTGATGGACTTTGGGTCTTTGTCCAAGATCAGGTGACCGTAGGTGGATGGATTTACATCTCGGTTCTCAATTCTGTTCCACTGGTCAGTGTATCTGTCATTGTACTAATACCAGGCTGTTTTGACTACCGTAGCTGTATAGTAGGTTCTGAGGTCAGCTAGTGCAAATCCTTCTACTTTATTCTTGTTCAGTAGTGCTTTACTTATCCGGGGCTTCTTCCCTTTCCATTTGAAGTTAATGATTAGTTTTTCCTTCTCTTTAAAGAATGTTGTTGGTATTCAGATCAGAATTGCATTGTGTTTGTAAATTGCCACGGGTAGAACTGTCATTTTCACAATGTTGAGTCTACTTATCCATGAGCATGGTATGTTTTTCCATTTATGTAGATCCCTTTGGGTTTCTTGCAGTAGTGTTTTGTAGTTTTCTTTGTATAGGTCTTTTACATCCCTGGTTAGATTTATTCCTAAGTATTTTATTTTTTTAGGGGCTGTTAGAAATGGTATTGTTTTCCTGATTTCCTTTCGTTATTCTGTTTATTAGTGTATAGGAATCTAACTGATTTTTATATGTTTATCTTGTATCTTGATACACTGCTGAATCTCTTCTATTAGTTCCAGAAGTTTTCTCATGGACTCTTTAGGGTTTTCTATGTATAGCATCATATCTTCCACAAATAAGGACAATTTTACTTCCTCCTTAGCAATTTGTATGCACTTTATTTCTTTTTCTTGCCTTATTTCTCTAGCTAGGACTTCCAGCACAATGTTAAATAGGAGTGGAGATAAAGGGCATTATTGTCTTGTTCGTGTCCTCAAGGGGAATGTTGTCAGCCTCTCTCCATTAAGAATGATGTTGGCCATTGGTTTTGCATACATGCCCTTTATTATGTTGAGAAATTTCCTTTCTATACCTATTTTATTGAGAGTTTTTATCAGGAATGGTGTTGGACTTTGTTGAAAGCCTTTTCTGCATCAATTGAGATGATCACGTAATTCCTTTCTTTCCTTTTATTTATGTGGTAGATTACCTTGATTGATTTTCTAATGTCGAATCATCCTTGCATACCTGGTATGAATCCTACTTGTTTGTGGTGTATTGTTTTTTTGATATGATGCTGAATTCTATTGGTGAGAATTTTGTTGAGATGCTTTGCATCTATATTCATGAGAGATATTGGTCAGAATTTTCTTTTTTTGTGGTGTCTTTGCCTGGTTCTGGTATCAGGGTTATGCTGGCTTCATAAAATGAATTTCAAAGTATCCCTTCCTTTTTTATGTTCTAAAATATTTTGAGTATTACTGGCATAAGCTCTTCTCTGAATGTTTGGTTGAATTCGTCAGTGAAGCCATCTGGGCCAGGGCTTTTTTTTGTTTGAAGTTTTCTTATTACCTTTTCACTCTCTTCTCTTGTTATGAGTCTATTCAGATTTTCAACATCACTTGGTGTTAGTTTTGGTAAGTAGTGTGTTTCTAACAATTTATCCATTTCCTCTAGGTTTTCAAATTTGTTGGAGTATAGTTTTTCATAGTACTCTCTTATGATCCTTTTTATTTCGGTTGGGTCTGTTGTGATGCCCCCCATTTCATTTCTTCTTTGGGTTATTTCCATCCTCCCCTGTTTTTCTTTTGCCAGTCTGGCCAGTGGTTTGTTGATTTTATTGATCCTTTCAAAGAACCAACTTTTGGTTTCATTGATTCTTTCTGTACTTTATTTCATTTATTTCTGCTCTGATCTTTATTATTTCATTTATTCTAGTGGCTGTGGGCTTTTTGGCTGTTCTCTATTTGTTCGAGGTGTGTAGTCAATGTTTTGATTTTGTCCCTTCTGTTTTTGATGCATTCATCTATTGCTATAAATTGTCCTCTGAGGACTGCCTTTGCTGTGTCCCAAAGGTTTTGGTATGATGTGTTTTCATTCTCATTTGATTCTAGGAATTTTTTGATTCCATCTTTGTTTCTTCTGTTACCCAGTGGTTTGTAAGCAGGATGTTATTCAGTTTCCATGTACTTGATTTTTTTCCCTTGCTCTTCCTGTTGTTAATTTCTACCTTGATGGCATTGTGGTCAGAGAAGATACTTTGTATTATCTCAACGTTTTGGATCTTGTTGAGGATTGCTCTGTGGCCTAAGATGTGGTCTATTCTGGAGAACGTTCCATGTGCATTGGAAAAGAATGTGTACTTTGCAGCAGTTGGATGGAGTGTTCTATATATGTCTCTGAGGTCAAGTTGGCTGACTGTGCCCTTTAGGTCTTCTGTAGCTTTGCTGAGTTTCTTCTTAGTTGTTCTGTCCTTTACTGAGAGTGGTGTGTTGAAGTCTCCTACTATTATTGTGGAACTGTCAATTTCTCTTTTGAGTGCTGTTAGAGTTTGTTTTATGTATTTGGATCCCTGTCATTGGGTGTGTAGATGTTTATTATGGTTATGTCTTCATGATGGATCATTCATTTAATTACTATATAGTGTCCTTCTTTGTCTTTTATGGTGGATTTTGTTTTAAAGTCTATTTTTTCTGAGATTAGTATTGCCAGTCCTGCTCTTTTTGGTAGCTGTTTGCTTGATATATTTTTTCCATCCTTTTTTTTTAAAACAAATTTACGTCTTTATTTTAAGGTGTGTATCTTGTAGACAGCATACTGATGGATCCTGTTTTTTTAGTCCATTCTGTCACTCTGTATCTGTTTATGGGTACATTTAGGCCATTTACGTTCAGAGTAATTATTGATAGGTGTGAGTTTATTGCTGTCACTTGGTAGTGCTTTTTTTGCGGTGCTGATGTTTTCTTTTTTCCTCTTTCCTGTGCTGAATTCCTTTTGTTTGTGGATTTTTTTTTTCATTTCTTTTGTTTTTGTAGGTTTTGTTTTTACTGAGACTTTACGTTTTTCTTCTTTATTTTGATGAGTAAGTTTGTTAATTTTCTTTATGGTTATCTTGAAATTTACCCTTATCTTCCTAGGTTTGAATAAGTATATTATTACTTGGTATTGCCTTGCCTTCCTCCCCATTAGAAGATTCTATACCTACACCATTTATTCCCTCTTTTATTGTTCTGATGTTGTTGTCATTTACAGATTAACCTCTCTGGTTCCCTGTTGTAATTTCTTTGGTTTTGGATAGTCCTTGAAATTTCATTTCCTAGGTTGGTAACTGGCTGTTATGATCCTGTGTCCTAGATTCAGCCTGCGGTTTGATGTTGTTTACTCTCAGATTGAAGGACTCCCTTTAATAATTCTTGTAAGTTTGGTTTTGGTTTTTACGTAGTCCTTTAATTTCTGTTTATCTGGAAATGTCCTAATTTCACCATTGTATTTGAATGAGAATTTTGCAATATATATTATTCTTGGTTGGCAATTTTTTTCTTTCAAGGTTTTATACATGTCGTCATCCCATTGTCTTCTTGCCTGCATGGTTTCTGCTGAATAATCCAAACTCAGTCTCATTGTTTCTCCTCTGTATGTGACTTTTTGTTTTTCTCCAGCTGCTCTCAGAATTCTTTGTTTGTCTTTGGTTTTAGCCAGTGTAATTATGATATGCCTTGGTGATTTTCTTTTGGGGTGTAACCTATATGGGGTTCATTGAGCTTCTTGGATGGTTAGCTTTTCATCTTTCATGATATTGGGGAAATTTTCTGCCAGCAGTTCTTCAGTGATCCTCTCTGTGTTTTCTGTTTTCTCCCCCTGTTCTGGAAGTCCGATCACTTGCAAATTTTTCCTTTTGATTATATCCCACATAATTCTCAGGGTTTCTTCATTTTTCTTCATTCTTTTTTCTGATTTTTTCTCAAACAGAGTTGTATCCAAGTGTTTGTCTTCAATTTCGCTGATCCTGTCTTCCAGCCATTTCAAGCCTGCTTCTCAGTCCTTCTATGACACTGTTCATTTCTGCAATCTTGTTTTTTGTCTTTTGGATTTCTAATTGATGTTTTTGTATGATTTCTAGTTGTGAATTTATTTTAGCATTTAATTCCTGTATTATTTTCCTGAATTCTTCCATTTCTTGTCTGTATTTTCCCTGTATTTATCTGCCTTTTCCATAAATTTGTTTATTTTTTCCTCATGTTTGTCTGCTTTTTGCTTCAACTCTTGGATAGCTCTGAATATTAGAGATTTGAATTCCTTATCTGTTAGGTCTAGTGCCTTTTCTTCTACTGGAAGGTCATCTGGTATTTTGGATGCCTACTGGAAACATCCTGTCCTATTTTTGTATATGTTTTGATGTTGTCTGCTGTCTTTGGGGCATTGAGTAGTTATTTTGATCATTTATTGATTGTAGAGTTGTTTGTTTAGTCCTTTTTTTTTTTTTATTTAGTTATGTGTGAGCAGGCGGGTTGTGTGCTCTTTGTTGTTTGCTCACCTCTAGGGACAATACTTTTCACCTCCTTCTCCAATGGGCAGGGTCAGTCATTCAGGTATGGTACAGCAGGACAGATCCAGTTGAAGGGGAGTTGCTGGGATGGGTTTTTTGTGGCACATACTATGGCTGACAGGGCGGGCTGGGAATCAGTGCAGGGAAGGTTCCAGTAGGCCATGCCTGTGTTGCTTGGTAGTGTGATATTCAGTGCTTGGTGCAGGTAGACAGGAAGGATGGGGGAGATTGTATTGTGTGGAGATGGTATGGGAAAGAGGTGAGAGACGAGAGTGGAACAGGAGCCAGAAACATAGAAAGAAACAAACAAAAAAAGAGTGCTAAAGGAGTTGCTGCTGAAGTAGAGAGATGAGAGACTGAGAAATGGAGAAAAACAAAAAGAAAAAAAAGAAAAATGGTAAAAGAGAAAAAAATGAATAAATGAAAATTAGGAAAAAAGAAAAGGAAAAGCAAAGCTCCCCGGGATCCCACCGGTGTGGCTGTGAGGACTGGGAAAGTTGCTCCCAGGACATGAAGTACAACATGGCTAGAAGGGATAGAGGTGTCACACAGAGCCAGGTATTCAGGAGACAGGAAGAGAAGGTAAGTATAGAGAGAGGAGAAACTGAGAAATGAAGAAATACAAAAAGGGAAAAAGAAAGAAAAGAAAAGAAAAGAAGACAAAGAAATTTTTAAAAACCAAGAAAAAAGCAATGTCCCCAGTGATCCCCCTGTGTGTCTGCACAGAGTAGCGGAGCTCCCAAGCCATGCAGTACCACCCAGCTAAAAGGGGCTCCCAAGCCAAGAAAAGAAAAAGAAAACAAGAAAACCAGCAAATCAAGACAGAACAAATCAAAACAAACAAACAAAAAAAGCCCCGGGGATCCCACCAGCATGGCGTCATGGTCCGGAAAGCAGTTTCACAGTTGAGCAGTGTTTCATAGCCTTTAAGGAAGAAGAGAAGATGGCACACAGAGCCAGGTATTTGAGAGAAAGGAGGGGGAGGTGGTGAGAGGTATGGAAGAAATCAAAAGAAGTGATAAAAGCAACAACATTAGCCAACAAGAAGAACTCAGAGAGCCAGCCAGTGCGGGTGGGTGGAATCCAAGCTGCACCAGAGTGCTTGTAGTTCCTGGTGAGAGACTGTGGCTGCAGGAGGAAGAGGATGCCGAGTGGGGGTGAAGAAGGATGGGGGGTGGAAAGCCTATATTGCTGGTTACTGGTTGTTCTGTCTCCTGCTTGAAGCTCTGTGAATCTGCTTTCTCATACCCCTTGTTCACTGATCTCTGATAGGCGTCCAAGATGGCGGATCCATGCTGTGTTAGCTGATAGGGGACCTCTGCATGTATCTCTCCTTGCTGTCTGTTTTTTTTCAGTTTCTTATTCCATTCAGTGCTTGGTCAAGTTCTTTATCTCTTCATTTGATGCTTAGGGTTTCAGGAGTGATGTTTGTCTCTGACTTAGTTTTTCTGATCTTTGCTGTGGAGGGACAGTGTGGTGCTTCTGTCTATAGCACCATGTTACCCAGAACTCTGGATATATCATTCTTGGCTGGCAATTTTTTTCCTTCAAGTCTTTATATATGTCATCCCATTGCTGTCTTTCCTGTGTGATTTCTGCTGAGTAATCTGAGCTTAGTCTTATTGGTTCTCCTTTGTAGGTGACTTTTCATTTATCCCTAGCCACTCTCAGGATTCTTTCTTTGTCTTTGGTTTTGGCAAGTTTGACTACGATATGTTTCGGTAACTTTCTTTTGGAGTATATGTTGTATGGTGTTCTTTGAGCTTCTTGGATAGATATCTTCTTGCCTTTCATGATGTTAGAGAAGTTTACTGTCAGCAAATCTTCAACAATTCTCTCTGTGTTTTCTGTTATCACCCCACTCCCCCTCATTCTGGTACTCTGATCACTCGTACGTTTTTCAGCTTGATAGTATCTCACATAACCCTTAGGCTTCCTTCACTTTTCTTCATTCTTTTTTATGATTTTTTGTCAAATAAATTTGTGTCAAAGGATATTTCTTCAATCTCACTAATTCTGACTTCCAGTGTCTCAATTCTGCATCTATGACCTTCTATTGAGTTGTCTAATTCTGAAATTTTATTTGTTAATCTTTTGGATTTCTAGTTGCTGTTTTCACACAGTTTCTAGCAGCCTGTTTATTCTGTCCTTTTGTTCTCATATTATTTTCCTGAATTCTTCTATTGCTTTGACTGTATGTTCCTTGGTTTGTTCTGTGTTTTGCATGATCTCCTTCTTGATATATTGGAGAGCTCTGTCTTTTGAATTCTTTATCAGGTAGTTCTGTTGCTTTTTCTTCCTCCATAAGGTTTTCTTGTTCTTTATATTGGTTGCTTGGTAGAGCCATCTTGTCCTGCTTCTTTATGTGATTTGATATTGACTGTTTTCTCCAAGACAACAAGAAGTTATTGTATGTATTTATTTATTGGTGTTTATTTATTGCAGCCTGAATTTTTGTTTTGTTTTGATATGTTCAGGTAGGCTTGGCATGTGTGCTACTCTGGTTGTTAATCTGGCCACTTTCCAGTTCCCACCTCCTGTCTCCAGGTGGATGGAGCAGCTACTAGGTGTGTGAGCCAGGAGTCATCACTGTTCTTGCTGTGGATGCTGTGGATGTAGGTGGTATTTTGGTAAGGTGATAAATCTGTCTTGCTGGTCACCTGGCTCTGGGTGTAGGTGTTGTTCTCCCTGGTCATTGGGTTGGGTGTTTTGTGTGTGCTCTGCCTCTTGCAGGTTGGTTGGGGCACTGGTACCTAGGTTGTCAGTCACCAAGTGTGTGGTGCAGAGACTCTCACCTACAGTCCTGGGTGGGCAGGGCTGCATGGGGGTGTTTGGAGTAGACAAAGGTCTCTGGTTGCAATGCGGGGGAAGGCAGGGGGCTGCTAGCTGCCCCCAGGTGCACAGATGGAGGATGTGCCCCTGTCCACTAAAGTGCATATTGTGGGGGGGGGGGTGGTTAGTGCAGCCGGTCCTTGTGCACCTGGTGCCATTGGCTGGAGAGATTGGGGTGCGCCATTGGTTCTCAGGCTCCCATGGTGGGTGGTTTGATGGGGTGGGTGGTTCCGCTGGCCCTCAGGCCTGTGGTGTGGGTGGGTGAGGTCTCTTTTCAGGGGGCAGGGTGATGCTGAATGCCACAATCTGCAGCTCCCACTTGGCTGCTGCAGGTGACAATGGGCTTCAGCTGGGAGCGCTACCCTTTTTTCCTAATAAGGGCGTGCTATGCTGGCTTGGCCAGCAAGGCACTGGTGTGGGTGATCAGTGGAGGTGAAGGGTGCTGCAAGTCTGTGGACCCCTATGAAGTGGTTGGGTGGAGGGGCAGTCATCTCTGGACAGGGGCGTGAATTCCAGGCCTAGGGGACATGGCAGTGTTGAATGCTGCCAGACTGGTGTCAGAGCAGGGAGGGGGATGGATGAGGGGAAGGGAGTGCTCCTCAGCTGTGAAGGTCTAGTAGTGGAAGGGCTGTGGTGCGTGTGGTGGGTTGGGAGCTTGCGCTTAAGTTTTGCAGGTCTGGTGTCACTCCTGTTTGTTTCTCGAAGTGTGTGTAGAGTTGTTGCTGCTTAGGTGCCCCAGATGGGGTGAGTTTTGGCTTGGGATGCTGCTGCTTTGCTCAATATGTCCATGCTGTGCAGATTCAGCTAGCAGGATGCTAAAGATCCAGTGATCCATAATTCCTTGTTTCTTCTGTTTTTGAATTGTCTCTCCTTCCACCTGTTGCTCAGTCTGATTCTTTTTCAGTCCAAGGTTTTTTCTTTGATACTTAGGGTTCCTATATTGTCATATATATCTGATTCACTTGTTTTTTCGTGTCTTTGTTGTAAGAGAGATGACATGAAGCATCTGACTATTCTGCCATCTTGGCTCTGCCTCTAAATAAAAATTTTTGCAGAGCACAGTGTCCTGGTAAAAATCTCGTACTTACTAAATGAAGACTCTTATGCAGCAGAAATGCTCTTGGAAGAGGTTGTGGTGTACACATGATTTATAATTGTGTCCAAACAAGTTGCAGTATTCTACCAATTGAAATAAAAGCTCTTGTCAAATATGAAATACTTTTATTACATGAACCATTAGAATAACTAAACTACAAAAAACTCTTGAGCATGAAAGAAGGCAGTTTTTTGAATCTGCTCTCTGTCATGAGTTGGTGTTTAGAAATTTTTGAGCCTCTGAAGAACTACTTCATAAATCAACCTAACTGTCATACTGTGGTGGAGTCCTTCAGTGGTGCAAATGATTAACACACCCAACTGCTAACCAAAAGATTGACAGTTCAAGTCCAGCCAGAAAGCCCTGGAGATCCACTTCTGAAAAATCATCCACTGAAAACACAGTTCTGCTCTGATACACATGGGGTTGCCATGAATCGGAGTTGACTTGAAGGCTGCTGATTTTATCCTAGTATGCGATTGAACTTTTTTCTAAGCAAGTTTTCTAAATTCTGAATGTATTTTGATCAAAATAAATATAAATAAAGTTATATTTTAACCACACTAAAATTGAGTGAAGGTCCAAGATTTTGCAGCATCAAAATCTGGCAAAACACTAAGAAATTATAAATGCAGACAGCTTATTCTACAAGTTGGCTTATAAAAGTATTTGCCAAAGAAAATCACTCTAAATCTGGCCACCCACCCCTAAAATTTGTGGTACCTGGGACAAGAGTACAAATAGAGGACCACATAGCATATGTCTAAATATTTTTGATGGTTATGAAGGAGGGGATGGTGGGGAGGGAAAAACACTAACTAGACAATAGATATATGGTAACTTTGGTGAAGGGTAAGACAGTACACAATACTGGGGAAGTCAGCACAACTTGACGAAGGCAAACTCCCTGAGGGACCGAGTTACTGGAGGCTGGGGACCTTGGTCTCGGGTGACTCTAGCTCAATTGGCATAACATAGTTTATAAAGAAAATTTTCTATATCCTACTTTGGTGAGAAGTGTCTGGGGTTTTAAAAGCTTGTGAGTGGATGTCTAAGATATGTCTACTAGTCCTATCCCATTAGAGCAAAGGGGAATGAAGAAAACCATAGATACAAGTGAAAGATTAGTTCAAAGGCCTAATGGACCATATCTACTACAGCCTCCACCAGACTGAGTCTAGCACAAGTAGATGGTGCCTGGCTACAACCTCTGACTGCTCAAACAGGGATCACAATAGAGGGTCCTGGGCAGAGCTGGAGAAAAATGTAGAACAAAATTCTAACTCAGAAAAAAAAAAAAAAGAAGACTAGAATTACTGGTCTGAAAGAGACCGGAGAAACCTTGAGCGTATAGCCTCTGACACCCTTTTAACTCAGTACTGAAGTCACTCCTGAGGTTCACCCTTCAGCCAAAGATTAGACAGGCCTATAAAACAGACAACAACACACATACTACAACCATGTATATGAGACTAAACAGGCACACCAGCCCAGGGACAAGGATGAAAAGGCACGAGGGGACAGGAAAACCGGACGAATGGAAATGGAGAACCCAAGGTCAAGAAGGAGAGAGTGTTGACACATCACAGGCTTGGCAACCAATGTTACAAAACAATTTGTGTATTAATTGTTTAATGAGAAACTAATTTGCTCTGTAAACTTTCACTTAAAGCACAATAAAAATACAAATATTTAAGTTGTAAATCAAACCAACATGCTGTTAAAGAAAATGTTCTATAAAATGTTGGCAAATAGACCTGGAAGGCTCTGATGTGCCCTTTTCTCCTCCATCCCTGGCTCCTACCTGTTCCATAAGAGGCTTCAAGTACACATTAGCATGGACATCTCAGCCTGTACATCAGCTATGTCCATCCTCTCTCGAGGTAAATAGCCACCTCCTTGGCCACTGCTTGGTCCAAAGGATCCAAGCATGATAGTCTGCATTTGGGTGCAAAGATCCTAGCAAGAAGTGGCACAGATTGTAGCAGTGGGGCTAAGGTCATGTGGGCAGAGATTTATGGGGTCCGCCAGGTGCCTAGAGTGAGGTCTCAGAGGGGGCACAAGCTCTGGGAGGATATGGCCCTTGGATCTGTAGACTTCTTGATTGGTATGGAGGGGCACAACTGGAGGAGGGGCAGAACAGTGGCCTCTGAAATGGAGACCCTGGCAGGGTGTCCTTTTGTCTTTGTAAGGGTGATATTGCTCTCAATGGAGGCAAAGTTATAGTACTTGTGAAAATACTAAGGCTGAAATATTTACAAATTTCAATACAAAAAAGATTGAGAATCTCCTTCGTATAACAGGATTTCCTCTGAGCTTATCAGGCACTTCTGCACTTATGCATGGACTATATTCTCAATCAAAAATGTTTTGGTATATGGGAAAAAGTCAATGGAAGTTTTCAAGAGTTTCAAATTTGTTAAATATTACATCTCTTTAAAAAATGGTATCAGGCAATTCTATGAAAATAAAAATTATAATACTAGAAAATATATTTTCTTCAAAAAAAATACCAATGACATTAGTGAAAGATACGGCTAAGGTACTGATAAAAGTACATAAGTATGTTCTAAGAATAATTATGCTGTTTAATGTTGTCCTAAAATGTTCAGATATTTAATATAACAAAGTTATATTTTATTTAGCTTTGATGTCTATAGATAGGTGTAACTTTTATATTCTCAAAAGAATTTTTGTTTCAAAAATTATTTTTGAATGAAACTATTGTTTAGATCCACCAAAGAAGTAAAACTAATTTGCTGGTCAATAATGAATATTTCAAAATTATGTGATTTTAATTATTTTTAGCAACTCCCTTTTATTCTCAAATATGTCCACATTTTTGTGATAAATATAGCATAAAACTCTATTATATTAGGATAATACTCTGAGGAGTACTGGAGTGAACAAACTCAAGGAGAAAAAGGAACAAAGCAACATTTTGTTAAAGCTTTTAACTGTGATTTTTAAATGGATAATCACAAGTATCCAGTTACTATGGTATTTAGATTCCATTGGATACATTTAAAATAGTGATGTAGCGGTTTTATTTCAATGGTCATTATTTATGATGCGCTGAAATTATATTGAGAACATTCAATAGTAACTTGAAATTAGTGAGAGACTACGTATTTTTTTCAAAATTATTTTAATACTTATTAAGCAAAAATTTTTTAGACCATGGCCTCAATGACATATTGAAATGAAAGGAAGCTTAATGTGAGTAGAAGAGCGAAATATATTTGGTCGCATTAAAGACAAAGCTGTATCTCCACAGGGACAATGTGATGGGTGTGGCCTTTTTGTGGTATTGTAAACTCCAAGTTGGATGGAGGGTGTGTATGATTTTAGTCAAAGTCCATGCAGGTTTCAGAAGCATCTTGGAGTGTGTCAGTGGTCCACATGGCTCACATAGAGCATGTTTTTTCTTTTTTCCCCAGAGTCTGCATTCACTACCTCACTACTTTCCTTTAGGAGATTCTGAGCAAAGCAAGTCTGAAAATTGAGCATAAGCCATCAAAGACCCACAGGGTGAAGAACTGCACTGGTGAGGAAGCTTCTGCTGCGTTTTTGTTGTTCAGAGGTGAAAGTGACACATGGTGGTGGTGTGGAATTCTGACAAAACTGCAGAAGGATTAAAGGGAGATGCTGGCTTCTCGGGAAAGCTGGCTCGTCCAAGCATTTTAGTTATTTCTATTTACAATCTAATGTCTATTAGAGATAGTTTCTTCTATGGCAGTCATCAGATATCCTCATCTTCTACAACTCTGCCTGGGAACTCTTCTGAATGTTCGTCAGCATTCCTGAAGTTAAAGCTCTGTAAAGATGGAGTTATTTTAAATTGTTGGGAAAACTCACACAGTAATTTAAATGAGGTAATACATGGGAACAGTATTCCAGGGTAGTTTTTCATCCGAGTATGCAAGAGTTCTCATAATAAATAGATGTCTTCATGGTAATGTGAGCCAGGGGGTCCAGATAAGCATCATTTCTATTTTCCATCACCTTCGACATCCTTTCAAACACTTTGAAGTCTAACGAATGTCAAGAGAAGCCCACTCAGCCTCCCTGAGCATGCCAGGGAGGAGGACCGTTGGCCAGTCCTTCCACATGTCCTCCTTTCCCACACTGTCCACGCTACAAGAGCAGAACAAGCACCGCGAGGCAGTGGTCATGCAGATTCTCCTTTTCTTGACTTTTCACATTACCGACTGCCATCCTTTTAGTATGTAAAATAATATGTATTATTTTAAGTGAGCTAGTCCATGAAAAGTGCTTAGTACAGTGCTTGGCATAGAGTAGATACTCAGGGAGTGTTAAATATTTATTTGTTATTGCTTTCAGTTCACCAAACACTTTTCACAGGCATAATCTCATTGGATCTTTGGTAATTGACTGAAACAGAGAGGATGCTAAAACTGAGGCTCAGAGAGAGTACTCTGCCCAAGGTTACTCCAGCAGTAAGGTATAGCCACTTCTAGACTTGTGCGTAGGTCTTTGACTCAAAATCTGGTTCTGTTTTCACTATATTTTGATTTAAAATTGGCTTCTATTTGATTTCCATATGTGAACTTTAAAATTCAAAACCAAACCCACTGCAGTCAATTCCAACTGACAGTTACCCTGTCGGACAGAGTAGAACTGCCCTATAGGGTTTCCAAGGTTGTACTATTTACCAGAACAGACTGCTACATCTGTCTCCTGTGGAGCAGCTGGTGGGTTCAAACCAACAACCTTTCAGTTAGCCTCTGAAGGCTTAACCACTGCACCACCAGAGCTCCTTAAACTTTAAATTTGCTAGTCTGTTCCAGACCTGCAAAGAAGGTGGATATAGATTAAATGATCTCCAAAGTTCCTTTCAATCCTGGAAGTTTACAATTCTATATCACTTGTTTTAACTACTCCCCAATAGCCCTCATTCCGCATCCAATGTACACACACACCACTGCTCATACAGTAGTTAAGTGCAATCAATCTAAGCAACAAACACTGTTGACGGGAATGGGCACAGATTTCCATGGTAAATGGAATAATTCATCAGCTTACTCTGGATCTCTTCCTGACAGTAGAAAGAACAAAAGGATTTGTGCAAAGCTGGGACATCAGCTCTTCTATATCTGGATGTAGTAGAAAAAATGCTCACCTGTTGGATCCTCAGGACAAACATGAATTGAATATATCATGAGTTCTCAGACTTTTTGTCCTCAAGATTTCTTTATACTTTTAAAATTTTTCAGGACCCCATAAGAGTTTTCACGATTTATGAGTTTTTTCCTAAGGATATTTATTGTGTTAGAAATTAAAACAGAGAAAATTTAAAAATATTTATTTCTTAATTCATGTAAAATAATGTTGATGATGAACCCATTATATATTAATGTGAATAAGATTTTTTTTACAAAAAATAATTACGTTTGCCAAAACAAAAAAATTTAATATTGAGAGTGTTATTATTCTGGCTTAAGAGAAGACAACTGGATTATCTTATCTGATTCTGCATTTTCTCTGTTAGGATGCCATGTCTTGGCTGAAGTATGTGGAGAAAATTTGACTTCATACAGAGAAGTAGTTAGAAAAGAGGAGAATTTTAATAGCCTTTCCATGTAATTATAGATGTTATTTTTTGACTCTGCATCAAGTGGAAATTTCTTAAAGGTTAGTTGCAGAATGGATTCTAAAACCATATCAATTAACTTTCATACTCTGTCACATTAAAATTTGTTGATCTGTCTTACACTTTGAAATGATTTTTTTTAACCACAAAAAAATGACATTTGTCAATATCGTCACCAATCTCCAGAAGTATTAGGAAGCTATGAAACCCTCAGTGGCAGATATAAGTTTTCTAAAATTCAAAATTTTGATTGAAAGCTCAAATTTTGTCATGGGTAACAGAATATTGTCAGTTGCTTTTTTCTAAGTGACAGGCTCATTTTGTTCATTTTTTAGAATATGTCTGCCAAATACCCAAGTCTGAATAACCAGAGTTTGTCTGTCAGTGGTTCTTTCAAGTAAAAATGGTGTTCTGAGAAAAAAGCAGCTAGTGCAGCTAGTAACTCAAGCTATTACACAAGTCCTAAGTGCCTTTTCTGGAGGCAGTCATCATACTTCGGTGTGCAGCAGCGTGCTTTATGTGTGCGTGTTCCCACTTGAATGTTAAAATGGTATGTACTTAAAGGGTCAAGATTTAACAAAATATTCTGAAGTGAAAAACTTGCTCCCTCCCCTCCACCCGCCCCCGGTCTTGCTAATATACTGCAGTGAATAATACAGTTTGGTGCTACAGCCTTGATTTGTGCTAAGGTGTCCACAGTTTTGTTGTTGTTGTTAGGTGCCGTCGAGTTGGTTCCGACTCATAGTGACCCTACGTACTACAGAACAAAATACCGTCTGGTCCTGCGCCATGCTTACAATCCTTGCTATGCTTGAGCCTATTGTTGCAGCCACTGTGTCAATCCATCTTATCTGTCGACAGTCTTCCTCTTTTTCACTGACTCTGTACTTTACCAAGCATGATGTCCTTCTCCAGGGACTGATCTCTCCTGAAAACATGTCCATAGTATGTAAGACATAGTCTCGCCATCCTTGCTTCTAAGGAGCATTCTGGTTGTATTTCTTCCAAGACAGTCCCCAGTTTTACCCTTCATTATTTTTTGCACCACCAGTGCAGATGTCAACATAGTGATAAAGACAAAAAAATGCCTCAATGGAAATAGTTTTGACCTCTTGAATCTCTAGGGGTCCGCAATCCATACTTTAAGAACAGCTTCTCTAAAGCACTTATTCAAAATCCCTCCTAAGGGAGAATTAAAGGAGGATGAACAAAGTGTTAGATGAGGGAAGAAGTGACATCTAACTTAATAACAATGAAATTCCTACATGTGAACATGAATAAGACACATTGAATGAAAATAAATCTATCTGTTAAATAAAGAACTCAGGGAAAAGTCTGCTTTTCCCTCCACTATGGTAAGACCCACATCTGCATGTTCGGTTCCATGCAGGCAGAGCGTCTGGATTTTTCCATTTCTATTTTCATGCTCAGTACACTAGAGAGGCAGACCAGGTATCTAGTTCTCTCTTGCCATGACCCTGATGAAAAAGTAACTTAGAATACGTTAGTTACAAACTTTTAATAATTTTCTGGAAAGTGAGGAAAGCCGATCCAATGAGCTAGGTGGTCTTGTTAATATTAGGGGCTTCAGCTTGAAGGGCACTGTGCCAAGGGGTGACCTACAGGCCATTTCCCCAGGTGTCTTCTTCCAGCCACTACAAGTTTTCCATATTTTTCAAAACTGTCCATTTATTCCTGTGGCTAAGATACCACCTTCTCACATGTCTATTCACTTTTGGAGATTGTTTCTTTTTAGTAACAAAGAACCTGGAGTTATTTTTACATCATAGGGTAATTTTATAGCTGTAAATGTCAAATGAATATAATACCGTTTTATTTGCTGACAAGTTGTGGGATCATTACAGAATATGCTTATTTTACTGGAACATATTGTACTCTGCTTGGCAAATACAAACAAGGTGCACTTAAGCAATGCTATTTGCTCATGACTACTCCAGCCCACAGCTATGCCTCCAATTCTTCAGTGAGTGTTTTCGCTACGAGTCAGGAAATCTGAGCTTTAGACCTGTGTGATAGGTTTAGTACAAACCACATTACCTGGCTGGCCTCTGGGTTCTCATTTGTTAACAGATAGTTTTGGAAATAGTTATCCTAGTCCTTTTCAGTTCCTATATCCTTTGATCTCTCATCATGGTGTGAGTGTGCAGCCCTGGGCTGGGGGGCTGCTGTCTCCATTGTCCTGGGCTGTGGTGAGGAACCTACCTACCCCAGGCAGGAGGCAGAATCGCACCTCCTAGGTTGGAGACAATTGTAAGCCACCAGGTGTTAGAAGGCAGATTAGTGCTTCCTAAAGGTTGTTCCATGAGGTAATTGACATCCAAAAAGCATTGCAAAAGGGGTGATTTGGAGAGAAACGGGGCAGCTGTCTTTGTCTCATTATTGTGTGGCAGGAACAAATCTTCCTTATGAATAAATTATTATTTGTGCAGACATTCCAGCCTATGATTTTATTAAAGACATTAGAGAAAGTATTCTCCTCTAGTAGCAAGGACTTTTGGTTATGTTTGAGATCACAGTTCATAGGGGGCCTCTAAGAGTTAAAGTAGCAATATCCACACAAATATTTCAGTACTCATCAGCAGGGGAACTATCTCCCAAACCAAAGCACCAAGAGCAAGATGCAGTGGCCAGGGAGAGAGGGGGCTAGGGTAGTTCCAAGAAGGCTTGACTGGGTAGAAAAGAAAGATATGCCAGATCAACTGCGTCATTACATCCGAGGGGAGGAAGTAGAGGTGATCTGCATGGGGTCTAGGAAAGGTAAAACAAGAAACAAGAATTTGGCACCGTTTACCCGATAGTCTCTAAGAAAGACATTGAACCTGGTCTACTCAAGTATTTCTGTTTCTACATAAATAGCTAAGTGTTGGGAGTAAGGATAGGTTACAGCACACTGCCATCAATCTCTCTTGTATCCTTTCTTTTCCCTTCTCTTCCTTTCCTCCCCTCCTCTCCCTTCCTCTTCCCTTCTCTTCCCTTCATATTTCCCACTCTCATTCTCCTCTTCAGCAAAGGCAAGCAGGCTAATAAGTTTGAAATGTATTCTTGAATTTGTGTGCATCCTTGTAATGTTGTTTTGTGGGTTAATATGGTTTTATATAATAAACTATATTAAACTAATATTAAAGCATATTAACTTTAATAAAGTTTATATATATACTATTGTGCAACAGACCTTGTTTAACTTTTTCATTCGGTACTATGTTTATCAGATCTATCAGTGTTGCTGGAATTAATCTATTTGGTTGGTCAGGGCATCCAACTTCTTTTACTCCCTGTTTTCCCCAAGATGGACACTTAGATTGACTTAAGCTGCCATGGACGTCCTGACGTCTGGCCCCTTATGGACTTATGTAGGAATACACCTGGGATGTATAACCTAGGTAGGATGATTACATTATAGGGTGTAACACCCTATTTGACCAATACTGTCAGATTTCTTTCCAGAATGGCTGCACCAGTCCACAAGCCACAGCAATGCATAAAGTTCCTGTTTCCCCACATTTCTGTGAACACTTGCACTGTCTACATTTCCAATTTTGTTGTCATGGATATGAATTGACAGTTCTTGTTGTAATTTGGTATTTCTCCAATTACTAATACATTTGAACATCTCCTCTTATTGAGGTTTTATATGACTAGAGGAAAAGTTCTATTGATTATTTACCTCCTTTACTGAGTTTCTATGCCCACCAAACAACACTCTGATTATTAGATGAGTTTCCTAAGTATCTTGATAATAGGAAGTGGGTTTCCTGGAAAGCAGACTTGAATGTTTTGATCTAAAAAGTCATAAAAAAACCCAAACCAAACCAGTTGCCATTGGGTTGAATCCAACTCATGGTGACCTCATTGCAAATTAGTGAGTAGATTTTCAGATTCATGCATCAGTCTTTTGTGAGTTTGATGTCTTAGTTATCTAGTGCTACTATAACAGAAATACCACAAGTGGATGGCTTTCACAAACAGAAATTTATTCTCTCACGGTCTAGGAGGTTAGAAGTCTGAATTCGGAGCACCAGCTCCAGGGGAAGGCTTTCTCTCTCTGTCAGCTCTGGGGGAAGGTCCTTGTTATCAATCTTCCCCTGATCTCAGAGATTCTCAGTGCAGAGACCCCGGGTCTAAAGGACATGCTCCGTTCCCGGCTCTCCTTTCTTGGTGGTAGCAGTTCTGTGCACTGAAGAAGCTCCTAGGCCAGGGAAAGATTGACCACAAGGACCTTCCCCAGAGTCAACAGAGAGAGAAAGCATTCGCCTGGATCTGGCGCCCTGATTTTGGACTTCTAGCCTTCTAGACTGTGAGAGAATAAATCTCTATTTGTTAAAACCATCCACTTGTGGTATTTCTGTTATAGCAGCCTGAGATAACTAAGACATTTGGTGAGCATAAACTGTTTCTTGGAATATCAGTTGTCATGGATATCTATTAAATTGTCTTCCCAGCACAGCTTTTCTTGGAATTTCCTCTTCTGTTTTCCATCTACATATTTGCAGCATGATTCACCATATTCTCTGTAATACATATACATCAATATAGACGGTGTGGTTTGCATATCTATGTGTGTGTGAATGAATGTGTGTTTGTGAGACAGATACAGAAACCTGAAAGGCAAGTAATTATTTGAAGTACCAATTCATAATATATACTCAAGTGGTTGTTATTTACCCTTTGAAGGCCTCTAATCAGAAGCTCCACACTGGAGAAGTGATCACTTTAAGACATTTGAGGATCTCAACTAGCATGATTTCTTATCAATTGTGGTAAGGTTGTTACTTAGAATGATGGATCATTGGCAAATGAGTGGTGTTCAAGATAGTGGATTGGCTGAAAATGTGGTACAGGCATACTATACAAATCTAGTGAATCAGCAACTTATACCCTTAAGAATGGTGCTCTAGACTAAGAATTCTGAGGAGTCTTATTTTAGCTACTTAGGAAATGTCCTAAAAGGAGAGAGAGCAGAGATATCATAAAGCTTAAAGAATAGATCATATGATTGTTTTTGTGACTGATTGCTAATAAAAGTTCAGATGTGGGCAGATTTGCTTTTGAGATTGCTGTCAGTGTAATAGGGTTGTGGTGGAGGAGAAGATCTATATTGCCTTCACCTATCTCTAACTATCAGAGGCTTGCAAGACCTGTTAAAAAGAGTATAATAATTGTCAGCAACCACATTGGCTTAGGTCAGTTTGCAACACCATTTTCCTATAACATAGCTCTATCTTCTGGTTATAATTGAAGGGCCAAACCCCTAGACATTGTTTGAAGAGATGCAGGTAGAGAGAGATCAGTGGACATCTGAGTACCTGGACTGTAACATGCAAAATTGGTGACCGTGTTCTACTTTGTGAACTAGGAAACTCAAAGCTGCTCACAGTGATAGCAAAGAATGAAGCAGATGTGAAGAGAGAAGGACTTCTAGGCTTGCTTACATGCTTCTGTCCCTGGTTCCATTCCCAAGGGCCTAATATGTTGCTGCCCTTGAATTTCATGGATGTATTCCAGTATCCTTCCAAAGGGTTCCTGTTTTTGCTTAGCTACTTTGAGCTGGGTTTTAAGGAAGGCTCCTAACTAATATAAGATCACTTTGTAATCTCTGACTAAATCAAGGGTGTGCACCTGCAAAAATGAGGAGAGAATCCTGGTCATTGGTGACCTTACCTAGGCATACGACCCTGTCAATCAGCCACTCGTCTTCCCTCCCTGACACCTGTCTCACTCCTTTTACCTTCTACAGTGTCCTGAACTTCCTTGGTAAGAGCAGGGGTATGAGCATAACCTGACAACAGTAGTGTCAAGACTCCAACACAAAGAGAAAAAGAAAGAAAGAAACAGAGACTGGGGATGCTAGCATTTGATGCTTGATGAGGCCTGGAATCAGTCTTTAGAATGTTGTGTTGGGAGAAAATGAGTCAGCTTATTTGATGGATAAAACATCCCTCTTCCTGTATGAGAGGCTTTTTGACTTCCATTTTCTTTCCCCAATACTTGTCTTCCTTCCACTATTTCCACTCCAACTCTTTAAAGCTATTTTAAGTAGCCATGCAGACCCTGATAAACATATAGGCATTTTATTCTGTCTCTAAATGCTCCTTTAGAGATAGTAGAGATTTCTGCTTTCCCCATCACACCTCTGCCTTGTCCTTACAGTTGCGTGCATTTCATATCTGAATGTCTCTGGGTTGGTAACTGTCCATTCAAATCTTCCTCCCTGTTCCCATAGTCAAGGCCCCGATAAGCATTTGTTCGTTCTGGAGCTCACCCCTCGCTTTGGCCACCAGTGGCCCATTTCATTCAACAATAATTTTTATCTGAGGGATATTTCCCCTTTATAAAGTTTTCTTGTAGTCTTCCAAGCATGTCTTTCTCTTTATCTTGTTGGCCCTGCTCTCCACTCTATGGACAGTTGGAGCCTGTGAACAGGACCTTGGGCACTACACTTCTCATTGTCAAGACCATGGGATGACCAACCTCCTCACAGGCAGGTGTGCACACTCCTTACCTCCACTGGAATTACAGTTTCCATGATGGCTAGTGCCCGCTCTGTGATGCAGAGGGAAAAGGTAACTTCAGGGGGACCAGGGACACTTAAAAACCCTCCACTGCAAACAGTACTCATGGGAGATCCTGCTCTTCAAACTACATTGCTGCTGCAAATCAGAAGACTGTATTTTGTGCCATTTCCAGACATAGGAGTCCTATTCCCTTTATCTTCAGAAACCTACATCCTCACCCTATGAATACATTACTCCAGTGTTTATTTTTCCCCAATCTGCTTGGCCCCATTGGTTCCTGCCCAGTATAGGGAGGACACCGAGGGCAGTGACTGAGAGTGCCAACACTGGGGTCAGGTTGCCTCAGTTCACATCTTGTTCTGCCACATTCAAAACGTATGATCTTGAGCAAGTTTCTTCACCTTTCTTTCTCAGTTTTATCATTTGTAATGGGGGTACTGATAGTTCCTTGCAGTATTATTGTGAGAATTAAATGATTTGTGAGAATTAAAGTACTTTGAGCAGTGTCTGGTACATACTATATATTCAGAAACGTTCGCTGTAATAATAACTATTATTTTATCCGATGTTGCCATCTACTTCTTTGGTTATCAGGTGAGGTGAATTAGAATCTTCAGTGCAAGAAAAATGGTAATGCCTGATCTAGTTCAAGGCACACAGACAACAGAAGCAATAAAAATTTATTCACATCAACTCAACCAGAAATAATCTCTCTCTCTCAAATCTGACCGCATTCATGTCTATGTGTCATGCACTCGTCACTGTTTATACCCTTCCTCATACTGTGTTGTGTGAGGGCAGGGACCACAGGGCACACATCTCTGTATGCTCCTATTGCACTGTGCCAGAATAGTCGTTTGCACATAGTAGGAGTTAGTACAAGTCTTTGAGATGAATGACTTGTAGCTGGGAATTTAAGCAGTGTTTTCCCTCTAGTAACAAATACGCTTACTGTACGAGAAAAATCTGATTCAACCGTATTAAACAATAAGGGGGATTTATTATCTTACATACAAGAATTCCTGAAGCAGAGCAACTAGAAAACAACTTACCGTCAAGCTGATTCCAATTCATGGAGACCCCATGTGTGTCAGAGTAGAATTGTGCTCCATAGGGCTGATTTTTCTGAAGTAGATCCCCAGGCCTTTCTTCCAAGGCATCTCTGGGTGGACTCAAACCCCTAACCTTTCAGTTAGCAGCTAAGCATGTTAACTGTTTGCACCCCACAGGGACTCCAGGTGACCAGAAAGTTAGTCAACTCAGAGGCTCACTGATGTCATCAAGGAGCTGGTTCTTCCATGTCTCTGCTCAGTAGTTCTACTTCATGCTTGGTTGCTCCTCTTGTGGTTATGTGATGGCTACTGCAGTTCCAGGCTTTTTGTGCAGATCCAATGTCATCTAGAAGACGAAAAGGAGGTTTGTCTTATGGGTGTGTCTTTTTAAGGAAAAGAAAATCTTTCTCTAAAGTCACCTGCAGTTTCTCTTCCCATCATATCAGAGTTTCACCTCAAGCTCTTATCTAAAATTATCAGCAGTGGGAATGGGAAGATCATGCTTGGCTTCATTAAGCATATCGCCTGTGAGGAAATGTGAACTAACCAAGCAAAACTGAAATTGTGTAGAAGGAGGACAGGGTGGGAGGTAGACACCATGTAGATACCAAAGATGTCTCTATGCCAACCATAAGCACAGTGTCAGGAAAGTTGTTTTATTTGTTTTAAAACAAGTATTTATTTTGTGCCTAAGTGTCAGGCACTGTGGAAGACATTGTAGATTAAATGGTGAGAAAAATCAGATGTGGCTGTTGCCTTTACATAGCGTTGTGAGGAGAGCAGATGTTAGTCAAACAATTTCACTACTAAATATATATTCCATGAGAAGATACATTAGAGGAACCAGACCTAGGCTTGGAAGCTAGGAACTTTTTTTCTTGAGGAGAGAACTTTTGAGCTGAGAGCTAAATGATGACTAAGAATTAATTAGGTAAAAGGGTAGGATATACGTGTGTGTGTGAGAGAGAGACAGAGAGAAACAGAGACAGAGAGAGAAGGAGAGAGAGACAAAGAGAGAGAGAGAGACATTATGGGGGCAGGGTGGTGTGCAGGTTAAAATATTCCAAACAGAGGGAACAGCATGTAAAAAGGCCTTGTTGAAAGAGAAGATTTTCAAATCACATATCTGATAAAGAATTTGTACCCAGCATACATAAAGAATCTCACAACTCACTAACAAGTCAAAGAAACCAATTAAAAAATTAGCAAAAATTTCAGTTAGATATTACACTAAACAAGAAGGGCTAATGAGCACATGAAAAGCTGTTCAACATCAGTAGTTATTGAGGAAATGCAAATTAACACCACAACGAGATATCACTTCACATCCACTAGGATGGCTATAGTCAAAAAGACAGAAATACCAAGTGCTGATGAGGATATGGAGAAACTGGAACACTTATACACTGATGGTGGTAATGTAAAATGGTGCAGCCACTTTAGAAAACAGTTTGACAGTTTCTGCAATAATTAAACATAAAATTACCATATAATCCAGCAATTCCATTCCTAGGAATCTAGCCAAGGGAAGTGAAAACTTAGGTTCATACAAAGATTTATACATGAATGTTAATAGCAGTATTATTCCTAATAGCCCCAAACTGGAAACAACTCATATCAACTGGTGAATGGATAAACAAAATGCAGTATATCCATTCAATGGATTGCTATTTAGTGATTAAAAGGAACAAACTACTAATACATGATATAACATGGATGAACCTCAAAAACACTATACTAAGAAGGGAGAGCATTTGTGAAAGGCTTATATAAAAGACAGTATGTGAAAAGACTACATATATAATTCCATTTATATGACATGTCTAGAAAAGGCAAAACTACAGAGACAGAAAGCAGGTCAGTGATTGTCTAGGGCTATGGGATTTAACTGCAAGTGGGCATGAAGGAACTTTTTGGGGTGATAGAAAAGTTCTAAAACCGGATTGTAGTGATGGTTTCACAACTTTATAAATTTTCTGAAAATAATTTAATTGTACACTCATAATGGGTGAATTTTCTGATATGTAAAACATACCTCAATAGAATTGTTAAAAAAAAAAAGGCTAGGTGGCATGTGTGAATTTAGCATATTGTAGATACTGAGAAGGAAGTTGGTCATAGGGAGATCCTTCCTTATATCTCCAAGTTTCGTATTCTCTGACGTGAGTAAGGTCCCTTCTGGCTGGTGAAGCCCCCTGTGGAACTCCATTCTTCATGGACTCTTTCAGCTTAGCTCATCTTGCCTCTCCAGGCAGCCTCTTGGATGGATGGCTAGAGTTGGGCTCTCTTCTAAAGATCCATGTGACCACTGGGGAACTCACACATCTTTGCCCTGGCGTTGATGGAAGTGCAGCTTGCTTTTGTTATACCAGTTACCAGTTGTCCCTGAGTCGACCTTGACTCATGGTGACCCCATGTGTGTCAGAGTAGAACTGTGACCCACAGGGTTTTCAATGGCTGAGTTTTTTGAAAGTAAATCACCAGGACTTTCTTCTGAGGTGCCTCTGGGTGGACTCGAACCTCCAAACTTTTGGTTAACAGCCAAGTGTGTCAACTGATTGTACACCCCAGGCATTCCACTCTTGCTGTAGCTCTCTTTATTTACCAGCCTCTTACCTTCAGAATTTTTCAGTCAGAAATCCATCATCCTGTTTCCCTTCCCTGTTCCTTTAACTTCAATTGAATTTGCCAGGTTCTCTGAGTGACGCCATGCTCATGAGCTTCCCCCTACTTGGCTTAGTGGATGGGAGGCCCTCCCTATCCTCCCCATGGATGTTTTGTTCCAATCACTTTACACATAAATTAATTCATCTTACAAATATTCACATGTCTATCAGGTACTATGCTCAGAGCTCTAGTTACTTTGGATTAAGATAGGCTAGATTTCAGCCCTAACAGAGCTTACATTTTAGTCAGACTATAAATATGCAATGTAATAAATATCTAATGTCAGGTAAGTTTCGTGAATAAAACAAAGCAGAGTAAAGAAATAGACAGTGATGTGGCTGCTATTTAGACAGGACGGTCAAGTAAGACTTCTCTGAGGAGATGAGTTTTGAGCAGAGATCTAAAGATGAACAAATGAAGCGCAGAGAGGTGAAGTGAATTGCCAGCTGTGAACTGATAGAGCTGGAATTTCAACTTTAACTACAGTCTGGTACTTTTTTCACTGTAACAAATAAAATTTAAAAGTCATCTTTCTACTACTAAAAGGACTGACAACACCAAATGTTGGTGAGGATGTGGAGCAACTGGAATCTCATACATTGCTGACAGGAGTGTAAAATGGTGCAGCCACTTTGGAAAAGGATCCGGTAAGTTCTTATAAAACCAAACTTACATCTACTCTATAATCCAGCAATTCTACTCTTTCCAGTCCTAGATATTAACTAAGATAAATGAAAATGTATGTCCACATAATGACACGCTAACAAGGATCACAACAGAGAGTCCCGAGCAAAGCAGGAAAAAAATGTAGAACAGAATTCAAATTCACATAAAAAGACCAGACTTACTGGTCTGACAGAGACTGGAAGAACCCCTGAAACTATGGCCCATGGACAGTCTGCTAACTCAGAACTGAAACTGTTCACGAATCCCACTTTTCACACAAAGAGTAGACAGCCTATAAAACAAAAAATAACACACGTGAGGAACATGCTTCTTAGTTCAATCAAATATGTGAGACCAAATGGGGATCTTGTCCAAAAGCAGGATGAGAAGGCAGGAAGGGACAGGAACTGGACAAATGGACACAGGGAACCCGGGGTGGAAAGGGGGAGCGTGCCGTTACATTGTGGGGATTGCAAACAATGTCACAGATTGAGAAGTGTATAAATTTTTGAATGAGAAATTAACTTGAGCTGTAAACTTTGACCTAAAGTACAATTTAAAAAAAAAAAGATTGTATAAAAAATGTCCATGGAATTTTTTTCATAATAACAAAAAACGGGAAACAACCCAGGTGTCCATGAGACTGGATTAACATAAACTGTGGTATAATCATGCAGTATAATACTACTCCGCAATAAAAAGGAAAAAACTACTGATAAATGCAACAACAGAGGAATTTCAAAAATTTCATGAGTTAAAGAAATCTTACTTAAAAGAATATATGCTGTATGTTCCTTTTATATGAAGTTCTAGAACAGGTAAATTGAATATATAATGGGAAAAATTCTGAACAGTGGTTGCCTCCCGGGGTTGAAGAGGTTTAAGTGTAGGCACGGATTGACTGGGAATGAACACAAAACTTTCTCAGATGATACAATGTTCTGTATCTTGATAGTATCTTAGGTTACATAAGTGTATCCAACCAAAAAAACCAAAACCAAGTCGTTCTGGCTCACAGCAATTCTATAGAACAGAGTAGAACTGCCCAATAGGGTTTCCAAGGAGCAGCTGATGGATTGAACCGCAGAGCTTTTGGTTAGCAGCCGCGCACTTAACCACTGCACACGAGTGCCCCCAAGTGTATCCAGTGCGCTTAAAATAGATGTTTCATTGTATGTATGTATTTAGGGTGAACTGAAGTGTACTAAGTTCTGCAATTTGCTTTGAAAGGCATCAGAAATAAAATTGATGGATTGATGTGTGGATATAGGGATAGATCTGTGATAGGACAAGGAAGTAAAAGGTTAATCATAGAATCTAGGTAGTGGGTATATGGGTATTCACTGTGAAATTCTTCCAGCTTTTTGTAGATTTGAAAATTTTCATAACAAAAAAATGTTGAAAAAAATGATTCTTTATGTTCAGAGTAAATGCTGCTTTGTGGAATTGTCCACTTACCACTGATAGTCTCATGTGGTTATTAATTCTATTTTGTGTTACATAAAATTGAGAACATATTTTTGGAAACATGAAATTCATAATGAGCTACCACCGTATTTCCATCAGTAAACATGAATTCTGCAGTGGAAATCAGAAAGTTGGGGATGTTGATTGACTCATTCCAAGTCCAAAGTCCACATTTCTCTGTGGTGTGTTTTTTCTTTTCTTTCAGTCTAAATAAACAAAGTTTCGTGATGCAATGTAAGTAACAGCTGCCCTTAATCTTTATTTTATTTTTGCACAAAAGCTGATGAGAGATTAGAAACAGGCAGAGATGACAGAAGGCGGGAGAGAGAGAGAGAAAATTTCCTACATAGAGTTTATGGTTTCCATTGTCTTCTGTTATTTCTTACTGGTTTCTGCTACATTTACTAATTCTTTGGAAAGGAACAAGAAAATTCCTGGAAAAGAGCTAGAATGTACAATAGAAAGCGAGATGAAAGCCCTGCCTCTTGTGTGTGAGACCCTCAGGCAGAGAAGTAGAAAAGGCAGTTGGATGAGCCTGGAATTCAAGGACAAGGTTGTAAATAGAGATTAATTTGGGATTCTTAGGTGCCTAAATGGTATTGAAAACTCCCTGGGTGGTGCACATGGTTTGCACTTGACTACTAAGGTTGGCAGTTTGAATTCACCCAGCGGTATTGTGAAAGAAAAACCTGACCAAGAAAACGCTATAGAGCAGTTCTACTCTGTAACACGTGGGGTTGCCATGAGTTGGAATTGACTCAATGCAATGGGTTATTTGGGTTTAGAAAGTACAGATAGACAAGAGAGGAGCGCAGGAATTGTGTCTTAATTGTATGTTTCTTGCAGAGAAGAGTACTGAAAGCATTTCTTGCTGCCCATAATTGTGAGTGTGACTCAAGGCACTAGACCTTTTCTGTACTCAGCTCCCCAATATTTACTTTTTATTCCATTTCCTCAAAGCCAGCTTCTCCTCCACAGCCTACTAATCTCATAGACTAATTGATGATAATGAAATACTGGGTGCAGATATTTCTAGTAAGTTGCCTTTTTGGGCAGAATAATTTAAACTATAAACAATGTGGGTCAGGAGAAGAACAGATAATCCAAATTCTTCTCCACAAAGGACTGGGGATGGTGGGAATCCAGAAACAAGTCCTATCAGAAAGAATATATTTCAGTTTGACTCTGATGGTCTGGAGTGACATAAATCATGGATGGGATCTTATGACCTAAATCTTCAATAGAGGCCAGGTGGCAGGACGGAAACTCCAGCATGATATCTATGCTACAGTTTTGAGTCAGAACCCTTCTACCTTGGGAAACTTCAGTTTTTGCTCTTGAGGCTTTCAACTGATTGGATCAGGCCTACCTACATTATGGAGAGTATTCTGCTTTACTTAGAATCAACCGATTGTGAATGTTAACCACCTATACATACCTTTAGAACAACATCTAAACTAGTGTTTATGGGGGCAGTGGTGGTTCAGTGGCAGAATTTTCCTTCCATGAGGGATTTTGTTGTAGTTTCTAAGTGCCAGCAAGTTGGTTCCAACTTCATAGTGACCCTATGTAGAACAGAACGAAACACTGCCCGGTTGTGTGCCATCTTCACAATCCTTGCTATGAGCTCATTGTTGCAAGTCACTGTGTCAATCCATCTCGTTGAGGGTCTTCCTCTTTTTCACTCTACCAAGCTTGATGTCCTTCTCCAGGGACTGATCCCTCCTGACAACATGTCCAAAGTACTTGAGACAAAGTTTCATCATCCTTGCTTCTAAGGAGCATTCTGGCTGTATGTCTTTCAAGACAGATTTGTTCATTCTTCTGGAAATTCATGGTATATTCAATATTCTTTGCTAACATCATAATTTAAATGCATCAATTCTTCTTTGCTCTTCCTTATTCATTGTCCAGGTTTTGCATGCACGTGAGATGATTGAAAATACTATGGCTTGTGTCAGGTGCATCCTATCCTCAAGGTGACATCTTTGCTTTTTAACCATTTTAAAGAGGTCTTTTGCAACAGATTTGCCCAATGCAATACACTGGTCGTTTCTTTTTTTTTCTTTCATGTTTTATTTTTTTGTTGTACTTCAAGTGAAAGTTTACAATTCAAGTTAGTCTCTCATGCAAAAGTTATACATACATTGTTATGTGACCCTAATTGCCCTCCCTATACTGTGACAGCACATTCCTCCTTTCCACCCCTGATTTCTCGTGTCCATTCAACCATCTCCTGACCCTCTCTGCCGTCTCATTTTGCCTCCGGATAGGAGCTGCCCATTTAGTCTCATGTATCTACTTGAGCTAAGAAGCACACTCTTCATGACTATCATTTATGTCCCATAGTCCAGTCTAATCTTTGACTGAAGAGTTGGCCTCAGGAATGGTTTTAGTGCTGGGTTGACAGAGTCCAGGGGCCATGATTTCTGGGTTCCTCCAGTCTCAGTCAGACCATTAAGTCTGGTCTTTTGACTAGAATTTGAGTTCTGCACCCCACCTTTCTCCTGCTCCAACAGGGACTCTCTCTTGTGTTCCCTTTCAGAGCAGTCATTGGTGGTAGCCAGACACCATCTAGTTCTTCTGGTCTCAGGCCAATGAAGTCTCTGTTTTATGGGGCCCTTTCTGTCTCTTGGGCTAATGCTTTCCTTGTGACTTGGGTGTTCTACAGTCTCCTTTACTCCAGGTGGGTTGGGACCAACTGATGCATCCTGGATGACTGCTTGCTAGCTTTTAAGACCCCAGATGCCACTCACCAAAATAGGATGCAGAACATTTTCTTAATAAACTTTGTGATGCCAGTTGACCTAGATGTCCCCTGAAAGTGTGGTCCCCAGACCTCTGCCCCTGCTACTCTGTCCCTCAAAGTGTTTGGTTGTATTCAGGATATTTCTTAGCTTTGGTTTAGTCCAGTTGTGCTGACTTCCCCTTAGTGGGTGCTGTCCTTCCCTTCACCTAAGATAATTCTTGTCTGCGATCTAGTTAGTGAATAACCCTCACCCTCCCTACCCTTGTAACAATCAAAGAATGTTTCCTTCTGTGTTTAAACCTTTCTTGAGTTCTTATAGTAGTTGTCTTATGTAATATTTGTCCTTTTGTGACTGACTAAATTCACTCAGCATAATGCCTTCCAGATTCCTCCATGTTATAAGATGTTTCACGGCTTCATCGTTGTTCTTTATCATTGGGTAGTATTCCATTGTGTGAATATACCATAATTTGCTTATCCATTCATCCATTGCTGTGCACCTAGGTTGTTTCCATCTTTTTGCTATTGTGAACAGTGCTGCAATGAACATGGGTGTGCATATATCTATTTGTGTGACGGCTCTTTCTTTTCTTGGATATATTCCAAAGAGCAGGATTGCTCGATGTTACGGTACTTCTATTTCTAGCTTTTAAGGAAGTGCCAAATCGATTTCCAAAGTGGTTGTACCATTTTACATTCCCACCAACAGTGTATAAGTGTTCCAGTGTCTCCACAACCTCTCCAACATTTATTATTGTGTGTTTTTTGGATTAATGCCAGCCTTGTTGGGTGAGATGATATCTCATTGTAGTTTTGATTTGCATTTCTCTAATGACTAATGATTGTGAGCATTTCTTCATGTGTCTGTTAGCCGCCTGAATGTCTTCTTTGGTGAAGTGCTTGTTCATATCCTTTGCCCATTTTTATTTGTGTTATTTTTCTTTTTGTTGTTGAGGTTTTTCAGTATCTTGTAGATTTTAGAGATTAGATGCTGATCGGATATGTCATAGCCAAAAATTTTTTCCCAGTGTGTAGGTTGTCTTTTGACTCTTTTGGTAAAGTCTTTTGATGAGCATAAGTGTTTGATTTTTAGGAGCCTCCCAGTTATCTAGTTTCTCTTCTGGTGCTTGTGCATTGTTGCTTATGGTTTGTATTGCGTTTATGCCATATATTTGGGCTCCTAGCGTTGTCCCTATTTTTTCTTCCATGATCTTTATCATTTTTGATTTTATATTTAAGTCTTTGCTCCATTTTGAGTTAGTTTTTGTGCATGGTGTGATATAAGTCTTGTTTCAGTTTCTTGCAGATGGATAACCAGTTATGCCAGCACCATTTGTTAAAGAGACTGTCTTTTCCCCAATTAATAGACTTTGGGCCTTTGTCAAATATCAGCTGCTCATAGGTAGATGAATTTATGTCTGGATTCTCAATTCTATTCCATTGGTCTACATATTTGTAGATGTACCAGTACCAGGCTGTTTTGACTACCATCGCAGTATAATAGGTTCTACAATCAGGTAGCGTGAGGCCTCCCACTTTGTTCCTCTTCTTGAGTAATGCTTTACTTATTCGGGGCCTCTTCCCTTTCCATATGAAGTTGGTGATTTGTTTCTCCATCTCATTAAAAAATGCCGTTGGAATTTGGATCAGGATTGCATTGTATCTGTAGATTGCTCTGGGTAGAATTGACATTTTCACAATGTTGAGTCTTCCTGTCCATGAGCAAGGTATGTTTTTCCAGTTATGCAGGTCTCTTTTGGTTTCTTGCAGTAGTGTCTTGCAGTTTTCGTTTGATTTCTTGACTGCTGCTTCCATAGGTGTTGATTGTGGATCCAAGTAAAGTGAAATCCTTGACAACTTTAATCTTTTCTCCATTTATCGTGATGTTGCTTATTGGTCCAGTTGTGAGGACTTTTATTTTCTTTATGTTGAGGTGTAATCCATACTGAAGCCTGTAGTCTTTGATCTTCATCGTGAGTGTTTCAAGTTCTCTTCACTTTCAGCAAGCAAGTTGGTTTCATCCGTGTATCACAGGTTGTTTAATGAGTCTTCCTCCAGGCTTGATGCCTTGTTCTTCTTCATAGAGTCCAGCTTCTCAGATTATTTGCTCAGCACATAGATTGAATAAGTATGGTGAAAGGATACAACCTGGATGCACACGTTTCCTGATTTTAAACCACACAGTATCCGCTTGTTCTGTTTGAACAACTGCCTCTTTTTCCATGTACAGGTTCTGCATGAGCACAATTAAATATTCTGGAATTCCTGTTCTTCACAATGTTATCCATACTTTGTTATGATCCACACAGTCAAATGCCTTTGCATAGTCAATAAAACTCAGGTAAATAGCTTTCTTGTATTCTCTGCTTTCAGCCAAGATGTATCTGACATCAGTTATGATATCTCATTTTCTATGTCCTCTTCTGAATCCGGCTTGAATATCTGGCAGTTCCCTGTTGATAGCCAGGTAGCTGTCTTCCAAATTTCTTGGCATAGACAAGTGAGCACTTCCAGCACTGCATCTGCTTGTTGAAACATCTTGATTGGTATTCTGTCAATTCCTGAAGCCTTGTTTTTCATCAGTGCCTTCAGTGCAGTTTGGACTTCTTTCTTCAGTACCATCGGTTCTTGATCATAGGCTACCTCTGAAATAGTTGAATGTCAACCAATTCTTTTTGGTACAGTGACTCTGTGTATTCCTTCCATCTTCTTTTGATTGCTTCCTGTGTCATTCAATTTTTTGCCCATAGAATCCTTCAATATTGCAACTCGAGGCTTGAATTTTTTCTTCAGTTTTTTCAACTGGAGAAATGCCAAGTATGTTATTCTCTTTTGGTTTTCTTACTCCAGGTCTTTGCAAATTTCATTATAATACTTGAGTTTGTCTTCTTGAGCGGCCCTTTGAAATCTTCTATTCAGCTCTTTTACTTCATCATTTCTCCCTTTCACTGAATCTACTATATGTTCAAAAGCAAGTTGCACAGTCTCTTCTGACATTCATTTTGGTGTGTTTTTCTATCTTTTTAATGATCTTTTGTTTTCTTCATGTACGATGTCCTCCCACAGCTCGTCTGATCTTCAGTCATTAGTGTTCAGTGTGTCAAATCTATTCATGAGATGTTCTCTAAATTCTGATGGGATATACTCAGGGTTGTATCTCATAAATTTATTTTTATTTTCTTCATCTTCAACTTGAACTTTCATATGAGCAATTGATGGTCTGTTCCTCAGTCGTCCCTTGGCCTTGTTCTGACTGAAGATATTGAGTTTCTCCATCATCTCTTTTCACAGATGTAGTCAATTTGATTCCTCTGTATTCCCTCCACGAGATCCATATGTATAGTCGCCATTTATGTTGTTGAAAAAAGGCATTTCCAATGAATAAGTTGTTGGTCTTGCAAAATTCTATCATTCTATCTCCCACATTGTTTCTGTCACCAAGGTCATATTTTCCAACTACTGATCCTTCTGTGTTTCTGACTTACACATTCCAATCACCAGTAATTATCAATGCATCCTGATTGCTTGTTCGATCAATTTCCAACTGCAGAAGTTGGTAAAAATCTTCAATTTGTTCATCTTTGGCGTTAGTGGTTGGTGGGTAAATGTGATAATAGTCGCATTAGCAGGCCTTATTTGTAGGTGTTTGGATAACATCCTATTACTGACAGTGTTGTATTTCAGGATAGATCTTGAAATATTCTTTTTGATGATGAATGTGACACTGTTCCTCTTCAATTTGTCATTCCTGACATAATAGACCATATGATTGTTTGATTCAAAATGGCTAATACCAGTCCATTTCAGCTACCTAATGCCTAGGATATTGATCTTCAAGCATTCCATTTCATTTTTACAACCTCCAATTTTCCTATATTCATAATTTGTGCATTCCACGTTCTGACTATTAATGGATGTTTGCAGCTGTTACTTCTCATTTTGAGTCGTGCCATATCAGCAGATGAAGGTCCCAAAAGTTTTACTCCGTCCACATCATTAACGTTGACTCTACTTTGACAAGGCAGCTCTTCCCCAGTCGTATTTTGAGTGCCTTCCAACTTGAGGGGCTCATCTTCTGACACTACATCAAACAATGCTCCACTGCAATCCATAAGATTTTCACTGGCTGATTTTTTCAGAAGTAGATTACTAGGTCCATCTTCCCAGTCTGTCTTAGTCTGGAAGCTTTGCTCAAACTAGTCCACTATGAGTGACCCTGCTAGCATTTGAAATACTGGTGGCATAGCTTCAAGCATCACAGCAACACACAAGCCACCACAGTATGACAAACTAACAGACAAGTGATGGTCCATTGGGGTACTGGGTTCCATTCCAGACCAATGCACCTCCAGTTTAGCCACCACCAGTCTGTCAATGCAGGCTTGTGTGTTGCTATGATGCTGAACAACTTTCAGTGGAGCTTTCAGACTAAGATGGGTAGGAAGAAATGTCTGGCCATTTACTTCCAAAAATCAGCCCATGAAAACTCTATGGATCACAATCGTCCAATCCAGTTGTGCATGAGGTCCCCATAAGCTGGAGGTCAACTCAACAGCAGCTTACAACAACCGACTGGTTTTTGACCAAACAACTGGGCACCATAGCCTAGGTGAATTGGCAAGCAAGAATTAACTACACTTACTTAACTGAAAGAGTCTTGAATGTGAGGATTATAATCTATTCATTTTTATATCCTCCATAGTATTCATGACTTTACAGTCAATGGGCACTTAAATTTTGCTTTCCAAATAACCTTGCCAAAATTAGTAGTGGTGGAGTGGCTGTTTAGGAGAAAAGTAAGCTCTGGTTTTGTACATGGTGGTAGGTATATGAGAGTGCAGGTATTCTCCTAAAAGATTCAAATTCTAAAGCAATTTGTCACTATGAGGGTTAATTTCCAATCAAATGTTACATCAATACATTTAAATTAGAAATTTGTATTTTCCCTATTATCATGATTTAGAACTTATTTTTTGTGCATAGTAACCCTGGCTTTACAGTGGTGAGAGCTCCTTTGCCCCCTCTTTGCCCTGGATTGTAATAAAAATTTCTTATAATGAGTAAGGGTGAGTGGTGTCATGGCTTAAAGTCTAGTCCCCCTCCCCATCCCAGGCTTAAGGGTGGGTGAGTGGTGCAAAGAAAATGTTAATACACACCTAAGAATGTCTCTGTATTTTTCACTCTTTATTTTTATGTTTATGTGTCTATGTTTTACTCTGAACCACACTTTAAAATTAGAATACTAATACCTAGCCCGTAGTTTTGTTGTGGGCTTGAATGAAATAATGTATGACAAAGAACTTTATCTACTGCAACACATTTTGCATGTTTGTATCATCTTTGTCCGTATCTGCTTATTTCTGCTCTGCCTGTCCCCAGTTGTCTATTTATATCTGAGTGTCTCTGTGTGTGTATAGGTGTGTTCTGTGCACACTTGCACATGTTTTTCTGAGCTAGTAGTAGGATTCGACTGCTGTCTTCTGTCCTCTTTATGCTTGTTTGTCTCTTTCAACCGTCTGCCTTTTTGTTTTGCATTGATCTTTCCTTTTTTCCCCTTCCCTCCATCTCTCTTTATATCTTCTTTCAACTCCTTGTCTCTCTTAAGTAGTCATAATATAAAAGAAAACATTTGTAGTATTTGTTATATTTTTAATAGAGTTTTATGTTTACTATTTTCAATTTCAAAAGGTGGTAAAAGAAAAATTAAAATAGTTACACGAGTATGGTATAACCCTCAAAATACACAAAAAGTATCCCTTTCTTCTAGTTCTGAGTGTCTCAGTCTACTACTTGTCCTCTCCTACGATTTCCAGAAGAAGCCCTGCTGGTGCAGCGGTTAAAGTGCTCAGCAGCTAACCAAAAGATCGACGGTTTGAACCCACCAACTGCTCCACAGGAGGAAGATGTGGCAGTCTGCTTCTGTAAAGATTGTTGTTGTTATTGTTGTTAGGTGTCGTCAAGTCACTTCCAACTCATAGCGACCCTATGTACTACAGAACGAAATCTTCCCGGTCCTGCGCCATGCTCACAATTGTTGTTATGCTTGAGCCCATTGTTGCAGCCACTGTGTCAATCTGTCTTGTTGAGGGTCTTCCTACAGCCTTGGAAATTCTATGGGGCAGTTCTATTCTGTCCTATAGCATTGTTGTGAGTTGGAATCGACTTGATAGCAATGGGTTTTGTTTTGTTTACCATTTCCAGGTATTATATATCTCCCGTCTCTGAATCTCATCTCTGTATCCCATCCATTTATCCCATCCATCCAAACCATCCAGCCATCATCTGTTCATCTATCCATCTACCTACCTATTTATCGTATATTTATCTATCATCTATCTAAACTTACCTTCACCCTTTCCTCTTAATATCTATTGGAGATTATTCCATATAAGCTCGTACAAATCTACCTCATTCTTTTTTATCAGCTACATGGTGTGAATGGAACATTTAATAATTCTGTTTTTTTTCTTCTACTCTATTCTGTTATATAAAGAAGACTGACAAAGTAATACGACCCTAAGCAAACCAATCAAAGTACATTACACTTGGATAGCTGCCTACTAACATTTGACTAAAGGTAGTGGGTGTTCATAGATATTACAGATTCCCCAGAAAGTACAGACCTTCCTGGAAGACAAAGATATAGGGCAATGATTTGGCTCTTCTCAGCAGAAAAATTGGATAATTCAGGGTGAAAATAAACTATATGGTAATCTGGACTATATGAAGAAGAATGTGGCATCAGGATTGGAGGAAGACTCATCAACAACCTGCGATACACAGATGACACAAACTTGCCTGCTCAAAGCAAAGAGAACTTGAAGCACTTACTAATGAAGATCAAAGACTACAGGCTTCAGTATGGATTACACCTCAACAGAAAGAAAACAAAAGTCCTCACAACTGGACCAATGAGCAACATCATGATAAAAGGAGAAAAGATTGAAGTTGTCAAGGATTTCATTTTACTTGGATCCACAATCAACATCCATGGAAGCAGCAGTCAAGAAATCAACCAACCAACATATTGCATTGGGCAAATCTGCTACAAAAGGCCTCTTTAAAGTGTTAAAAAGCAAAGATGTCATCTTGAAGACTAAGGTGTGCCTGACCCAAGCCATGGTGTTTCAATCACCTCATGTGCATGCAAAAGCTGGACAATGAATAAGGAAGATCGAAGAAGAATTGATGCCTTTGAATTCTGGTGTTGGCAAAGAATATTGAATATACCATGGACTTCCAAAAGAATGAACAATTCTATCTTGGAAGAAGTACAACCAGAATGCTCCTTAGAAGCAAGGACTTTGGACATGTCATCAGGAGGGACCAGTCCCTGGAGAAGGACACAATGCTTGGTAAAGGGTCAGTTGAAAAAGAGGAAGACCCTTAAGGAGATGGATAGACACAGTGGCTGCAACAATGGACTTGAACATTACAGTGATTGTGAGGATGGCACAGGATCTAGCAGTGTTTTTGTTCTGTTGTATATAGGGGCGCTATGAATCAGAACTGACTTGATGGCACCTAATAACAACAACAGTCTGGTTTGGGTGACTCCACTGTAGGAAGTGTAGGCAAACTCTGCTCCAGGCCTTCTGCTTCAGAAACCAGCCAGGAAAATGTGTCTTGGACTGTATGGTGAGGTAACCAGGACTAGTTATTATAACAGGTCTGCAAGGGGCTTTGTGGTTGCTTTCTCACTGGCAATCTCATTGATCCTCACAATCACCTTGGTGTTTGACTTGATGTGAAAATGGTGTTGAATATTTTTCTGGGTTGAAACTCTTAAAGATGAGGAAGCTCTGGCCCCAACAGAGTAAGTTAAATACTCACAGTTACACTGACAAGTTGAGGACTAGAGCCCTTAACTTTTTGAACTCTACTGCAGCACCCTTTCATTGAGACCCCCAGTCAGAAATACCACAAGTGGGTGGCTTTAACAGAAATTTATTTTCTCTCAGTTTAGGAGGCTAGAAGACTGAATTCAGGGCACTAGCTCTAAGAGAAGGCTTTCTCTCTATCAGATCTAGGGGAGGATCTTCTTTTTTTCAGCTTCTTTTCCTTGACTCCTTGGTGATCCTCATGTGGCATGGCATCTATCTTCCCCCATCTCTGCTTGCTTCCTTAATCTATTCTTTTACATCTCAAAAGAGATCGATTTAAGACACATTCTACACTAATACTTCCTCATTAACATAGCAAAGAAAACCTGTTTCCGAATGGGATTATAGCCACAGATTTTGGGGTTAGGATTTATAACACATATTTCTGAGGGACACAATTCAATCCATAAAACCCTCTGTGGGGTGTTAGTGCTCATTTGCCTCCATGAGGTATTCAGCATTTCCCTGTTTAGCCCAATTCCAGGGTCCAGAGGTGCACCTTGACTCATCCTCACTGGCTGTCTTCTCTGAATTCTGCAAAGCTTGTGATCAGAGTTTTCTACACAGTATAAAAGCCTTTGTTTTAGACTGGATTGTGTCCCCCCACCAAAAGACAAAAAGGTTGAAGTCCTAACACAGGTACCTATGAATGTGACTTTGTTTGGAGAAATAGGGTCTTTTTTTGAAGATATTATCAGTTAAGTCATACTGGAGTAAGATGCCTGGAGCTTTCAGAGCTGGAAGAGACAAAGAAGGTGCTTTCCCTAGAACCTTCAGAAAGAGTGCACAGCCCTGTCAATGCCCTGAATTCCGACTTCCAGACTCCAGAACTGAAAGAAAATAAACATATGTTCTTTAAAACCAATGACTTTGTGGTATTTTGATATGGCAAGCCTAGGAAACTAAGACACCCTTGATAGCCCATTTGCTTTTAGTCATTTAAGGTATCGTTTCAAAGTACTGCTCAAATGTTTGTTTGTTTTTTTGGTGGGGTGGGGATTACCACTCCCCTGGGTATTAATCAAAACCCGGTAGCCCAAACCCTTGACTTTGCTGCTTCCAGATATGTCCTCAGTTCATCCATGTTTAGTTGTGAAGTCCCCAGAATCCTCTGTGAGGCAACACACACATGGGGCTTTGATTTGGTCGCAGTGTTGTCTCCAGTAATGGTCAATGGCTAATTGTCTTGTTGTGACGCACAGGCTAGGCACTATGGGGCTTGGCAAAAGACAGAGTTCCGCAAGAGACACAGTCATGTCAAAGAGTTGGTTAGGGCATGCACCCAATGGTGAGGCATCCTTGTGTCACATTAGTTGTTAGAAGTGACTAGCAAGATCAAAAGGAGCCCTGGTGGCACAATGCTTAAGTGCTTGGCTGCTAACTGAAAGGTCGATGGTTCCAACCCACCGGCGACTCTGCAGGAGAAAGACCTGGTGTTCTGCTTCCATAAAGATTACAGCCTAGAAAACCCTATGGGGCATTTCTACTCTTTTCATGTGATTGCTGTGAGTGGAAAATTGACTTGAGGACACCCAACAACAACAGCAAGATCATCATCTTGCAGAGAAGTTTAGATGTTAGCTCTGGGTGTTTCTGTTCCAAAAACTTAAAGGACCTTAACTGAAAAGTTGAATAATTCAGGTCAGGTTCAACTCTATGTGTAGGCTGACTGGAAATAGCAAGCATGTCTTAGTATAGTTATTATGATTTATGGGTACCGACTATGTGTAATCCAGCAGTTTGTAGTGCTGTCGTGGTTTGCACGTTGCTATGATGCTGGAAGTTATGTCCACTTGTTGAAAATTAGCCAATGAAAACCTCATGAATCACAGCAGAGTATTGTGCATACAGTGCTGGAAGATGAATCCCCTAGGTTGGAAGGCACTACACAATAGCTGCAACAATGGACTTGAACACGCTGGTGATTGTGAAGATGACAAAGGACCGGGCAACGTTTCATTCTGTTATACATAGAGCTGCGATGAGTTGGAGCTGACTTGACGTCAGCTAACAACATTATGTGTAATGCACTATACAAAACACTTTATCAGTATAGCTTCTAATCCTTCCAACATCTTTTCAAGGTAGATATTATTGTAGCTATTTTATGAATGAGGAGGCAGAGATTCAGTTACTTGCTTAAGATAATGTAATTAGCAAGTGACAGAGCCAGAATTCAAACCCAACTCCATCTGACTTGAGCTTGTGACGATGGTATCTCCCTGCTGATTTGGAGAGTTCTGAAAAAGATTCCCTGTCAATGATGCTGAATTTCACTTTTCTAGATCTATTTCTTTGGTCTAAGGAATCATTCCTTGCTATGTTGCGTACACCTGAAGAAGGGCAACACAGTACTATCATGATCAGATAGTGCACCTTAACTCCCTGCAGAATGAGACTCCCACAATGTGAGAGCTCCTGACAGCTGAGGGTGGGAGGGGGAGAATGAGGGCACTCTCATTGAGAGGGGAGAGGGGTCACTGGGAGAAGAAGAAAGGAGCAGAAAGGAAAATAAGAGGGCATTAAAGCTAGATTTTGCCAACTTCAAAGTTTTGCCAAGGAATGTTCCTGCCCCAGACCGAAGTTTTAAGTTCCTTGGCAGGGCTACGTTCTTTGTAACCTCTTGATATAAATCTTCGGGGGAATAGCTGAATTTAAGGTTTGTTTCCCTTTACACACACACATATTTGGTATATGTATTGGTACCAAATATATATGTGTATATTTGGTATAAATATATTGGTTTGTATATATATGTATGTATATACATGCATATGCATATATATGCATATATAGTAGTTTGTATATACATGAATATATATACACATATTTGCATATATATACAGATACTTGTATATACCCTCCACCTGTCTGTCAATTTGTCGTAGTGTAGGGGCTTGCATGTTACTGTGATGTTGGAAGCTGTGCAACTGGTACTTCAAATACCAGCAGGTTCACCCATAGTGGACAGTTTTCAGCAGAGCTTCCAAACTAAGAGAGGCTAGGAAGAAAGGCCTGGCAATCTACTTCCAGAAATTGACCGATGAAAACCTGATGGATCACAACAGAACATTGTCTGACTTGCTTGCTTTGGACACGTCATCAAGAAGGAACGATTGTTGCAGGAGGACATCATGTTTGGTGAAGTAGAGGTCCAGCAAACACGAGGGAGACCCTCAGTGAGATCGATTGGCACAATAACTGCAAAGATGCACTTGAATATGCCAGCAATCACGAGGATGACACAGGACCAGGCAATGCTGTGTTCTGTTGTACATAAGATCACCATGAATTGGAGCTGACTCTGCAGCAGCTCTCAGTCTCTATCCACATATATGTATATAACCCTGTACCATTGTAAATGGATTGGTTGTTCTTCTATAGAGATCTCATAGCTCTAACATGAAACTTCTTCAGAGGCTAAAGCAGAACCTCCAATTGGTCAGTGCTTTAGAGCTGTGGCTTGAAAGTCATAAAGATGTGGTTTGAAACCAGGTTCCATCACTGTACTAGATGGACCAATTATTTACCTTCTCTGAGCCTTAGTTTTCTCATCCATCAACAGAAATTTTACATGTAGATACCTTAGAGGGTGCTTTGAGGGTTAAATGAGACCATGGATAGAAACTGCTTATTGCAGTTCCTGGCCTAAAGTGAGCACTCAGTAAATATTATTAATATTTTTTTTTTAGTTGTACTTCGGGTGAAGGCTTACAGAACAAATAGCTTCTCATGAAACAGTAGTACACATATTGTTTTATGACATTGGTTAACAACTGCACAACATGTCAACCCTCTAATTTCTCAACCTTTGTTATGGTGAAAATACACATAGCCAAAAATACACCATTTCAAAAATTTCTACATGCACAGTTCAGAGACATTGACTACTCTCTTCCAATAGTGCTGCTATTCTCACTTCAGATGAAGGCTTACAGAACAAAATAGTTTCTCATTTAACAGTTACTATACATGTTGCCCTATGACAATGGTTAACAATCTCACAACACATCAACAAAATCCTTACTCAAACTTGGGTTCCCTATCACCAGCTTCCTTGTCCCCTTCTGCCTTCTGGCCCTTGTCCCTGGACTACTGTACCTCATTAGTCCTATTTGGTTTTACGGGGCTCTCCACTCCCAGGCTGAACCATGAACCTTGGAGATAACTTCACCACTGAGCTAAAAGGGTGTCTGGGGGCCATACTCTCGGGGTTTCTCCAGTCTCCTTTAGGCCAGT